>NC_141066.1:24516599-25116599 GCF_041138505.1 Cibotium barometz
TGTTCCCAAGCTCCCATTCTAGCGGGTGTGCAGGTCTATATGTGAGAACTGGAGCCTATCCATAAGGTGGAAGAGGACAGCCTTGTGCTATCTATAGAAGGTTGCTGTGAAGACTTTCTCGTAGAGTACTTCAATGACATGTGTGTTGTGTGTGCCTACGCACATAGGATGACTGTAATGCCTAAGGATAGTGAGACACTAAAGAGGCTTAGGTGGAGGTATGAGAAGCTTCTACACCCTGTAGAGATTACAGACCCAAAAATGAAAAACATCCTCATGATTCCACCAGCAAGAGCTCCTCACGATAAAATAAAAATTGTAGATATTACACATGATATTAACACAAGAGCCAGGGCAGAATAGGATGCCATATGGGAGAAAGAGCAGAAGGCAAGAAAAGACAAGGATCAACAAGTAAAATCAAACCCAAAGAATCTCCACGAACAATACATCAAAGAAACAGAAGAGTTGGAGTCAGTCAACCTGGAGATACTAAGGAGCTTGTAGAGGGGCATTTTTGTCTTCATGAATATGGAAGATGGTGAGCAACAGCTCTCTCTTGACATCGTGGATGTCAGAACTTTAATGGAGAGCACATCACAGATCATAGATACTATCCTATATGGTAGTTCCGTCTTTAGTTCTTCCCTTTTTCCTCAATGAGTTACCCTTGTTTTTGCAGTTTAATAAAGTGCCAGCTTCCACGTGCCACTCTCAGGTGTTTATTCTCAACTCTTAGCTAGCACCACTACTACTACGAAGAAGGAGTACTTCCTAGCAAGAGATTCAAAAGTGGTTCAACTATTTGAACATTCTGGAGGTTACGGTATTAATTTTTCCATACGAATCAAGGTATGTTACTCCTCTATCTTATTAGTTATATACATCTAATAAATAGGGGATGCCTTAGTTTTAGATATTTTTACTTTTACAGGAACCATTGGAGCCTTGCCGTTATATAGAATTGGATAAGAGAATCATGTGGACTCTTAATTCAATACCAAGATCACATCTTGAGTTAGGCCTGTAAGTAAACATTCAAAGCACCTTTCTCTAGTATCTATGGCTCCTTGAAGTTGGCAATGTATCTTATTGTTGTGAAAGCTTATTTATTATGCAGGTGTATAAAAAGGCTTTTTCATGTTCTTGGTTCCCTATATGGAGACAATGAACTGTACAAATCGGAGGTCAAGCCTGTTCAAGTGCCCAAGCAAAGAGACTCACACTCCTATGGATGGAGATTGATGATACATGTAGATTATATTCTCCAGAGTCTCTTCTCCATGAATCCCTTCATGTCCAAGGTAATAAGTGGAAGAATCATTGGGTGGACATTGATTTAACTAGATTTGTGGTCTGACATTGTGAATTTTATTTTTTGAGACCGCATTATAGAATTATAATAGTAACTATGTGGAGCGGTACAGAGTGACCATGATACAATTAATACTAAAGAATAGCACATAGATGTCTAAGGAGAACCAGCCAAAATTTCCTGATCCTTCAGATGTCGAGGTGCTCCTTCAAGCTGTAGGGGATGAGGCAAAGCCCTCTGAGCACATAGAGGCAGAGCCAAGGTCCAATGTGGAGGTTAACATTGAACATCCCAAGGCTGATGAGGTAGAGCAAGCTGAATGAAGAGGCAGAGCCGAAGCCTGAAGAGAAAACAGACGAGAAGCAGACTGCAGAGGCGGGACCTAGTAGGGAGGCAAACAATGAAGAACCTAAGTCTCATGAGGGTGCCAAGGCTAGTGAGGATCCCAAGCTTTATGATGAAGATCCCAAGCCTAATTTACCTGATGTAATGTAACCAACTCAACTTTAAGAATTGTTTCTATTACTGTTTTTGTCCCTTAACAATGATTATAAGCTTCAATCATATTCGGACTGATTAGAATCATGTCAATAATGGTTCTAGACACCGAGGAGGCTTATTATCTTGGATGTCAATGGATTGCTGCTCAAAAGACGGCCCAAGAGCTTTGGACCAAGTACTATAGGGAATTACAAAGTTGGAGAAATGCATGTCATTCTAAGGCCCAAACTGTATGAATTTATCAACTTTGTAACTAAGAACTTTAGATTGGCCATATGGTCCTCAATGATGACGCATAATTTGAGGCCTCTTGTCACGGTAGTTTTGAGAGAATCTAAGATTGAAGAAATAGAATTGTATTTCGTATATGACTAAAGGCACTGTTACATTGACTCATGTGTTGGGGTGCCCTTACTTATGAAGCGCTATGTGGATATCCAACACCCATAAATCCCACAAATACATTATTAATTGATGATACCCCTGAGAAGGCTATGTACAATCCCATGGGAACATGGATATCACCCTTTCCTTTCGAAGGTAATGCAGATGATGTTTATTTGGAAGAACAATTGATTCCATATTTAGATGGATTGCACAAATCAAAAGACTCTGTACAAGATTATGTAATGAGAAATCCTTTTTTGTAATGTAATGTTTTCAACTGTTCTATTTTCACTCAAGTGATGTGTCTTGGAAAATAGTATACATTGTATTATTTTTTGAAAGTAATGCATCAAACAAAAGACTCTTGATTAATTATGTTAAAAGAGTACATTCAAATTTGTAATGTCAAGTAGGAGTGTCATTAACAAGATAGACTTGATTAATTATGTCAGAAGAGTACATTAAAGTGGGTATTGTCAAGTAGGAATGATCTTGACTGTGTTACCCAATTCTTTACATTGTATTAGTCGCTCCCTTCTAAGGAGGACCTTTCTTCCATTGTGAATGAAATTAAAGTGTGCCGGCGTGTCTTACAAGGATTCTTCAACAATATCCTTTCGTAGCTGTTGTGAATTACATTTTCCTCGTATAGAAACAATTGTCACCAGTGTTGAAGCTTCATCAATCACTTCAATGTCTATGACTTTATCGTCCATTGCTTGCACTTGCGGCTTCCTGATCCAGTGGTACCAACTCTCCATTGTTGATGTAACGGGACTTGCTATACCAAAAGGACAAGATAAAAGTTTGAGTTGTAATCATGTACTTCGCAACTACTGTCTCTAGTAGTTGCAATCATGTACTTCGCAACTACTGCCTCCAGTGCAATGTTACAATGGATATCGTCAAAAACTTTACTCGGACATCCCTCAAGAATTCTTGCTAAGAGGAATGTGTCCAAATCTTTGCAGACAAGCATGGTTCTCGTTATCTTTACCTGAAATAAGCTAAAAAGGTTCCACAAACACATAATTTTTACTACACGAGTTGGAATGCTACCTCGTAGGGAGCGTTGCACATCCTTGAAGACCTTGCTCTTGCTGACTCCATTACTGAGGGGTCTGGGATAGGCCAATCCATGTAGTTCCACTCAGCTTGCAAAGGTAGCTCTTCCAAGTGGCAACAATTGTGTTTCTTGTTGAGAGCAAATGGTAGAAATGATCATAGAAAAAGATTCCTATATCTACAAGGCTTTTGTTGCTCCTTCCCTCATACTATAGCCAACCAATGTGTGCGTGAACCACATTCATAATTCCAATGATGCACTGAACTGGCTCCCACCCCTCATATGATGAGGGGTACACATCTGCAACCATAGACGTGGACAATTTACACAGTTCATTAGACCATTATGAGAAAATAAAAGATTGACAAGCGATAGATTTACTTACAGTTTTGTCTATATGCGAGGGAAAATTTATGTCATCTAGATTCTCAAGCACAAGCTCATTATGCATATATATATGCTGCACTAGGACTTCCTTGATGGTTGTCCTTCCAGTCTCTATCTTGAAGTCTTTTACTCTTCCTTTTCATGATGCCCTAAATGTATTCGTGTTACTTGTCTTTCTTTTCTTTCTTGACTCCATAAGGACCCATGTGTCCCTGGTGATTAGCACTTCAGTCCACTGATTTTGTGCATTGAGAGAGTTGAATAATACAAGTATAGCAAACATTGATGATCTTGGTCTCCTTGCCCTAGGACTTGAAGCATCTATGATGGCATTAGTGGGGCAAAATCGGGATGATATAAAACGAGATTTGCAACCCATATTTTCAAGAAGGAATGGAGTACAAAAGCCTGAAGATTCAGAAAATGGAGTGCAACAGAAGGTAGAGGAAATGAAAAGAGCGTGAGATATTGTTTAAGGCCAAGAGGAAGTTTGAGAGGGGGGAATTTTCCCTCCTTTGCAAAAAGGTGTATTTAATACATGGATTCAAATAGAAGTTTCCCTCCCTACAAAAGTGCAGGTGTGTTTAATGCATTTGGGTGTGAAAAGTGACTATCAAGTGTAAGTAGAGTACATTTTGATGTGAGAAAGAAGAGTTTTTGGATTTAGAAAAAAAAATAACCTATTTTTCAACGTAACGTTGCCTTCTTCCTGATTGGATGCGCTCCCTTTTCTCTCTCTACTAAAAGGCCCTACGAATGACCTCCAAAATGTCCTAATGTATAGCCTAAACAATGACAAATTCTACACGAAATTGAAAACTCAGATACACACCATCATAGAATGAAGAAGGAAGGAAACTAAGATATCATTTCTAAAAAGAAAGGTGTGTGCTTACCGTTCTTCCTAAGGGAAATTCAAAAATAGAGTGTAGCAACAACACTGCATTGTAGCACACTCTCCACCTACACGTATGGCCAAAAGATTTCTTAGGGACTTTGCATTTCATGCATGATGTCCCGTCTAACATCTTGAGATCTTGGGTGATGGCCTCAAGACTACTTATAAACTTTCTAATTGATCTGCACACAACTTTAGAGTTACAAATACTGAAATCCTCTCTCTCTCTCTCTCTCTCTCTCTCTCTCTCTCTCTCTCTCTCTCTCTCTCTCTCTCGATATTAAAAAAATGATTGTGCAGACTTACTGTCTAACAGTGCCATGATAGCCTTCAGGGCTAAATTGGCCAAATAACAACGCTTCGAATCTATATTGTAAGCGATTAAACTCCAGTGCAAACTACTAAAGGAAATTAAGCATAAGAGAAGTAAGGGAAGGGAAACATACATAAAATATTCAAATTAAATCAATATCACCCTACTAAGATTGCATATCACTCTCTTGAGGATATGCCATTAGGAGGAGTTGAGCTACGTCAAAATTTATGGAGCTAAACCACAGGTATACATCCACAAGGGAGGTCTGCTGTGAGGTCAAAACAACCAAAAAGAGGCCCGAATCTACAATACAAAATTTCTCTTAAACCTATGAGACGAGAGATTTGATAAAACTAGGCTACATAACAAAATAACATTATCAAATCTAGGATACATAACAAAATAACATTATATCAGTCACTTTAAGCAAGCAAAATACTTTAGAATCCAGATAATGATAAGGATATAGGAAACCTTAGAGCTGCCAGCAAAAATTTATTGTTGACCTCCTTGTGCAAATTCAAAAGAATCCAAATCTCCTCCATATCGAAAGGAAAGTACTATGGATTGTTTCATATCGGAAGTTTGATATAAAAGGAGAGGCCTAAGATACGCAAGGATTCAACATTATTATGTATAATCACTTGACAAACATCTTCAATAGCAACATCAGCATCCCTCCTCGGCCTCTCTTATAGCTCTTGATCTTGGTTGCATCTAGTTTGTGAATTTAGCCGTGTGTCACGAGAATGAGTGACATGTCACATATGTGACCTTAACAATTCCCCTCAAAGGAGGGATTTCAAGAATATCTTTTATCTTCATGTCGGAAAGAAGCACACGCTCAAGAGTCTTGTCATATGGAAATCTAACAAGCTGAAGGGAGTTCATATCCCTCAGCATCACTATGACTCTGTGCACATGGGCAGCGAGGACATAACTATCTTGAAAGAACTCAATAAGACATTCCTATGCAGCTTCCTGCAGGCAACCTAGGGCAAAAGCCTGCCAATACATTTCCATTGTGAATCTGTCTCGCAAATGGATCTTACAAGGCACTAGAAAGGGAGCTTTGGGATGGCGTTTTGCATGTTTCTTTCCACCCTTCTCAGCTCAAGGAGGATGGATCTATGCTTCTTATACCTCCGTCTCATTACTGAGAGTGTGGACATATTCTTCCCAAGACCAACCTTCTTATATTTTGAAGCTCTTTTCCCTACTTCAGGATCGTTATGTGATGAGTGCCTTGCGGTCTGTTTCATACGTGTCATCTGAAAATTTAAACAGGCATTTAAGTTACAAGTCCTCTCAAAAAAAATATCAGAAAACAAGAAAGTAACACCAAATCACTACATTGATGTGATATGGGGACATCGGACACAATCTTGATCCCCTCCTCACATTGTAGTGATTTCTCATGCAAGTCTCTTCCTTCCACAAAATTACTCACGACCACACAAAGACCATATTCAAAAATTTTGTAAGGCCTTGTGTGACGTTGTAGTGATTTATCACATAGTCATTTTGTGAAATGAAGAGCTCTAGATGAGAAATCACTACAACATAAAATGGCAACATCAAACACAATGTCAATCCCCTCCTCACATTGTATAGTGATTTCTCATGTAGAGATCTTCATTCCATAACATGATTATTTAAAAGCTTAAATAAATTAACAAACAATCAATAAAGTATAATGCATGCACAAACTTGTACGACTCACTACAACGCAAAGACCATATTCAAAAGGCCTTGTCTTGTGGTATAGTGATTTGTCATGTAGTACTGATTTTTGACATGGGCACATTAAAAAAAACAACCATGCAATCCTAACAACGTAGTTTGAACAAATTAACGCTCCATCGCAAGAAAACAATATCTACTGCTCTGTGGAAATTGGTAATATAAGAAAAAAACAATTCAAGGACGCAGGTTAGGTGTGATTGGCACAAATGTATTTAATGTATGACAGGCAGACAAAGATGTGCCAAACATAAATTTAGAGGAACGCATAAATTTAGCAAGATGCATAAATTTAGTAAGATGCATAAATTTAGCGAAAAATATAAAATGAACAGTCACACTATAGCACGAAAAGCAAATTTAGAAAACATTGAAAGTATTATCTCGCGTTGTGGCAATTTGTCTGTAGTTATCTTGATTTAAGTAATTGTTGAGGATGCGGAAGTGGAGCCCGCGAAGCATAGACAAAGCGTAGAACAGTCGAGTCAAAGTATACGAGATAGAATAATCGAAGTAGCAAAAGCAAGAAGAAGAATGACACGTGTACACATTAAATAGTAATGGCATGAAATGATTGCAACCAATGCATGTGTGACACATGTCTTTAACACGTGACTCCAACACATGTGGAAGATTACGTAGGGCGACGGCCAATGCACGAGTGCCACGTGTAAATACTGTTACATAAAGCATATGTACCTATATTCATTACCGATTGTATGAATTTTTTCATGCATTCTTCATATCTTTGTCGTGCGTTTTTGTTACATCATCATAGTCGCCGCCATATCCAAGGAGGGATCCGAGCTCTAGTCACCACCTAACCATAGAGGAACGTCCATAAGTGTTCACATTATCAAGCTTATATAGTGGCTTGCATGCCCACACTAGCCCTAGCGCATCTCCCCTAAGCCCCGGAGACACTTGCCATATGTACTCTGGCGTGTGGACTCCATGTCTGGTCGAGCTCCTCCCTGCTACTAACGAGCGACTCACACATGCAGTTACAAGCTACGTGACATTTACCCCCCCTCTTCTAAAGAGTTTTTGTCTGTGAAAACAAACTGGGGGAAGTTGTTAGTATATAGTTGTTCTCACTTGAGGTGTTTTCTAATCTATCTTTCCACTTAGCAATGGCCTATCGGTACACAGTACACCTCATGTTCCAGTCTTTGAACCTAAGAATTCTCCTTGGTTCATGTGGAAGTGTGGTAACTCCAAGGACTCAACTACAACTTTAAGACAAACTACTTTGTCTTGGTGATACATTGTTTTCACATGCCACTGACGTGAAAAACTAGGTGTACTCAAGAGCTCTCCGGCAACTCAAGTTTCTAGACTACGCTACTAAATATTTGTAGACTAGTATGTATGTAATATAAATATTTTTTTAACATAAATATTTAATTATAATAAAAAATAAACATATTTAATATAATAAAGGGAGCAAATCTATCATGAACAACAAAAAACAAATTCCAAAGGTGAGAGGTACTCCTCTCCACTAGATTATTCATCCATGCACAAACATATGATCTAGAACCTCATTGGGTTTCTAGTTTGACCACCCATCAACCTATGGATAGTTGACCTCACTCTTAGAGTGATATTTAACCTTTGAAGATTTCCTTCAAGATGACTATCAAACTTTCTATCTCTGGGTAGGCCATATAGTTTGTAGAGATGTTTGATAAAGAGCCTTTCAAACTTAGATGTGTTCACGTCTTATTAGCTAGTCAAATGTTAACCTTTTTACTTTTTCCTTCAAGAATAATTTTTACTCACGAGAAAATGGTTCAAAAAGTTGTAAACAAGTATCTGTGTGTAGACCATATGGTAATCTACGCATGTAACTTCCCTAAATACTATGACAAGGAAAGCAAGACACACAACACATATTTTCCTTAAGTACTGTGACATGAAAAATTGATATCTTTAATTTTCAATTTTGTACATATTTTGATAGTTTCTCAATGGTAATAAGGTGGAAGCTTGTCCAAGAAAATTGCAGTGCCCACAATGGAATAACAGCGTGGTGATGCGACGGCTTGGCGGCTACCCTGATAACAGCATTCTATCTTCAAATATAATGGTTTTACTTGATTTAGGGTGCACACATTGTAAATGCCACAAGTAAATACTTTGGTATGGTAGATAGACTAGTGATGTCGAAAATAAAAGTGGGCCTTCATGCGTACATGGATTTTAATTGTATTCTTAATATAGTATTCACCATAAGGCTACAAGTTGGGGAGTATGGAAGGCATGTGGAGGAGTGTGTAGGTGCATAATTGGGAAAGATTCTTCTAGAATGCCTACATGATGGAAGAGGAGAATTCCGCCATGTGTAAGTGGGATCTCCACCTACATGCCTCTAAGACTTGGCTATTATCTCATCACACTTTCAAAGTCAAAAAGTCTTCAATTTAATAATCAATAGAAGACTTAGCCTAAGAGGACAATTGATGGTGACATCTACCCTTATGTCACTGAAGGGTTGAAGATTTTTATGTTGTAATTTGTAACAATGGAAGAGAGGGTGATTCTCTACCTATAAAAGGAGCCCTCCTCTCCCTTTCAAATCAATGACTAAAGCCTCCTCAATTGAGCATTTTGTGTCATTGCCATTCTTTTATCTTCAAACCCTTATTCAAACACTCTCCTTACATGTGAATGTCTCATTTAGCATTAGCTCTTCATGCTTAACCCAATTTTGGACCTCTTTGATGATTCATGATAAGTGGGATAAGGAGTTATTATCTTTGGTGGGCCTGTGACTTCTCAAGGTAGCCCTTGCCTTATTGCTGCCCTCCTTTGGAGGTACCAATGGTTTTAGCGGTAATGAGCATGTGAAAAGACTTTGGGGACCATAGGTAAATCTTTACGAGCAATGTTAACCCTTACCCTCTAGCTTGAATCATGAAGGAGATGAAAGGCAAGAGGCTATGTGAAAATTGAGGTTTCATGCAAAGAGAGGGAAGTGCAGTTTTTGTGGTCTAATACCCAAATTTCAACCATCACTCGGGTATTGGTTTCTAAAATTGATCATAGGGCTAGGAATATCTTTATATGCTCTTTCCACTCATGTAACTAATTTCTTAATCCTTTACTTCATTGGTTGATGATCAGAATTTTTTCCAAAGTTGCTAACTTTTAGGCGAATTTTGGTAGTTTTATAGTCATGTAGTAAAATGCTCATAACTTTTCACTCGGTTGCCCGTTTTTAAAAGTTTTTATATAGACGCGAAGCTCTCTTCAAGCTCTACGTACCTATGTAATACTCTTTTGTACCAGTCTATATGGATTTAAAACTGCAATTCTTTGTGTATCTCTGTTTTTATAGACTTTGGCTATTATTTCTTCTTAATAATGATCAATTCCTCTTAATCTCTTACCAAAAAGCAAATTCCATGTATCTTATCCTCTTGTAAGTGATTGTTATATTATTTTACTTTAAGATGTTCCGTCCAAATCGCCCAATTCGAAGGGATGAACCTTACCAACATTCCCCGTATGTTTTCGTTCACATAATCCTGAGTCGGAAGATTTTCTTCCAACAAAGAATTGCCCTCTTGTTTGGAGCTGCAAGACTGGCAGAAATTCTTTCTTCTCCTGAGCCTTTCATCTTTCCTTCCATGAATTATGATCTCACCTTTGATGTGTTTATCTTTATCTGAAGTTAGGGAGAGAAAGGGAGGTGAGGAGGCTGTGAAGTTTCATACAAGTGTGTTTTGATTCTAAGAAGTGACCAAAGTCAAAACCCCAACTTTGTGTCAGAGTACTATGACCAAGGAAACATGCAACACTCGTGCTTCACTAGAACACTAAACCATAGTTGCCACACTTACAACTATGAAAGTTGTCAATAAAATACAAATTGCTACTAAGGCATCGAATAACATCATGCCTTTAGTATAAACCAAAAGTTCTCAAATCCTTAAGAACCTCATAAAATAAATGTGCTCCAATATTCATTGAATTCCTTTACATGTTCTACAACATCAAAATGGTTTTTCTCTTGTGGTTAGAAACACATGGACTTTAATTCAACAAATTTACACAATTGTTATAAGTCTTCGCAAATGTGATAAAGTTCAATTAACCTTACATATAGTTTAAGGAAAGCTACACTTTCCTCTCTCGAAAAGTTCTTAAGTTCTTCCAAGAATAGTTTATAGATCTTGCAATGAAGATATTTTTCACATAGATGGCATCTATGTGATGTATAGTGTATATGCAGTACTAGAAAATCAAGAGTAACGTGCACCAATGAGATTACCATTTCCAACCCACAAGTAGATACATGCCTATCCACATGTCTATTCTTGCAACCACTTTGGTTGTTTGGCAATACATATCTATGTCTCTATGGCCAATCATATCTCTACGGACATGTTTATGGGCTATCTATGGTAACATCCAAAAGCGAATAGCACCATCCAAACACACCTCTGCAAGTGTGGTCTCAGTGGACACCTCTATTATATGAAACAATATCGTAAAACATTCCAATTATCGGAAATGATTTACTATAAAGCAATAAATAAGCAATTCTTATCACGAGTCTGTATATACATATGCTAAAATATGTGGATTAGGTATGCCTCCAACACAACTTACACTGTTAGACAAACAAAATCAATCTATGTGCTTCGAGATTGCTTTGACATTAATAACACAACATCCAATTTGTGTTGAATACCAATATGAAGTCTCGAATAAAACAAATCTTTGTTACCTCCTCATTATGTAGCAATGCACTACCTACCCTCAGGTGACAATATACTACCCAAATATAATCAATGAGAACAAAAAAAAGGGGTCCTTGTACGCACTTCATAAACATATTACAAAACATAAGTGTGTATAATTTTTCTTTGTCCTAGTGAATTAAAGAGGAACAACACCCACTTCACCTTGTCTATCATAAAACCAAATCTCTCTCGCGATTTGCTCAAGCAACTCTGTATATTTTTATTAGTAACCACGTACTTGAGGATATATATATACCCTTCTCGAGTTAGAATATCTCAAGAATGAATCTATCCATGTAGTAATGCAAGTACTCCAAGAGCTGCCCTACATCTACAGCACCAATTTCTTGGATCACTCCAAGCAGAGATGGATCTTTGCTCAAGCATGGTATGTGTAGATGATAGTTTCAAAGAGAACGTCATGGATTGTATCAGGAGCTTACTCCTAATCATGCAAGTTACCATCACCACTTGCAACTTTCAATAGTGGTTGTAATCCTATGCCAAACAATTTTACCCAGTGCTAAAAATGGAAGTCTTTCCAAGTAATCTTGGGTCCTTGAAGCTGCTCTACAGAAGTCTTTTAAAAAATTTGGTTTGCAAAATAAAACCAAGCTCAATATTTGGTCTTCCAGATGGGAAGACCAAGATAAAAATTATTTTTGCTTGGGAAGACCTAGGTAAGGAGAAGTCTTCTTTGATTCGAAAATATATGTATAATTTTTTTGGACCAATATATATATATATATATATATATAGAGAGAGAGAGAGAGAGAGAGAGAGATGTATTATTCAAAAAGCATTACATCTATCCACCCTTACAAAGTTATCTAGAATCAAAGTGTGATTTTATGAAGGTTCAAGGAACCATAATAATAATAATAATAATAATAATAATAATGGACTACATGGCATAATTAAAGCTTCAAATTCGGGCATTAACGCTTAAGCAAATGAAGTAATGGATATATATATATAGATAGATAGATATGTATTATTCAAAAAGCATTACATCTATCCACCCTTACAAAGCTATCTAGAATCAAAGTGTGATTTTATGAAGGTTCAAGGAACCATAATAATAATAATAATAATAATGGACTACATGGCATAATTAAAGCTTCAAATTCGGGCATTAACGCTTAAGCAAATGAAGTAATGGTACGTGTAGTGGGGGGCCTCAATCAAGAGAAGATTCGGAATTAATTTAAAGAAGATGAAGCTCTGAACTCTGCCTCCCGCCAAGCTGCATCGCCGTCTTTCTTTCTCTGCGGGCGGATGCCCTCCCAAGTGCATGGGCACTGAGAGGAGGAGCCCCTCCCTTGTTCGTCCCCAGCTCCCATCACCTGCAAAATCCATTCAAATGCTCAGCAGTCACTCGACCGGTGCTTCTCCCTCTTCATCTCTGCAAGCTCCTAGAACAAACCAGTGGAATCAACTCCCAGACAAACCCTGGGGAGACGACTCATTAATAGAAGCAGTAATGGAAGAAAACTCCCGCCTGATGCAAGAACTTAAGGAAGCTAAAGAGCAGCTATTATCTTCAAAAAGCAAGGATCAACCTAAAGAAGCCCCCATTCCCCCAAAGGAAGTCAGTCAGAACAATAACGGCGTCCAACAGAAAGAACCTAACAGCACAGCTGAAAGAGGTAACCCACAGCCCCTATCAGTCCATGTAAATCTTCCTATTGAACAAGTCAGGAACAAAGTTGAAGATTACTCTGAAAGATGTCTGGTCGGCCTGCTTTTTAGCCCGCGCCCGTCGAAGGAAGCAATGAAAGCCTGGATCCGAGACAGCTGGTCCTCCATAGGAGTTGAGGTAACGCTCACGCAAGCACTGGCCAAAGGATACTACATTTTTATGTTCAAAGAGGCTAGCATGGCTATGAAAGTCATCAGCTCGGGACAATGGATGTTTAGGCACCTCCCATTTTGCTTTATGAGGTGGACTAAAGACTTCAACCTGGATGGCCCAAAATCTTCAATTTACCCTGTGTGGGTAGAGCTCCCCAACCTACCCATTCACCTTACTCCTTGGATCAAAGCCATCCTAGCTCCTTTGGGTCAAGTTCTAGGCACCAAAGCCTTCACTGACTATAATCCCGCATGGCACCCCCAAGTTCTCGTTGAACTAGACCTGTCTCTCCCCCTTCCGGAAGAGATTTCCATTGGGTGTGGGGAGTTTTCCCTTTCCCAACCAATTCTCTACAAGCATCTTCCAAACTCCTGTTTTCACTGTGGAAAACAGGGTCATCTCATTAGGAATTGTCCCATCAAGAATCCTCAAAACATTCTTCCTCACCTAGCTAACAAAGCTCCCCCCCCTCAGCCCTTGGTCCAGTCCCCCCCCTCCTCATCCAACCCGTCATCCATTCCCAGAGAGCCTGATGTGCCAGTAGGCAGCAGACGAAAGCCAACTGTCAAACCTAAACCCGCTGTGCCTATAATAAAGCCTAACAGGTATTCAGTCCTGGCTGCCATTCCAGAACCAGGGGCTACTGAAGAGGAACAGGATTGCGTGGAAAGTACTCCACTAAACAAGCTAAGACTAGAGAAGGAGGTGGATAACCTTGATGATACAGAAATGGGTACTGTATCCAAAGGGGAACAGAACTGGTACACAGCCTGATTTACTGAATGACATGGAGATCAGTAAAGAGCTTAAGAGAGGGAGAGCTCAACTTGGAGCCACCCCCCAATCAGCCACCAAGGGAGGAACTAGCAAACCCCCCAACAAAAGATAATGAAAATAACCAGCTTCAATGTAAAAGGCCTAACGGACCTGAACAAAGCGCAACTGGTCAGACAGTGGCTTAAAACCAAAGGCCTCTTGGACATCATTGTTTTAGTGGAAATTAAGACTACAGGAGAAGAGCTGACCAGAAGGCTCAACACTGTCTCTCCCGACCACTTCTGGATTCACACCCTGCATTCCCAAGGAAGTGGAGGCTTGGCCGTGGGAATTCACCTCGACCTCAGTTCCGAGCTGACAGTTCCGAGCTGAAGGGCTTTCACATAGGACACAACAACCAATGGATTGCAATGTACCTCAACAGCTTTACTCTCGTGGGAATCTATGCCCACGGACCTCAAAAACAAAGGACTGAAACCTGGAACTCCCTCCTCAGCCTGCAGGGCCCCACCCTCATTCTGGGAGACTTCAACATGGTAGAATCCCTTCAAGACAGGTTCCAAGCCAAGGGACAGGTCCTATTTGGAAGAGAGAAGCTTGCTTGGGAGAAAGTCAAACGCAAAGTCAATCTGCAAGACCTAGGCCAGAAAGGAATTTTCTCATGGCAGAACTACTCAACAGGGGAGCTCAAAAGGAAAGCCAGGCTGGACAGAGCTTATGCTAGCAACGAAATTGTTGCAAAACATAACAGATGTGAGTGTCAGGTTGACTCTTCGACCTGCATCTCTGATCACTATCCCATTATCACCACCATGGATAACCAGGACACCAGGCACAAGGCTGGCTGGTTCCACACTGATCCTACCCTTTTTAAATTACCCCTGGTCAAGGAAGAGATAGCCCAAATCTGGAAATATTTCTTCTCTCTCAGCCTTCCCCCAGCTAAAGCCTGGAACCTCGCCATCAAGTCCACTCAAAACCTCCTAGAGCAAGTAAGGAAGGAAGTTTCAGCCCACCGGACCAATAGGCTCAGGAAACTGCAATCTCAGCTTCGGATACAGGAGCCTTCTTCCAACCCTGAAAACCTAAACCAAATCAGAGCTCAAATCAAAAGGGAGGAGGAAATAGCCCTCCAGCAAGCCAAGCTATTCACCAGAGACTGGTGGGCAGGTAAAGCTGATAGACCGAGCAAAGAAATGTTCAAGATGCTTAAAGTGAAACAAAGACAAGAACATCTTCCCCTCCTCTGCTTCAAGAATGGAATCAAGGCCAGCAATCATGATGAGAACAAGCAGCTCCTAACTGATTACTACAGGGACATCTTCCTCGAAACAGGACCCCCCTCTCAAAGCAAGCTAAAAGCCATGCAGACCATTAAAGAGGTAAGAGAAGCAACTGTTCCTCCTAATCTCGCAAAAGTGCTGGAGCGGGACATCTCTCACGAGGAAATAAAAAGGGTAATAGTATCTCTCAAGCCTAATAAAAGCCCAGGGGAAGACGGATTGGCTGCTGAATTCTACCAAACCTTCAGCGAGGTTGTAGTGGACCCTATCCTCCAAGTGTGGCAAGAAGCTATCAAATATGGAGCATTGCCCTCCCAAGCTAATCAAGGTCTTATCAAGCTCATCCACAAAAAAGGTCCCAAGGAGGAAGTTGGAAACTGGAGACCTCTTACAATGCTTAACATTGTCTACAAGATCATCGCCAAAGCCCTTGCCAACCGTCTGTCCGAGCACATGGATAGCTGGATAAATAAGGAACAGAAAGGTTTCATCAAGGGTAGATACATCCTAGACGCCATCATAGCACTTTGGGAAGGCTTTGAATATGCTGAAAAAACTAATCAGGATTTTCTCTTCATAAAGATCGACTTTGAAAAAGCATATGACAGAATACACTGGGATTTCATCCTCCAATCTCTAAGGGATATGGGCTTGGGACCTCAATTCACCCATATGGTCAAAACCCTCTTCGGTAATGCCAAAGCCAAGATAATTTACAATGGAGAGCTATCTGCCCCCTTCCCTCTCCAAAAGAGCATCAGACAAGGTTGCCCTTTAGCCCCCCTCTTATATGCCATAGCCTCAGATGGCCTTAACTGGCTCATCAAGGACAAAATGAAAAAAGGAGAGATAGCTGGAATAAAGCTCCCTAATGGAGATCAGATGTGTACACAGATGTTTGCTGATGATACCAACTGCCTGATAGCCAATGAGGAAGAAAGTATAAAGGCTCTCTGGGAAAGCTTACAAGTCTATTGCATGGCTTCAGGCTCTTCAATCAACCATTGTAAAACAGGCATCAAATCACTCATAGATCCACCACCAAATTGGCTTATGGAAGCAGGATGCAACCTACTCCATGACGGTGAGATCTTCAGGCTGCTAGGAATACCTATGGGCTTTAAGGTCACTCTAAAACAAAGATGGCAGTGGGTCATGGAAAAGATTGACAATAAGCTACTGAGATGGAAAAGAAGACAGCTCACCTTGGCAGGGAGGATCATGATTCTCAACCACTTCATTCTGCCCTACACCATCTTTTTTATCAGCTGTTGGCGGCCACCAGATTCTGACCTCAGCAACTTTACCAAGCTGTGTAGGAACTTTCTCTGGGGCGGTGATCCCTGGAACAAGAGCATACCCAAAGTCAAGTGGGACATATGCACCACCCCTAAAGCAAAGGGAGGACTAGGTATCCAGGACATCAGGATCATTGCCAATAGAATGGCAGCTAAATGGATCATAAGAGCATGTGCTAACCCCTCTGAAGATTGGGCCCAGCTTCTCCTAAAGGATACCCCCAGATTTGTTATCACGGGATTCAATAAATGGAATAGCCTACCCCTTGCAACCATAGTCATATCCAAGTTCTCCATCTCCCCCAAGGGCAGTCAACTAGTGTCCTCAATATGGAAAGCTTGGAACAATGTCAAAATGTTCCTAAACCCAGCCCCAAACCTTCGCATTTCTAATGGTGCTCTGGCCGGGGATTCCTGCTGGTGGTCCAGTCTCCCTTTCCCCCCCCTTCAACCTGAGGAAGCCCAAATAGCGCTTAACCTACACAAGAGAGGCATAGTAACATGGGCAGATCTCAGAGATCAACAGCTAGGAACCTAGCTTTCAAGAGCTGATTTAGTGGCAAAATATGACTGCAGGACCCCGGAGCTGGACCTCCTGCAAAGCAGAACCTCGAAGTGGGACCTGCAAGAGACCTGGAAGCTAAACTTCCCTTCTGCCTTCAACATCTGTGCTTACCAATGGACACGCAGTAAACCTCTCCTCCCCATCCCTAAGTTTACAAAATCCCCACCCATCCACCTACCCCTCAACCGTAGATGGCACTTGCAGTGGGACCGCAAAAAATGGTACAACAGCCTCAGGAACCTCTGGAACCCCCACACTGACCCCAAGAAGTCATGCCTAGCATGGCTCATTGCTTATAGAGCACTATGGACCCAAAGCAAGGCAGCCAAATTCAATGTGGCCTCTAACCAATGCGCCAGATGTGGACTCCCAGAAGACGATATACATATTTTCATACAGTGTCATCACATTTCTCAATCTCTCAAAGAACTGCAAAACACAGCATCTAAATGGGGCACAGATCTATCATGGAAACAGATATTACTGGGAGAAACCATAGGATGTTCAGACATGCTATAGAATGTCATTAGAACCGAATATCTGTGGCATGCATGGATGCTTAGAATAGTAGCAACGTTCAACAATTCAGATATCAAAGGTCCCCCGCTGTCTGTCAGTTTAAGCACAACATGCAGCAGGTACTGGTCTCAAAGATTACCTTACCTAATCAGCTTAGAGGAAAAGCTAGAAATTAAATGTAACAAGAAAGCCTCAGACTTCATCAAACATAAACTGGAAACAATCAAGGGAAAAATCAGGTTAGTCATGACCAAAGACAGAACTCTGATTGACATAATCTGCAGACAATAAAGTTGATCTTCATACAGTTAACAGACATCAGCAGGTTCTCTACAAACCCACAATCGGAATCAACGGATGAATGATTCAGGCCTCATTCAATGCACAGTACAAATGACAACCAGTCTCCTACAAGTTGACAGAAACAAGGAAGGACAAGTCCCGGAAAGTGACTTGCAAGACCAACTTGTCAGTACCAGCCCATGCATCGACCTCAAGTCCCGCCACATCAGGAAGGGCAGATACCCGCGAAGTCCCCTTTGCCCCCTGTAAGAATGGTGGAATACATCAGAACAGAGAAGCGGAGTTTCAAGCCAATCATCACCACAGCGGGGAGTAGCTGGCACCGACACCATCTGCATTCAGTACAAGGCCCATCAACACAGATGACGAGTGAGATAAAAACAAGGGGCCTCAAAAGCCAATATCAAGGACCACAAGCTGATGCATGACATCAATCCAGAATAAGCTGCAAGTAAATAGACCTGACTCGAGCCCTCACAAAAGAGAACACCTTAAGAGGTTACCAAGTTCGGAGGAAGGAGGAGTCCACCCTCTCTGAATCGCCACCAAAAAGATGGATTGAAAGGACGAGCCCCTCTTCCGATTACCAGCATCTACAGACGGTTCACGTGAAGGAGATCTTGCAGAACAGCTTGGCGTCGGCGGCAGTGAATCTGCAAATCAGTTTAAAGCACCAGCATCCTCCCCCAGATTGGAGAAGAGTGGGCGGAGCCAGATCAGCCCGTGATGGAAGAGGCAAAGGAGGAAGATGTAGTGCCCATGCTAACCCCACCCGTCGACCAGAGAGACAGATGGAGCCGGCGGCTGGGCAAAAGGAAGTTTGATCATCAAGTGGAAGGAGGAATAGTGAGAGGAAGCTCATCACCACCGATGAACGTTCAGGCTCGGTCTCGCCATGCAAAGATCCCACTCCCCTCACACGCGGCGCACATGCCTTCACGTGCGCCGTGCTTGCCAATTGGCCTTGCATCATCGGATCCGTTTTGGATTGTCCCTCAAGCGAATCCACGCGTCAGCCATGCGAAAATGGTCTTTGTAAATCCGCCCCTCCCTTTTTCTTAATACATCAGCCTTTTTTTGAAAAAAAAAAATCAAGAGAAGATTCAAGACACTTCACAGTGCTGCTACACTGATTCTCAAAGGATTCGCAAGTCAACTTGTCGAGACTCAATACAGAAGCAGCAAGCTAGGTTGGGCCGCTGGGCGGACGGACCCGGTTACATCACAGCTCACGCAGTCACGACTCACCAGTGCCCAATGCGGCCGGGCAGTGGGCACCTTGCCACCTCCTACTGCGACCACGGCCTTGACTGTATGGGTACTGTACTAGCAGTACATTGTAATTTGTCATTGTCAAAAAATAATTTTAGCTGAAAAGAAAAGCGCCCACGGTTTCCTGTGCTTCGATCTGCCCCAATAATACTCCTCCTTTAGAGAAGCATCCTGCCTTTGCTACATCTTTCTTCTGATTTCTCTCTCAGGTTAGTCATTTTTGCCTAATCTTCCAAGTAGCCTTGCATTCATCTTCACCTTAGCTTACTTAATCTTGCATTAATCTTCAGTGTGTTTGCTTAATCTTGCATTAATCTTCAGTGTGCTTGCTTTTAATTTCACCTTAGCTTACTCATTCATCTTCACCTTAGCTTACTTAATCTTGCATTAATCTTCAGTGTGCTTGCTTTTAATTTCACCTTAGCTTACTTGATTTTAACTCTCCTTAATCTTGCGTTTTTTTATCACATTCATCGCTATGTATGTTGTTCGTGAGAGGTTCTTGTCAAATAGCTATTTTTTTTCATGGAGTTATATATATATATATATATATATATATATGATAACTAATGCTCATGTCTCAAGATTGTTATGTGTTTATTTAATCATATAATTCATTAAGATAGACTTTAATCTTCTTTTAATAGGTCTCAACTATCATCATGAATGAAGCAAATATCAATAAGATATCTCGGATTGGAAGACCTAGAAATGATCCTATGCAAAAGAATATCAAGGATGCTTTTGCCCTAAAACGAAGGGACGCCATTAACTTGAACGAGGAAGTTGTCGAAGCAAATTCTCTACGGGAGGAAGATGACAATGTTGAGCCGTTTGAAAAGAAGGTCAGAACTTTCATTCCACAATGGAAACAAATACATACGTGGACACGTCATTTTTCTAAAAATGGGAAAGTAAGAGAAAGATGCTTGTGGTGTAAAGAATTTGGAATGAATAACCCTTATGGTAAAGAAGGGGCTACAACCATTCAGCTTCCTGCTCTTGAGATAAGCATGTGGAATCGGATGCGCATAAGCTAGCTGCCCAAAGGTGGAGGCTCAAAAGCCACAAAGATGTATTACCAATTGAAAAGCATGCAGAGCTTATGGTTTATGCCGAGAAAAGTCGCATCATAAGTGTTATGTAAACAATGTATTTCATTGCGGTTGAGGACTTGCCTTTGGGCTTTTTTTCAAGTCTCAATGCAAGTTCTTACGATACATGGATACTCCAAGAATGCCCATCAATGATGAGTATTCCACATATACCAATAGAACATCCGGAATGGAGTTTCTCAAAGCCGCAAGAGAGCACTATTGGGGAATGCTTAAAGCCTTCATTGGCAAAAGTCCATTGTTTTCGGTGTTGATCGATGATAGTACGGATCTCACCTTGGAAAAACACATGATCGTGTATATGACTTACTTAGACGATGAAGGTAATGGTCCATGGGCTTGCAAGTTTGTGGCTTTGCTCCCGTTGGATGATGGTGGGAAAGTCCAAACAAAGTTCAATGCATTGATGACTCTCTTGGAAGAAATGGGCTTGTCTCTTGCGAAGCTCATTGGGTTTGCATCGGGATGAAGCCTCATGTATGAGGTGTGAATAATGGAGTACTTGCCAAATTGCAAGAGAAAGTGCCACATGTCATTGGCGTACATTGCATTGCTCATCGTCGTGAAGCGTTTGTGGTCTCAGATGCATGTGACAAATATATGGAATTTGGATTTTTGGATGCTTTTGCCAATAGAGTTCATGCATGGGTGGGAAGGTCCACTCAATGTCACAAGAATCTCAATAGGTTAATGAAGGCATTTAGTCTTAAACCCTTAGAAGTTCTAAGGATACATAGTGTTCGATGGTTATCAAGGAGTAAAGTTATGAAAAGATTAGTGGATACGATGCCCGCCCTCTTGAGTGACTTTAAGGAGAATGATGCAAATCCCTATAACATTGCTACAATGTATCAAGTGCACTTCTTGATTCATTTTATGGCGGATGTATTGCATAAAATGAATATTCTCAATAAGAAGTTTCAAAAAGACCATGTGGATATCACGGATATTACAAATGCCTTAGCCATTGTTATTGAGCTTCTTTAAAAAAGGTATTTTGGTAATCCATTTGGGTATGGTTCAAAGAACTATAGAGAGTTCTTGAATAAGGTCAACAATCATGCACTTGTCTATGTTCGAGAGGATGGTTGTGTTGAAAGGCATGCTTTGCATTACTCTTTGTTGCCAAACTCTACTAGTGGAGGGGAACTATATGATTGCATCACCCTTGCCAAGGCATTTGTTAGTGAATTAATCAATGCAATAAATGTAAGATTTACCGATTTACCTCTTTTCAATACGGCAAAGCTTTTTTTCTCCTTCTAGCTATGAGAAGGGTGTTCATGTTCGAGGTCAAACGTACAAGGGATTTATGGATCAATTATTTACAAAGTTTGGTATTCAAGGGAGTAAGCTTATAGATGCAATGCAATGTGAGTTTGAAGTGGATCGTTTTTGTCTCACATTGTACAAAGCAAATCAGAGCTTTACTTTTCACGAAGCATGGGGACATTGTCGTGGTGAAACGGAGTGGGTTGAATCTTATCTAAATCTCATGAAGCTTTGGCAAGCACTACTTATGGTTCCAGAGAGCACTGTCGAATGTGAAAGAGGATTCTCGAAGCAGAATCGTATTAAAGATGATGAGAGGAGTAGTCTTACATTGACTACATTAGACACTCATGCTTTTGTCATTATCGGCACCACATGCTTTGGATGACGTGGATTGGGAAAAGATTTATGACATATGGTCCTCCATGAAGTTTCGCAGAGTTCGGATGTATGTCTTCCTAGTTTTGCACGACGTATGATGATTGATTATGCAACTTTTTGGTGATGGGAAGACTATGTATGTTGTGCGAGTTTTTTGCATTGCAACTTTTTGGTGACGATCCGGATGATTGTATGTTGCAAAATTTTTGGAAGGAAACTTAAAATGCATGCATCTTTGTGGTGTAAAGAGATCGACTATGTAAGTTGTAACTTTTTGAGAGAAAATGGACAATGTAAGTCTTATGTGACTGACAACGTAACTTCTACAACCTTGTGAGATTGATAAGTATTGCATCCTTGAGAGTGAATTATCTAATCATTAAAACTATTTGGATTTCAAGTGACTGTAAGTTTTTAGGTCCGTTGAAAGTGAATCACCTTTTTGTTTCTCTAAGCTAGCTTGAGTAAGCCACTTCACTACAATGGTAGATGTTTTTCACAAGTACCTTGCTTTGTCAAAGAGAGGAAGTGGATCCATAATGAAGAAAGACTCCATTGCTTCATTCTCAAAGATAAAAAACTTATCGAGGTAAGAATAAAATAACTCAACTTTAACATTATCTTCTATTGTGATTTCACAAGTATCTTACCTTTTGGCATGGTTTTCAAGATGGACAAGAGGATAAAAACTTTATTCAATAAACATGGGCAAGTTGGAATTGAGATAAGTCAACAAATGGTATTTCTTTTCATTGTATTCAAAATTTAATTTTTAATATCTTTTTGTATTGTAACTCTTTTAAAAGTTTTATTTTTGTAATCTCATAGCTTAGTATATAACTCCACAAATTATAATGACGTAAATTTATAGACAAACTCAAGGTGTATAGAAGAATATTAAGATTGTGTATAAAATGCTTTTAGGCTCTACTTTAAGGTTTATGGGAAGTCCAATTTTCTTTGGGGATGCATAGTGAAGACCTACCATTATGTGTAGTTTCAAGCAATAAGACTAAGCTTCATTTTGGTCTTCCAAAAAAATACCAAGGCAAGTCTTCCATTTTTAGCCTTGGTTTCACCTAAGTCTTGCCTCTCTCTCTCTCTCTCTCTCTCTCTCTCTCATATGGAGCTAGTCTCAACCCATGGCACTAACTAGGGGATCACAAACTAAACCATGAGATAGCCCACTCGGGGCATAAAGAGAGAATAATCTTCCTCGCCGCACATACTACCACATATCTACCCTAACCATCTTTTCTCCTACCCAAGCTTACTGGCCACCTAACTCATCAGTTGCACAAGGCCAACTTTCGAATGCAAAGACTACCCATAACATGTTCCAGAGTGAACCCCATCAAAAAGAAACCATTCATTCTCTCTCGGTACACGAATGGCTGGATTGTGTGGAAAACAATGTAGGATACATTACTCAGATCATTGGACCATTATCAGATGTGGCCTCCACCCACCTGAAGGACAGTAAGGGCAAAGACGTCATTATCATACTGTCAGAATTTCAAACACTCAGATACCCGCATCAGTTACAGTATCTCCAGTAATGCTTGGGTTAGAACCCTCCCCCGCACATAATGCTGTGTCCTCAATTCAAGATACCAAACCACCATCAAAGTAGGGACAAGGTACCGAACTACATGATAACAACCGTAAATCTATTCTTAAGAATGCATTATTTCACAGCACAAGAAAGGTGGCAACTTTATGTTTCTAAACCACAGCTTGCAAGATACACCTTCTGTTCAAAGACACGAAATTCTAGGTGAAAAAGCAGAACTGCACACAAACCATGGGGCATGCTTGCAAAAGCAAATTTCCAAGTGAATCATACGTAACATTACTGATGCACCATATACATGATCATCAGTCATCATATTTCTATGTGAACCACCCCTACCATGTCACAGGGTGTAACACAAAACAACATGGTATCCACTACATATGTCCGAATATGTAAAAATGCAAAGAATGAGGTTGATTAATTAGGAAAGGTCTCAGGCCACAAATAGTAAACTGCATCAGGGATGAATTTCATAAGCTCTAAAATCGAACTTAGCAAATGTAGAGTGTCCCGTGTATTAAGGACATTCTCATGTATCAAAGAACACTATTCTGCGATGTTAAGCTACCGATAAAACAGTTCTCTGTTAGACCAGTGTTTAGACTAGAGTAGAATATGATGTCAACCTGGGAACCCCATCCAAAATTTCCACATCTCAACCATGGAAGCGCGCACTCCAAAGTTCAGCAGACCATCAGAGAGCTGAGCTTCAGTCCTCTCACAACTCAGCGGCAACCCCTGTGACATAGGGCACATTCAGGAAGAAAAGGTATAAGAAAAGGAAAGCTTTTTCTATGCCCTAGAGAGCCTGTGCTCAATCCTGGAAGGCTAATATATAAGAGAAAGCTGCTCCTTAGGTTATTCTAAGGTTAAATTTCCAGCCTGCAACTACCTCTATAAGTTGTCAATCATAGTAACAGATAATATTGCACAGCCCACAACAGCAACCAGAAGGTCATTTCAATGCGCCACATAGAAACCAAAATTCTATGCTTCACAAACTTGACTTTCCACACGACTTTGTATGGGCAAAACACAGATCAGATAAAATTCCTAATAAACATCAATAATACTAGAAAATACCCAGTTTTAAAAGAAACAAACAACCTAGTACAATTACTATAACAAAAGAGCTTGCATACTCCTCCCAATTGATCACTTCCCTTAAAAACACGTAGGCAAACGAGGGCTTAAAAAGCTTGTAGAGAGCATAAATCCAGAAAATGCATACGTTACACACCGCCAAGATCATGAAATCAGGCAGTACGTTCACCAGTAGCAGGATATGGCCTAAAGCGAGTATCAGGACCACGTTGTGTCTGCCTTCCTGCCACACCATACCCTGCAACATCTGTAGAAGGGCCAGCACCCATCCCACCAGAAGGATTCATCCCACCAACATATCCAGCACCAGCTCCTGCTCCAGAGGCTGCAGCAGGGGAATTGTGAGATTCACCAGACTTCCAAGTGGTGTCTCCATATTGTGCCCCAGTAGCATATGGATCACCATAACCACCAGGTCCAGCTGCCATGCTGCGGTTAGGATAGCCCCCCGCATTGGAATTGTGGGTGGCATCATTTGTCCCATACCCATATCCAGCACTGTTATATCCCGCATTGCCACCATTTGCCTGAGGAGCGGCACCACCTGTATTCCATCCGGGAGCACCATATCCACTCATCCCTGCAGCTCCACCAGCTCCATAAGCAGCTGGACTCCCACCACCTGCAAATGCTGTACCAGAATTTCCCCAAGGGCTCCTCGCACCAACAGGTGGGGCACTGACATACCCTCCAGATGGACCCACTGGAGCACCGTAACCTGCTGCACCTCCATATCCTGTTGCAGGGGCAGCACTACCATAACCAGCTCCATATGCTCCTGCAGGAGGGTATCCAGCTCCACCACCATAAGCAGCAGTTCCATACGCTCCATTCATAGGCACACCGTAACCTGGAGTTGCTCCATATCCAGGTGTTCCATAAGCAGCCGGTCCATAAGATGGATATCCACCTCTCCCACCTGGGGGTGGGGCATAGCGGGGACCACCATATGCATTTCCAGAACTTGGGTTGCTTCCCTGTCCATAACCAGTGTTGTAAGATGCACCCCGCCCAGATCCAAACCCAGCCCCACCTGTACGGCCTGCTGATAGCTCCCTTGGAACTGCCTTTTTCACTTCCACCAACTTGTCATGTATCTCATGGAAAGTCTTCTGCTGTATTACTTTCTCTACCGCATCTTCAGAATCAAAGGTGATGAATCCAAACCCCCTTGGCCGTTGAGTGTTGGGGTCATACATTACAACCACATCTGTGATGTTGCCAAACTGAGAAAAATAATTCCTAAAATCTTCTTCTGTTACAGAGGATGCTAATCCGCCAACAAATATTTTCTTAGTCCTATTTAGACTTCCTGAGACTGGAACCGCATTGTTGCTTCTAGGTAAGTTCTGCTGCTCATCTCTGGGTACAGCTTTCTTGACTTCCACCTAAATAGATTAAGACAAAGGCTAAACTAGTTACAAATTCCTAAGCCTAGTTCATGAAACCTTACCCTGAAACCAAATTTTCAACCTCTGAACCTAAATCAGATACAGTAGCTCTGATTCACTAACCGTTAGCCCTAACTCAGCAAGGAAGAACAAGACATACCACCTAATTTACATATCCTCACCCTAATTCAGCATACAAGAACAGGAGCCTAACCGAACTTCGGCATACCAGAACAGTAGTTGTTAAACGAAAGCATAATATCTAATCCTAATTCACAAACCCTGACCCTGAATCACCAAGAGAGAAGCATAGAAAGGAAGGTGAAGACGAAGACATAGCAAGAAACCCTGATTCATCAACCGTAACCCTAACTCAACAGAAGAAGACATACCATTCGGCCGTCGATGGTGTGCTTCTCTAGTAGAACTCTATCGGCAACAGCTGGATCTGCAAAAGCAACAAATCCAAAGCCTCGAGCACGGCCAGTTGCTCTGTCCTTCATGATGACAGTCTCCACGACGCTGCCAAAGCCATTGAAGTAGTCCTTGAGTCTCTCCTCGGTAGTTTCCCATGAAATACCTCCTACAAATATCTTCCCCTGGTCTGAATCCATGGGCGCTCGGGAAGCTCAACAAGAAGAAGGAAACCCTGAATTCGAAACAGAGTATGCCCTTTTTGAGAAAACAGGGTCCTAAACCCTACAGGGCGGGGGAGGAAAGGGTATGGACTCGTGCAGGTGCGTTAGGGTTTAAAAGAAAAGGTAATGGAGTTTGGTCGCTCGTCATCTTTCACACGAGAGCCGGCGGACGGTACACTCTAAAACAGATGAACTAGGGGTTGCAACCTTCGTACCTCCTCACGTTTTTTTTTTAATTACTATGCATAAGATTATCCCAAGTTAGGGCTTTTGAATTTCCTAACTAAGGCATGGATTCAATTCCCTCTCACTACATTCGTGAGATGTACAAAATGTAGGGGCCAGGACAACGATCTAAAAAAAAAAAAGCATAAGATGTAATTAGGTTCATTGCATTGTGTCTAATTCAGGTGTCTAATTCGACATAGTTTAGGTTCATTGCTTTGTGTTTAATTGAGGTGTCTAATTCAACATTACTTTTCGCCGGTTGTCAGCTCAAACAAGTGAAAGTGAGAGGCTTCCTCTCAAAGAATAAAGAAAAGAAGTGAATTGGGCTAGTCCCCTTCCCTTCTCAATATGTATATGCAATGTCTTTCTATAGATGTATGGAGGTCCAATGCTCCGCGTAACTAAATGTAAAGTCAATGGTTTCTAAATGCAAAGTTAATGCTTTTCTAGTTAAGAATGAAAAATTTGGATAACTTTTCTATCAACTTGCTCTACACCCTTAAGAAGTTTAAGACGAAGGTAATCTTATCTATGGGATTTGATAAGACATTATCAGCAATGCCAAATCCACAAGGTCCAACACAAAAAATACATGAATCCCCCTCTTGTTTTGGCATAGAGGAGAAGGGATATAGACACTTCATGTTCCATCATCTAGCATCATTAATCATTTTGTTATGACATTGATTAGGATGTTTTTATGAACTGCAAAGCCTTGGTGAGTCTGAGGAATCAATCTTTGATTCATAACCTCAAGAATCAGTGTGTCTTGGAAAAGCTAAGAAGAGGTGGAGAAATTCATCACAAGGATCGAGAATCTTTGTGATCAAATAGAGTAGTTTGGATTAAGATTTTTTACAAAGATCTTACATGTAGGTGCATAAATATCCTCCTCAAAAATATGAGTCATGTTACTTCGCTTAATACACAAGTTAGAAACCCTCCCTCATTGCTATGCTTTTGGAGGAGGAGATACGCCAAAAAGGCAAGAGATGGTGGAGATTATACCTTCTCTCTCCTAACACAAGGAAAGGAAAGGATAAAGACTATAGTAAATCCTCTTAACAAAGGAGAAGAAGAAGAAGAAGAAGAAGAAGAAGAAGGTGAATTGTTTATGCTACCACAAGCCTTGTCAAGAAGAAGGTGAATTGTTTATGCTACCGCAAGCCTTGTCATATTCACAAAGACCACAAAAAAGGGGCAAGCACTTGAGAGAAATTGTGTATTAAAGCCATCTAAGAAGGAGTCTGGCAAAAAAGGGCAAGCAATTGAGAAAAAATGTACATTGAAGCCTTGTCCTACAAAAAAGGCAAGCAATTGAGAAAAATTGTACATTGAAGCCGTCTAAGAAGGAATCTTGCAAAATAGTGCTAGCAACAGTGCTGCCCAAGTGGAATTGGAGCTATTTATGGTGATTGAAGAAGTTTGTGTAAAAGCAGTCCATAGAATACGATGCTTCTCGGATCACTATAACAATGGAGCATCTTGACGCATGACTAGTCGTAAGGATTGGAATACATCTCTACGATCAAGAGATGACCTGTAAGGTCCCAAATCACCAATAACCATTTTTCTCTAAAATAAGCATTTTAATAATAATGTATGTCCCAAATCACCAATTACTAATTTTCTCTTTTTTAAAAACCATGGAATAATTAAATATATATACAAGGCCAATTTTAACTAGAAGTGAGTGGACTAAAAGAATTTCATGTGTGGACAGATAGCTGTGTGAATTAGAGCTTCAATGCAAGATTTATGGACAATGCATAATGTTAGTATGGAGAAACTCTCCATCAAAGGAGATAAGCTTTGAGTTTAGTAGATAGGGCTAATGAGTGATTAGATGGTCGCACCTAATTAACTAAAGCACATTAAAAAATGGAAGGTGAAGGAACTAATGTCTTGATAAGTGATTGAAGGAGTTACTAGGTGGTCTCACCTAATTAACTCAAGAGCGCATAAAAATGGAAGGTGTAGGAACTAATGTCTTGCTAAGTGTTTGAAGGTTGTTAGAAAAGGGGCGGAGTTGGGATCTATTTAATGGAGCAAGTTGAGACCTATGTAATGGAGCAAGTAGTGATTAAAACAGTACTATTTTTTAATATTTTGAGGGAGATGCTATCAAATTTTTTAATATTTTGAGGGAGATGCTATCAAATTTTTAAGTGAATTTATCTACAAAATCCTAGGGATAATTACTAGCTTATTTGCCCATCAATTATCTCTCTTAGCAAGGCTACCAAGAGCCCAAGGTTATCAACTAAGGCAAGCAAGTGGAGACACTCCCCTACATGTAAAAGGAGCATAAAGGTGCGTGTAGTCACTTGCAAGACTTGCTAGGAGACTCGTATCTTCCTCTCTCCTCCTATATGGTTTGGAGAGAAAAGGTCCCATTTTGGCCCTTATACCATGGGTCCCATTCGATTGATTTAGTATATGGGAGATTCCTTTACTTCTCTAAGGTTGCCACATTTCATTTTTTTCATGGGCTTTAGATAAGTTCTATGCAGCTTAACCAAAATATCACTTGTTGCTGCCATTAGCAACAAGTGAGTAGGTGGTTGGGGATGCACCTCTTATCTCTTTATGGTCAGTGATCGTTTCGAACCCATGACTTTTTCAGGGGCTTTAGATAAGCTCTACGCAGCTTAACCGAGATAGCAGGTGTAGCCAACCACTTCATGCTCACTTGTGTTGCCAAATGGCAGGCACATTTCATTTTTTCGTTAACGAATACCTTACACAACAAGACTATGTGAAATTTCCTAGTGCAAGTCCATCTCATTAACATTTTTTTTGGAGCATTTTATTTGAGGTTAGGAGGCTGAGGAGGAGGCAATCTAAACACTTTGGGACATTTTGAGGGTAGGAGACTAAGGTACTCAAAACATTTTGGAGGATTGAGAAAGTATGTTTAATAACCAAGTAAACTGTTGTTTTGTCTTTAAAAAAAAACACAGTCTAAACCACACTTAGTTTTAATCTTATTTTTTAACTCGGGGATGGCTAGAGAGCAAGCATGATTGAGCAAGCAAATATCAATCCTTTTATTATGTTTCGGGCTTGAGAGCATGATTGAGCAAGCATATTTGGGTTTTATTTCTTTGGGCTCAAGAGCATGATGGAGCGAGCATATTTGAGTTTTATTTCTATGGTTGTGGTGAAGTGTGACCTGCCTCACATTGGAAGTGATCAAATCCTATGGAAGGGAAGGGGAGGTGAAGGGGGATACATGGCTATAAAGGGGGAGGAAGAGAGGGACATATGGGAGACATATGCCTACATAACTACAAGGTGTAAGGAAAATAGAATGCTAATAAATCCTATGCGAAGGCGGGAAGAGGTGATAGAGTGGTGGATGCAAGGGGGAAGGGGAGGGCATACATGGTTGTGAGGTGTAAGGAAGGAACAAGTGGCTAGAAGGAGTGATAGGGGGGGTACATGGATACAATGGTGAAGTGGAGGGGACACATCACTGCTGCAAGTTGTAAGGCAAATAGAAAAATAGGAAAATATGTAGGTGACATGTATTTTTTACACACAAGTGAAGTTATAAAATATAATTCATAGAAATGAAAAGCATAAGAATATACTAGAATTCAAGATAAAATTGAATTTATTACAAATCATGTACCATTCTCTGATGTGAAAAATATATGACATAGCACACAATTGAATGAAATTATAAAACGTAATGATGTTGATAAAACCTTTAAAAAGCAGCAATGATTAAGGTTGTCAAATTACTAAATCTACTTAAATCATAGCAAATGTGTACAATAGTAGTGAAGCTAAGATAATGTCCATAATGTATGTTCCTAAATCATCCATGACCGTCACTTCCATGCATAAACTCATGGGCTCTTACAATTCTTCCTTTAATAGGCTAGATTTGCTTTTTGAATAAACACAAGTATTTACTCACCCTCCACAAGTAGAAAAGCTACAAAATTATAAGCACCATTAGCCTTCTAGGTACATCTCTAGATGGGGAGGCCATGCTATGGGTGAAAGCCTGGTCCATGGGATAATACACCGCCTAGATTTTCCTTGAAAGGTGCAAGAAAAAACCTCACCAGCCAAGCCGCCCCAATAACAACCTTGCCACCAGTAAACAAGCCGCCCCAAAAACAACCTCTTCACATAATGAACCCGAAATTCCTCTTCAAAGAAGGTGGAGAACTTTAGCCAATAGCCTCACAAGTTAACTTTTTAATTCTTTCACGCCTCTCTACCAATGGTCTTGCCTTCATCAAAATAGCTACATCAAGAGTTTGATTGACTTAGCTTCATGCTTGTGATTGCCAAAAAATAAAGTGAGAAAAAAAGGTAAAAAAGGAAAAAGCAAAAGGCAAAAATTTAATCACTCACAATCAACAATGAGGCTAGTGCGAATTTTAGGGTAGTTTTGCAATTAGTTGCTAAGAGATGAAGGAATAAAGATTTCCGTCAAGGTGTGAAATTTATGAATAGACTTAGCACATTTGGTGATCCTTGGCATTTGGATGCAGTAAAAGAGATCCCCAAAAATGTGGTGCAAAGATTATGGAAGCAGGACGTTCGAGTTACATTATATTTTGCAACACAAGTCTTATCTATGGTAGCCTATCCTTGGGGAGTTGTGAAAGAAATTAGTATACATTTGATTTTATTCATACAAAGTGATGCACACTAGATTGAAAGCCTTGCATGGTAGACACTTGGTCTATGTTCTTTATAATATGAGAATGACATGCATGCCTCATATAATCTCATCTTGAGCTGCCACCATAATGTTACCTCCTAGATTGACACATGACGTAGTAGACATAACTGAAGGCAAAGGTAATGAAGGTGAAGATGAGTGGGAAGTACTTGTTGAAAAATCAAGTGGTGAAGGGTACATGTGGAATGATGGGGAGTGTTCACCAAAGAGAAAGAAAAAGGAAATGTTTGTGTAAAGGCCTAAAGGGTCTCAGGCAAAAGGCTATTTTTGAGATAAATATAAGAAGAAGAAGTAAGAAGGGCAGATGCCAAGGTTAAAAGTAGATTCCCAACAATGATGTAAGCAATGAAGTAGTCAAAGTGTCCCTTGAGGTTGTGAGGAGGTCAAGTGACCTTTGAGAGATAGAAATGGTGGAGCTGATTGTGGATCTAGATGCTTCCATGAGAAGCTATATAATGATGTACTCCTATGCTCATTAAATGCTATATTTGATTGTTTTTTAGTAAGGCTATATTTGAGCATGATTAATGCATAAGAGAGTGTGAATGGTAAAAATAGTTATATTTGTGCGAATCATAACTCATGAGATCAATATTACACAATAGCATGCAGGACAACATATTAGCAGAATCCAAAACAAAAGTGAAGTTTGTATCTTTGTTGAAGGTTTCTTTAGCTTAAAGTAAGGTAGTAGTGAAGAACTCCAATGGTAAGAAGGAAAAGCACCACCGGCTTCATGGTGTAGTGGTGGGAGGAGCAAGTAGAGAAATGTGTGGCCATTAAAGACACAACTTGCACTAGTTCAGCTTCAACAGGAAGGGTGAGAATCTCAATGGTGCTACTGTGGTGGCGATAGTCCAAAGAATCAAATGGATAAGTTTTTTTTGGAGAAAACCCTAAGGGTTTGTAAGAATTGGTGTAAACAATCTAACAAATGCTCGTTCACATGTTGAGTTCTTTGAAATTACTTTCAAGGCCTTCAGTTTACCACATCGGACATCATTATGAAATGGGCACCGCTAATAATGTCTTCTTTGACATTGGCATTCACTTCGGGCTTCATTGGATTTTCCATCAACTTTTTTGCATAAACATTGTAGCCTTTGTAAGTAGTTTATGATGAGCCAAGGTGTGTGAACTAGTATTTGCCTGAGAGGTGTGAAGAGCTGGATTAGGATCTTGAACTTACCACACGCTATAAAATAAAAGGGCATGTCTCCCACCTTCTTTTGTTATAACCTTAACTCCTACTATCATGGTGTAAAATCTCAATTCAAGTCAACGTTATAGCCTAAAGAAGGCAAGGTGAGATGGAACACTCTAGAAAATGACAAAGCGTATGATAGAGATTCATTACCACTTGTGTTGGAAAATAAGAAATGGAGGGTACATATGGAATGAAAGGGAGTGTGCAACTTGTTAGATATTTGGTAGTACTACCTGTGAGGTCATGCACTTGTGTGCCATGGGCACTTTTGTCCCACTCAGTTTTCTCCCATGGCCATCTAGGTGTGAATGAGTACCTTAGGGTTAGCTAACTAGTATATAAGAAACCTCATCCTCAATTTAGGGCCTCTATTTATTTTGTGCTTCATTGTACCTTGAGCTCTTGCTCCTAGTGAGCTAGCCTTCTACACACTCTTTTTCTCCCTTGTGTTCTGTTTGATCTGCGAACATTGAGTGAGTGAGTGTTTGAGGCTTTGCTTCCATTAAAGCTAATAGTGGTATCAGAGAAAAGCTTGCCCATAGCTTGCTTTTTGGCAACAATGTATACAAGCTTGCCATAACTTGCCTTGATGCTTTCTATAGCTTGTTTCATTTAGTCATTATTACAATTTAGGTTGGAGCTCTTCACAATGGTGGTGCTACAAGATTTTCATTGAAGCTTTCTTTCTCTATATTTAGTGAAGAGGGCTTCTACATCTTGAATCGACCATTCTAATTCTCAAATACAATCGAATTGTATAAGGGATTTAAGCTACAAACAAGCGATTCAGCCATACCAGTAATCAACTTATTGTTTCGCAGTTGGATTCCCTATACAATTGAATTGTATAAGGGATTTCTGCTATAAACAAGCAATTCAACCACACTAGTAAATTAGGTTATTTTTTCACCATTAGATCGTTTCGCTCATTTCATCAAAACGATTTGACTCCACTTTTCACTGCTTCACCTGTAGGGCAACACGTGGCAGATAGAATTGTTCATTTTCTTGGATCTTTTTCATCTCGAGAATCATTTTTGGGTGTAATTGCTCCATTTTGTGATCATTTTCAGGTTTTACAATTGGCAGATTCCACTCTTTAATAGTTGATTTTTTCGATTAACAATTTCTATTCTAGAATCGCTTCAATTCCTAGTTCTCCACAACGATCCTACTCCACTAATCCAACTTCGACGATTCCACTTTCTCAGGATTCCACTTTTTGGCAATTCCACTTTCCACCAGGAATGGCTTTTATTTTATTGGTTCTCCATAGTAACTTCGGCGATCCACTAGGAATCGCTTCAATTCTTGGTTCTCCATAATGATCCTACTCCACCCATCCAACTCTTCGGTGATTCCACTTTCCACGTTACTGATTCGACTTTCTACCAGGAATCGCTTCGATTCTTGGTTCTCCATAGTGATCCTAATCCATGGATCCAACTTTGGTGATTCCACTTTTTTGGCAATGCCACTTTCTCTGACGATCCTACACATGATGATTCCACTTTCTATGATCGTCTGATTCAACTTTTTAGGGTCGAGCAAGTTTACTTCTTGGATCAACTGATTCTACATTTTTGGATCGACCGATTCTACCTCATTGTTGGGATCGTCCAATTCTTCTTTTTGGGATCAACTGATTCCACTTCTTGGATCGCCTGATTTAACTTCTCGGATCAAACAATTCTACTTTCTTGAATCATCCAATTCTACTTTTAAGGATCATTGGATTCCACTTTCTAGGATCGTTCGATTCACTTTCTTGGATTGCTCGATTCCACCTTCAAGAATCGTCCAATTCTATTGCTAATTTTTATCAGTTTGTAGATTGTTCATCAGCAGCCAAGCTGATTTCAGTTCAAGATTTATTTTTGCATAGATTATCTTCTCAAATTCACCAACAGTCAGGCTAATAACTTTGCAAATGATTTGTTTTCTTTCCAAAGAGGATAAATTGGATGGGTTGAATTATTCCCTATGGAGTTTTATGGTCAGAAATGTCCCTATTGCAAAGGGCTTATGGGGTCATGTTAGTGGGGTGACAACCTCTACCCTGGCATAATTGCTTGTGCTACTCCTTAAAGGGGTCAAGGCAACCCAACAGACCAAGCAATAAGCTCTTTAAATTACTACTTAGATTAAAGAAGATGGATTCATATGATGCTCAAGCTTTGGCATAGATTTCCTTATCAGTTAAAAGGTTTATTATTTTTCACATCACTCTTGTAAAACATGCATGCTTGCTTGGAACACTCTAGAAATTATGTATCAGGCTAAAAGTGATGCAAGGATTTCCTTTCTCGGAAGGCAACTTGATAATGAAAATATGCAAAAAGGGGTCCATAAGAATATTTAACAAAATTGTAGTGCTTGAGAGAGTAACTTCTCGAAATTGATGAAGTCATTCCTAAAAAGGACATGATTAACATCACCCTCCCAATATTGATGAAGTCTTTCCTAAAAAGAATATGCTTAACATCACCCTTTCATTCCTAAAAAGAATATGCTTAACATCACCCTTTCAATGCTTGAAAGGTACTCAAGGTCTTAGATTGTTCTATAAAGGGGAGTGATTTAGATCTGCAGGCCTTCAGCGATTTTAATTGGGTATGTGATTACGATACATGACACTCCACATTTGGAAACTATTTCTTTCTTGGTGATTCATGCATATCTTTGCTAAGAAATGAATGACCAACATCGTCATGTGAAGAATCCTATCATTCATGCCAAGATCAAGCACATTGAAGTGCATTATCACTATGCTAGAGAGAGATTCCATGCAAGAGATGAAAAGATTGGGGGGGAGAGAGCTTGAGGTCTTGTAAACACACACACACTACACAGAAATGGATAACACACACACAAAGATAGAAGGCTAAAATCTTCCTCTTCTTGCTACTCTCAAAAGAAGACTACAAAAGATAAGTGAAAACCCAACATAAGTACTAGAGTACTATGTACAAGTGGTCTATAATGTGAACATGCAAAATAGGTGAGCTAGCAAGAAAAATATGGCATAACTTAACGGGCGGACTATGTAGGTGTAATCCAACTATAGAATCACTATGGCAAAGATTCATGTCGGCCACCAAACGCGCCAGTTATATAAATGTGAAACAATCACCTAAGCATATTGTGAGTATTAGCTTTGGTTGGAGCTCGACATCTCAACACTCCTCCTCAAGCTCAACTCCATCTCAACACTCCTCCTCAAGCTCAACTCCATCTCCAATACTCCAAGTTTGTTTGTGAAATCTGTGAAGCTTCTCAGCTCCTAAGGCCTTGGTGAAAATGTCAGCAGCTTGGTCCTCTGTGCTGACGAATATGAGATCAATATATCTTGCCACCAAGACCTTCTCTCTAACGAATGATAGTGGACCTCTATGTGTTTGGTCCGCATATGAAACACTGGGTTCCTAGCCAATTGTATGCTACTAGGGTTATCACAATAAATGACAACATGCATGTTCACATGCAGCACCAGATCTCTAAGTAGCATGTGTAACTAAGCTACTTCACATGCTAAGCTACTTCACATGCTATCATCCTAGCATCCCTGTACGCTGCCTTTGTACTCGACGAGGCAATTGTTGGTTGCTTCTTGCTGCTACTTCACATGCTATCATCCCAGCATCCCTGTACGCTGCCTTTGTACTCGACGAGGCAATTGTTGGTTGCTTCTTGCTGCTCTAAGTAATAGCACCACTCCCAAAGGAAAACATGAATATGCTAGTAGATTTTCTGTTCAAGATGCTACTAGCCCAATCTGCATCAATGTATCCATACACTTGCAACTCTATATACTAGTCTCATAGAAGAGACCATAATCCACTATGGACTTCACATAGCGTAGTGTGTGCCTCACACCATCCAAATGCAATTTTCAAGGAACCTACATAAACTGGCTGTCCAACCCAACTATGTAGTTCAATTCTGGCTTGGTGATTGTCATGTAGATTAAGCTACCCACTATCTTCCTATGTTGTATCCCAATTTACATGCCCAATAGCATCCTCACAAAACATGTGGGTTCAACATCCTGCACAACCTTTACCATATATGCATAACGGTGAGCTACATAACCATCATATATCAATCTTTAAAGTGGGATTTTCACCCTATTTGATTTGCATAGTCTTGGATCTATGCTCATCGCCTGCCTTAGCCTTCTTTACACTAGGTGTCCTGATTTCTAGATTCCCAAACTTGTTGTCATTAAGGCTCTGCTCTGAGCCACTAGATCGTCCATTAATAATAAATGTCCTACTGAAATGTCAGGCATACCAAGGGGCTCATCAATCTTCTCTTTGCCTTTATGTGATGCACCTGCTGAATTTGTAGGATTGACATTCGGATGCAACCTGCCACTCCATGGTTTATCAACAGACCCACTACTAGAGGGATCTTTTGGTCCACTCAATGACTATGATTATTGACTTGCATTTTGTGCAACCACATGTTCTTGTGCATCAGCCCCAATCGAGTCTTTGATCTTTTACATTAGCATGCCAATTGCTCACCTCATCAAGTACAATATCCCTACTCACCCTTATCTCCCGTGTGACAGAGTTATAACATTTGTAATCCTTTTGCTCAAGGGAGTAACCCATGAAAACACATTTTTCAACCTTCAGATTGAGCTTACTGTGTAGCTCATCAAGAATATGTACATATACAATGCATCCAAAAGCTTTCAAGTGTGACGAATTTGGTTTCTGCCACTGTACTTCTCCTTTGGAGTCATACCATGCACTACTACTCTGGGAGTGCTATTCATAATGTAAACTCCAATTACAAAACTGCTTTAGCCTAATAATGATCAGGCACAACCAACTTTTGGAATGTGCATGTTCTTCCTCTTAGCAACTCCATTTTGCTGCAAAGTGTACCTACATTGCCTCTGAATTCCATGCTTTCTAAGATATGCATTGAAATCATTGGAGAAATATTCTCCCCCTCCATCTAATCTCAGGCACTTAATTTGCAAACCTATTTGTTTTTCAGCCAACATTCTAAAATTCTGAAAGTGAGTAAAAACTTCACTTTTCTCTTTCATAAATTACACGCACACCTTCCTTGTGTGGTCGTAAATGAAAGATACATAATAGTGACATCCTCCCATTCGTTGGAATTAGGGTTGCAGGGAAGCACACAAAGCTTGGAGAAGAAGAAGCAAGAATGCACATAACACACAATTTATTAGATTGTGTCAATGTACAAAAGATAAGTTAGCCCTAGAAGGATGGACGTATATACAAGCCGAGGGAAAAAACCTCCTAAAGAGGGAAAAAGTGCCCCGGTGGTCCTGTGTGTTCACACACATCACTGCCTATATATATATGGCAACAAATCCCCCCTGGGAGTGATGGTGTGAACGAGAGCTGGCACTCATGTATAGGGGAGTGCCATGCCCGAAGTAGATCAATCCACAAAGGGGAGCAAGCCCAAAGCTTTACGGAAAGCTTCGAACTTCTCACGAGGAAGCGCCTTTGTGAAAAGATCGGCGAGGTTGTCCTGTGTTGGCACATAGGCCAAGCTGATCTCTCCTGCTGAGAGTCTCTCCCTGACATAGTGATAATCCACCTCAATGTGCTTTGTGCAAGCATGAAAAACTGGGTTTCTCGCAACTGCCAATGCGCTTTGACTGTCAGTGAAGATAGAGGTGGCACCAACACCCAAGTTAGCCATAAGCCGTATGAGCCACACACACTCAACTGTAGCTGTGAAAGCTGCCCTGTACTCAGCTTCACAACTAGAAAAGGCCATAGTAGGTTGCTTCTTTCTCAACCAAGATATGCATGAGCTACCGAGCATGAAACAAAAACCACTTGTAGACACTCTTGTGTCATAGCAACGAGCCCAATCCGAGTCTGAAAAAGCATGTAAATCTGGCGGCAATGATCCCCCCTTGGGATAAAACAACCCAAGATGTATGGTGCCACTCAAGTAGCAAAAGATACGTTTAACTGCCTTCCCATGCTGAGACCTTGGGCTATGCATAAACCTGCTCACCTGCTGTGAGATTGCAAACTGAATGTCCGGGCTCGTAATGCATACATAAATGAGGCAACCAACAGTTGTCTGATAGAGTGTGACATCAAAGTGATCTCCAGCATCATGAAGACTCAACTTCAAACCTGTCTCCATTGGAGTAGCAATAGGCTTGCAGTCTTCAAGGCCAAATCTCCGCAACAATGTCTCAATATACTTTGTCTGACACAAAGCAATACCTCCATCACACTGCTTAAATTGTATCCCCAAATAATGATGTAAATGCCCCAAATCTGACATCTCAAAAGAGGCATTCAAATCAGCCTTAAAATCAGCAATATGACTCTCATTTGGTCTTGTGAGCAGCATATCATCGACATAGAGAGCAATGATTAGATGTACATCATCCACATGTTTAGTATACAAAGTGCTTTCTGTTGGACTATTCTGAAAACCGTGTGTAGTCAAATATGCATGTATCTTTTCATACCAAGCTTGTGGAGCTTGCTTTAAACCATATAAAGCTTTTTAACCTGCACACTTTGTTTTCCTGCCCTCTTCGAACAAAACCACGAGGCTGCGATACATACACCTCCTCATGTAAATCTCCATTCAAGAACGTAGTCTTTATGTCCAATTGATGTACATTCCAACCATTATGAGCTGCCAATGCACAAATGCTACGAATGGTAGTCATACGACAAGTGGGAGCAAAGGTCTCATCAAAATCAATGCCCTTTTCTTGAGCATAACCCTTTGCAACAAGTCTAGCTTTATAGCGATCAACACTGCCATCTGGCTTTCATTTCAACTTAAAAACCCACTTACATCCAATGACCTTTTTACCAATAGGCAAATCACACAAAGACCATGTACCATTCTTCATTATAGCATCATATTCATTTTGCATTGCAGCCAACCAATGAAAGAGGTTCTTCGTCTTCACACATACTAGACACAGCCAAAGCATAACAATCTGATGCATAAGAGGCATGCTGAAAACTTGAACAAGTATGACTAGACATAGGTGCATCAATTTTACTATCATGCAAGGTTTGCACCAGCCATTTAGGCATACCTCTAGCCTGCACATTTTCAGCCCTATCCTCATGAATTACATCCTGTAAATCTGCATCAGAAATAGACTGATCTATGATGTCGTTTGAAATCTGCATAGGTTGAGTATTTGCCTCATTAGGACTTACATTTGAATTTCCACCTGTAAATAAGGGCAACAACGTATCAAATACATCCCGTGAGCTCACACCTGTCTCTTTGGTACATGATAACAAAGGCTGCACAGCATCTTCCACAAAAACAACATCTCGACTAATCAAGATATGCTTTGACTGTGGATGATACAATCTGTAACCCTTGCTCTCAGCACTGTAACCAACAAAAATGCATTTGACAGCCTTATCATCCAATTTTCTACGTTGTTGCACAGGCACTAAAGCATAGGCCAAGCAACCAAAAGAAGACACGCAAGTGACCAATAGAAGGCTTCCTGCCATGCCAAGCTTTGTATAGAGTAATAGACTGCAAGGCCTTAGTGGGACACCTGTTGAGTACATATGCAGCACACATGACAGCCTCAAGCCAAAATGCATGTGGCAAAGCTTGGCTCTTGACCATACATCGTGCCCATAAGTGACTTGTTTTTTCTCTCAGCAACACCATTTTGTTAAGGGGTATACGGCACTGTACATTGGTGTTTTATCCCATGACTAGCCAAAAATGCATCAAACTCTTTAGACGTGTACTCCCCCCCTCAATCAGAATGGAGGGTGCCCACAGTACAATTGGATACATTTTCAACCATAAGTAAAAACTGTTTGAGGCACAAAAACACTTCGGACTTTGCCTTTAGTGGATATACCCATGCATGCCTTGAGTAATCATCAATGAAAGTCACGAAGTACAAGTGTTTACCAAATGATGAAGTTTGCATAGGCCCACATACATCACTATGTACAAGTTACAATTTGCGAGTGGCCCGCACAAAACCATCCTTTGGAAATGCAGAACGCTGCATTTTGCCCAAAATACAGCCTTCACAAACATGTTTCAATGGTGCCTCAAGAGGGGGCAATGAAGCAACCATATCAAATTTCTGCAAACGCAGCAAACTAGCAAAGTTCAGATGACCAAAACGAGCATGCCATAGTTTTGCATCTGAAATTGCCTTTTCATCAGAAACTGCATTTACTGAATCTTCCACACACTTGTTATAAGAATTGAGCCTATACAGTCCACGAAACAAGGTGCCAGATACAATAATCGTATCACCAGAAGTCAAATCATGAACAGTACATCTGTCATCCACAAATTTGACTACAAGTCTAAGTCTAGCAAGCGTAGAGATAGATAATAGATTATTCTTTATCCCTGGCACATACAAAGCATCTGAAAGTGTGAAAGCGCTGCCATTTGTAGCAGAAGCATAATTTTACCAATGCCCTTCACTGGGTAAGAAGCATTATTGGCACATGTGACAGTATTCCCATTAAGGACAGCATCAAGACAAGTGAATATATCATGATGTGAGGTAATGTGCTTTGTAGCACCACTGTCAAAATACCATACATCAGAGTCAACAGAAACTGCCAAACATGCATCATGTACAGATGGGTCATACTGACAATACACGCTAAACGCCCATTCTGTATCCTGCACAACATTTGCAGAATCTGCATTTGTAGAAGCATCCGCTATTGTGGCTGCATTTGACTCTTTCTTCTTTGCCTCTTTAGCCTTTAGCTTAGGGTAATTCTTAAAGACATGATCAGTTGCACCTCATTTTTTTCTTGCCTTTATCAAGAGCCTTCTCAGACCTATTGTTGCTACCTATGGAAGGAGAAGAAGTTGCAGACCTACTAATAGGAGAAGAAACAGTGGAAGGGGTTGCCTTACTACTTCTTCTCTGTTGGGCAGCAACAAATGCCTGATCAACTGCACACTGCCTAGTCTTGTTTTTCCTAGACTGCGCTTCTTGCAAGAGCTTGTTGACTAAATTATCATACTTGACAACATTAGGTCTGTCCTGAGTAACAAGTCTCCACGTGGAAGCAAAAGTTTGATATGACTCAGGTAAAGCATCAAGAACAATTTGCACAAGAGAATGATCAGGAATAATCTCACCTGCAGAAATCAATTGTTCCTTGAGATCTTTAATCTCAGCAAGAAAAACATTCATGTCATCATCTTCCTGCATTATCTTTGATTCTAGCTCTTTATGCAGATAAGAGATTTTTGCCTCGTTTACGACCTGCATACAAACTAGCTAGAATATCCCAAGCCTGTTTTGCTGTTTTAGCTGAACGAATATGTGGGGTGATGTTACGTTTGACAGAAAGTGCAATCAAGGCATGAGCCTGTGCATCTTTACCATCCCAACGAGCTTGTTCAGTAGTGGGTAAAATAGCAGCAATAGTAGAGCTGCTAGAACCTGCAACATCCTCAACAGATCCTACATCCACAGAACCTAGACGTACATCCATACCCTGCACAATGTTCCACACTCCTTTTGCAACCAAAACATGCTGCATCATATATGCCCAAAGTGGGTAGTTGCTGTCTCCATCTAATTTGTCATCAGCAGACATGCGAAATACATCATCTGTTATCAGCCATGGCCATTGACTGAAACTGATGCAAAAGCTGCCTGTAATGAAGCAAAGATTGAACAAAAAACAACTCGTGCTATGTAGCACAGTCCACAATAGAATACGTATGCCTGTTTTGTAGAAAACTGCACTGTCAAAGTTTTTGCACAAAATGACGAAAACACCTGTGCAGAACTTGAAATGTAAAAACGGAGCCCGAAACGACCTCGGATGCAATTTCTGAGAATGCCAAGCCCTATGGGCTTATTTGCAGAGTATAGGGACCTGCATGCGCTCGTGAAAGCTTACCTCAATCGGAGAACATGAATCGGAGGGTGCTAGCGGTGTAGCCCTGGGAGCCAATGCTTGCTCTGATACCAATTGTTGGAATTAGGGTTGCAGGTAAGCACACAAAGCTTGGAGAAGAAGAAGCAAGAATGCACACAAGACACAATTTATTAGATTGTGTCAATGTATAAAAGATAAGTTAGCCCTAGAACGATGGGTGTATATACAAGCCGGGGGAAAAAACCTCCTAAAGAGGGAAAAAGTGCCCCGGCGGTCCTAAGTGTGTTCACACACATCACTGCCTATATATATATGGCAACACCATTGATGCTATCTTTGTCAGCCCCCATACATCTGAGTGCACCACATCAAGTGCCCTCTTGCTTACATTTATGTCATGTGGAAATACATTCTTTGTTTGCTTTCTAAATTGACATGCTTTGCAAACTTTGGCAAACTTGTAATAATTTCACAATTCTGCATAGACTTCAATCGTAGATCATTTACACGACCAATACATTTGTGCCAAATATCTATATTGGCCATAATACCTGCACCTTGTGTAAACATAGCAGATTTTACCTTAGGCATGCTTACATCCAAAGTAAACATTCTTCCCACTCTCTTTCCCTTTGTAACCAAATGACATTTGTTCTTGAAGTCCTCTACATCGCAACCATTAGGGTTAAAGCGTACCTACAAACTATGCTTAATCATCTATCCTCTCTTTATGATGTTGGGCACGTGAAGTACTTCATTTTGCCATCTTCTATAACCAATGGCATTTTTCCAATATGAGCAATAGGATGAGCTATGTCATTCCCCATCTCTACATATCTTGGTTTTTCCAAGTTCTTCACATCTCTAAACCACTCACCATAACAGGTCATGTGGTTAGAGGCTCCTGAGTCCACATATTATACATCATCAACATTTGTGGATAGATCTACAAAAGTCATTGTATTTACCATGTGCTGCATAATAAATAAATGTTTAGATCTATCTTTAGCCTACTTGCTTGAAGATGCATAATTATTTTGCTGTAGTTTCACATTGTTCATGTCACTCTGTTTCTTACAACATTCTATAAAAAAATGACATGGTTTTTCACAATAATAGCAATCTCTGGAACTTGTTTATGATTGTTGTCTGTTCTAATTGCCATGGCCTCTTTGGCTCCCCCTGGCTTGAGACGAGTCTCTTCTACCTGTGTATGATTATAACTATTGCTACTGCTCGAACTATTGGACTATTATTGTCCATAATGCTGGTTTTCATGTCATCCACCACCTTGGCCTCAACCACGACCTCTACCTCTACCTCTACCTAAATTGGAGTAGAAGGCCTGTTCTGATGGTTCTTACTTTGTGAAGAAGAGTCCTCACCTAGAGACTTTTCTTCTATGATTAGCATAGAAACTAAGTCCTGAAAGTTGGGAACATTCTCCTTAATTACAATGGAGATCTTCAATGGCTTGTACTCTTTACCAGATAGACCAAATTATGATCTTCCACCAATACATTCATAGACCCAAGGGATTCAGTAATGCCCTTGATATTTAAGGCATGCTCATTTGATAGATTGCTTTTCTTCTCCACAATATGCAGCTCTTGTTTAGCTACATTTTCCTTGCCTTTGTGTTTATTTGGAACATCTACACCAGGTTTTGCCATGCAACTGGTGGAGTGTTGGCACCCTATATGTATCATATCATTATGTCTATGACACTAATTGAAATCTAATACATGACTTTCCTTGCATCCTAGTTTCAGTCCTTGAATGCCTTTACATCTAGTGGGATGCCACAGTTAGCTAAAACAACAGGTAAATCAGTCAGCTACAATCAAATGATTTCAGCAGTGTAGTCATCAAACGACTCGATCTGACTTTTCCACCACTTTACTGCACGTGGATAGAATCACCTATTTCTTTGATTGTTTTCATTTGTAATAGTTTTTGGGTGTAATTGCCTAATTCTTCTTTCGTTTTTAGATTTATAATCGGTTGATTCAATTGGTTAATCAATAGATTCCACTTTGTCTGATCACATGATTCTACCTTTCTCGCATTCTAAAAGTGGAATTGTTTTAGTAGCGATTCAACTTTGTCGATTCTACTTTTAGTGATCGATTGCTTCAACTATTTGGATCGACCCATTTTACTTTCGTGAATTTCTCAACTCTCTTTCTTAAATCACTTCATTCTCCTTTCTTAAACCACCCAAATCTACTTTCTGCCTGGCTATTCTACTCTTTGTGATCAGTTGATTCCATGCTCAAGGATCATCCGATTCTACTTTCATAGATTGTCCGATTCCACTGCTAATTTTTTAGCACTTTGTAGATTGTACTAACTTCAGTTCAAGCTTTCTCTTCTCATCATTCTTCTTGAATTCACCCTAGCAGTTAGGTATGGTCAACATCTCTATAAATGATTTGTTCGGTATTCTTTGCAAAGAGGATAAATTAGATGGGTCGAATTGCTCCCTATGGAGATTTATGGCTTGGAATATCCTTTGTGCAAAGGACTTATAGGGTCATGTCAATGGTGATGATCCGTGCCCTAGTGTGCAATTACTCAAAAGGGTTAAGGGCAATAAACCCAGTCTCAAGTCCTCAAACTATTGAGATAATCAAAGAAGATGGGAGTCACATGATGCCCAAGCTTTGGCATTGATCGCCTTGTCAATTAAATGGTTTCTTTTTTTCTATACATACACTCTTTTAAAACATCCATGTTTGCTTGGGACACTCTAGAAACTATGTATCAACTTATAAATGATGCACAAGTTGCTTTTCTCAAAAGATAACTTGATAATGAGAAAATGCAGGCGAAGGGGTCTAAATTGCAAGACTTAAGAGAATAACTTTTCAACATTAATGAGATCATTCTTGATAAGTAAATGGTTAACATCACCCTTAATTCTTTGTATAAATCTTATCTAGGTTTCAATACTTCCCTTTGGTTCTCTTTGAGAGGCAATTCAACCTCTCTTATCTATCAAGTGCTTATTATCTTACTATTATAGGAAGAACAATTCAGAAAGAATGCTTACTGTTGTAGGAAGAACAATTTAGAAAGCAAACTTTTGAGAGTTCTAGTAGTGGTCAGGCTCTCACAGCCAAGGATAAGGGCAAGAAAGTTTAGTGGAAGATGAATTCAAATAAAACTTTTGAGGCTAAGGGTGATTCTAAATAGCAAAAAAGGATGACGACAATATTGCAAGAAGCTCAGCCATGCAATTGAAAATTATTTCAGACTTCAAAATAGGGAAGAAAAAAAAGAAATCCAACAAAGGTTCTAGTAGCTCTGCCTCTAATAATTAGAGTTTTAAGAAAGAGGACTCTACTAATGTTGTTGTCCCATAAAGGCTTCTCACATTCTGGCTCTTTACCACCATTATAATCCTAAGCATGATGGATGTCTCAATGCAGCTGTCTTAATAGTGGTGCTTCTAAGCACATAACTTCTCAAAGAAGTTTGGCCGAACATATGGAGCTTGCGCAAGGTGGTCACATTGTTATGTGTGGTGCTGAGATAGTTACCACTACTGCTAGTGGGTGAGGATCTTCATCTTCAAAATGTACTCTTCACTCTAGGAATTCAAAAGAATGTGCTTTTTGTGCCCATTGTAGTAAGGAGGGGCCTTAATGTTGAATTTACAATATATGATAAATGTATTGTCTGTGATAAAGAACATGACAAACAAATTGTACTTTCTCAATATTTAACCACCACTTGTAAAAATTAGACATGTATGATAAGTGCGGAGTTCCTTATTTGGCAGACACCTCTGACGTAATGAAAGATGCCCAGTTTGTGGCATGCTAGGTTTGGTCACACTTCTATTGGTGGTTTGATGTTCTTTTGCAGAAACATGGGATGTTAGAGGATCTTCCTCAACTTGATCCACCACCAAGATATGTACGTGAAGGTGCATCCTTGACAACCTTTTAAATAATGAAACATATAGAGCTGATCACAAATCATAGCTCACAAAAGGAGTGTCGTCTAATGAGGAATACCTCTTTGGGAGGAAACTTATACTTTGTTGCATGCATTGACTACAACAATAAATATGAGTGGTCTTACCCTATGAAAGAAAAATCAGAGGTAATTTTTATTTTCAACACTTTGTTGCTATAGTGGTTGAAAATGAAACTAGTTCAAAAGTTCAAACTTTCGTTCAAATAGAGGGAATAAATATATGTCTAATGTATTCAAAGATTTTTTGGCACAAAAAGGCATTAAGCATCAATGTACAACTCCTTCTACACCACAAAAGAATGGTGTTGTTGAGAGACAAAACATGAGTCTCATGGAAATGGTTAGATGCATGGTTAAAGGGCAATAGTTTCCACACAAGTTCTGGATGGAAGCACTTCTTTGCGCTACCTATGTGCTAAAGGTGCCCCATTAAAGCTTCGAAGACTATCACTCCTTATGAATCTTGGTTCAATCAAAAACCTAAGGTTGAACAAATGCATGCTTTTGGTTGTTTGAAATATGCATGCTTTTGGTTGTTTGAAATATGCACATATGCCAGCACAAAGCAGAACTAAGCTTAATGACAAGGCAGTAAAATGCATTTTTAGTGGCTATAGTGCTAAAAGAAAAGGTTATTGTCTCTAAAATCCTCTTACAAAGAAGATTATTAGTAGGATGCCATTTTTACATGGGATTTTATCTATACAATGATGGAATTCATAAGCATGCTTATGCCAATTCTTCGGACATGTTTGATAGATTATTAGTTGTGTCAATATCTATTAATGACATGTTTGATAGGTTATTACTTGTGCCAATATCTATTAATTCTCAGCAGATTTTACCTATTGATCCTTGTTTGCAAAGGTGGAAGACTCAAATATTTGATGCACCAACTTTAGATCAGGATAATGTAGTAATCGATAAATATAAGCATATGCCTAGATGGGTTAAAAGTACCTTGTGTGATAGCACATTATTGGCTCCTTTGTAGAATAGAACAAGATTTGATTCTATCAATGAATCTAAGTGTATGCCTAGATGGGTTAGAAGCACCTTGTAGGATAGCAAATTATTTGCTCCTTTGTAGAGTAAAACCACGAGTAGAACGAGATTCGATGCTAGAACCACTTCTTCATCATATATTGTTGAGTTTGCATTTTTAAGTTCTCTACATTATGTAGATGAACCTGAGTCTCTTGAAGAGGCTTAAGAAGATCCAAATTGGGTGAAAGACATATAGTACTCGGCAAAGAATCCTATCTTTCATACCAGGACCAAACACATTGAAGTACGTTTCCACTATGACTTTGGAAAACCTGTAATAATTTCACAATTCTGCATGGACTTCAATCGTTGATCATTCACATGACCAATACATTTGTGCCAAATATCTATATCGGCCATAATACCTACACCTTTTTGTAAACATAGCAGCTTTGAGCTTAGGTATGCTTACATCCAAAGTAAACATTCTTCCCACTCTCTTTTCCTTTGTAACCAAATGACATTTGTTCTTGAAGTCCTCTACATATAGCAGCCCATTAGGGTTAAAGCGTACCTAAAAACTATGCTCAATCATCATCCTCTCTTATGATGTTGGGCACCTGAAGTTGGGCATGTGAAGTAATTCATCTTGCCATCTTGTATAACCAATGACATTTTTCCAATAGTGCCATGGCCTCTTTGGCTCCCCCTGCCTTGAGACTGGCCTCTTCTACCTGTGTATGATTGCAACACTGCTCTGCTGTTGGGAACTATTGGACTATTATTGTCCATAATTTTGGTTTTCATGTCCTCCACCACCTTGGCCTCAACCACACGACCTCTTTGGCTCCCCCTGCCTTGAGACTGGTCTCTTCTACCTGTGTATGATTGCAACTACTGCTCTGCTGTTGGGAACTATTGGACTATTATTGTCCATAATTTTGGTTTTCATGTCCTCCACCACCTTGGCCTCAACCACACGACCTCTACCTCTATCTCTACGTGAATTGGAGTAGAAGGCCTGTTTTGATGGTTCTTACTTTGTGAAGAAGAGTCCTTACCTAGAGACTTTTCTTCTATGATTAGCATAGACACTAAGTCCTGAAAGATGGAAACATTCTCCCTGATTGCAATGGAGGTCTTGAATGGCTTGTACTCTTTGCCAGATAGACCAAATTATGATCTTCCACCAATACATTCATAGACCCAAGGGATTTAACAATGCTCTTGATATTTAAGGCATATTCATTGATAGATTGCTTTTCTTCTCCACAGCATGCAGCTCTTGTTTTAGCTACAGCTTCCTTGCCTTTGTGTTCATTTGGAACATCTACACCAGGTTTTGCCATGTAACTGGTGGAGTGTTAGCACCCTATATGTATCATATCATTATGTCTATGACACTAATCGAAAGCTAATACATGACTTTCCTTGCATCCTAGTCTCAGTTGTTAAATGCCTTTACATCTACCGAAATGTCACAGCTAGATAAAACAACAGGTAAATCGTTGGCTACAATCAAATCATTTCAGCAGTGGTCATTAAACGACTCGATCTGACTTTTCCACCACTTTACTGCTTGTGTGGATAGAATCACCTATTTCTTTGATCATTTTCATTTGTAATAGTTTTTAGGTGTAATCATCTAATTCTTCTTTCATTTTCAAATTTATAATTGGCTGATTCAATTGGTCAATCAATAGATTCCACTTTGTCTGATCACATGATTCCACCTTTCTCGCATTCTAAAAGTGGAATCATTTTAGCAATCTAGCTTCGACAATCCAACTTCGTCGATTCTACTTCCAGATTCTACTTTCTTGAATTTCTTAACTCTCTTTTCTTGAATCGCTTTATTATCCTTTCTTAAACCACCCAAATCTACTTTCTAGCTGGCTATTCTACTCTTTGTGATCAGTTGCTTCCATTCTCAAGGATCATTCGATTCTACTTTCACAGATTGTCTGATTCTACTACTAATTTTTTAGCACTTTGCATATTATACCAACTTGAGTTCAAGATTTCTCTTCGCATCATTCCTTCTCGAATTCACCCTAGTAGTTAGGTATGGTCAACATCTCTATAAATGATTTGTTTGGTATTCTTTGCAAAGAGGATAATTTAGATGGGTCTAATTGCTCCCTATGGAGATTTATGGCCTAGAATGTTGTTTGTGTTGCAAAGGACTTATAGGGTCATGTCAATGGTGACGATCCTTGCCCTAGTTCAATTACTCAAAAGGGTCAAGGCTAATAAACCCACTCTCAAGTCCTCAAACTACTGATAATCAAAGAAGATGGGAATCACATGATGCCCAAGATTTGGCATTGATCGCCTCAATTAAATGGTTTATTTTTTCCTATACGTACACTCTTTTAAAACATCCATGTTTGCTTGGGACACTTTGGAAACTATGTATCAACTGATAAATGATGCACAAGCTGCTTTTCTCAAAAGACAACTTTATAATGAGAAAATGCAGGCAAAGGGGTCTAAATTGCAAGACTTAAGAGAATAACTTTTCAACATTAATGAGATCATTCTTGATAAGTAAATGGTTAACATCACCCTTAATTCTTTGTATGAATCTTATCTAGGTTTCAATACTTCCCTCTGGTTATCTTTAAGAGGCAATTCAAACTCTCTTATCTATCAGGTGCTTGCTGGCTACAAGAGAATCATTGTTGTTCGACGCTTAGTTTCCACGCCTAGTCGCATCATCAATATGTGCATCAAAATAGATGTCAAAATAAGCGTAGAAAGGCTTGGAGATACTCGTCGAAATATGCGTGGAAACAGGCGTCGAAATGACAGTCAATTTTTTTTAAATTTTTTTTGAATATATATATAATATTTGCTAGTTCCCATCCTGGGGTGTGTTTTAGCCTTCTCTTTCTACCTCTTTGCAAGCATTTGTGTCTATGAGAGAGAGAGAGAGAGAGAGAGAGAGAGAGAGAGAGAGAGAGAGAGAGAGAGAGAGAGAGAGAGATCAGAGAGAAAGAGAGATAAAGAGAGATAAAGAGAGAGAGAGAAAGGGGGGCCGAGGGAGAGAGGAGTGTATAACTTCCATCACGCTCTTTGAAGGAGAACAAATGCTAGCTCCTCCTCCTCATCACTAAGGTGCAATTAAGAAAGCGCTCTTTTTTACAGTGCAATTAAAGTTCATCATCAACTTGCTATCCATGGCTCCAAATAAATTTATTTCTAGAAATACTCCATCATTGTTTTCAATTGGTGGAACCAGTTATCTTGTAGTAGTAGAAGGTAATTCATCCATGTCGCCATCCTCTTCTATCTCTAGCATGAGAGCTGTCGATGCATCATTATCATACTCAGCTTGAATCTCTTCTTCTTTTGGATTATCTCTAGTGTCTGTTTCTCGTTCAAGATGTATTTGCTCAATGAGTACACCTTCATCCGATCCTAATCCCGTGTGAGCCTCACCTACTTCCTCAACTAGTATGTCTTCTTCTTGTTCTTTAATAGGTGCTAGTGGTGTATGCTCAACCATCACATGATCTAGGGAGAGTTCCTCAACTAGTATGTGTTCTTCTTGTTATTCAATAGGTGCTAGTGGTGTATGCTCAACAGTCACATGATCTAGGGAGAGTTCCTCAACATCTGGAACAGTCAACTGCTATTTTCACCTCTTAAAATATTTGTTTTCCACGTGGATTTATTTGGATCACAAACAACCATTTATGATCTATCGGGTCTTCCACAAAGATGACTTTCTCACAGTGCTCTGGTAGCACAAATGTGTTCCTTTGGTCAGTCCATATCTTTGTGCGGTCTACTTGAAGAAATCCACACTTGTCTTTGCGTGCAATTAGTTGCGCCCCTTGAGTTACCAACTTGAATCATTTCAAATAAAAAATGAATATATCAAACTTTCTGAATCCAACCTTGATAATATCTTGGATTGTTCCAAAATAATCTAGCATGCCTACTTCAGTATTGCCATCACTTGCACTTGAACGACTTTCTTGCGAAATTAGCCTTCACACCACAATCAAATGTTGTTCTCTTTTTATCTATTCCTTTTACTCGAAAGTGACGTCCGCGTGACCAAATTGCCCCAAACTTATGATACTGCAAGCATAATAAATAAGTACTTTTATTGTATAAATTCACGAAAGCACAACATAAAAGACAATGCATGGATATCTCAAACTCACATACATGGAAATCACAACCATATGCAAGCTCCTCCTCCTCATCACTTATTGATTCACCATTGCGTTTAGCTTCTTGTAGTATGGTTTGCTTGAGCCATTTATTAGAAGGAAAGTCTAGAAAAAGTGCAAGTTCTGTTGGGGGTACGGTAGTGTGCGGGTTGTTCAACTCCTTCTAAAACTCAAATGAGCTTGGTCCCTTTCAGCCTTCACCAAGTAATATCTGTCGATCCATTTCTCCATAGCATGTGAGTTTAAGATGCAAAATTTATTGATCTTCTCACGCAATGCTACATCCATTGTTCTCAGAAGGCCTTTCCCTTGTGGCTCTTCCCCAACTAGTTGATCATCTTCTTCTTATGTCCATAATCTTGGCATATCGGGATCAGATGTACTGAGAAATTAAGTTATATATACAAGTGATTCTTGAACAAGCCATCCCGCTACCATACTACCTTCAGGACGAGCTCTTTGATGAACAAATCCTTTAAGTGTCTTCATAAATCTCTCTAAGAAAAACATCCATTGGCTATGGACAACCCCATATCCATAGCAACTTCATTAACCTCATGAACTAGCAAGTGCAATTGAATGGTTAAAATACTTGTTGGAAAGTATTTCTCAGCCATTGTAACAACCTCGATGGAGTTTAACTGTGCTGCTTCCAATGTGTCTCTACTAATCTCTTTCCTTGATATCCAACGCACCACTGCACCAATTTTGTAAATTGTTGCTCTAATGTCATCGTTGAGGCAATCCTTAATGGCTATAGGAAGCACTGATTGTAAGAATTTATGCCAATCATGACTCTTCAAGCCACTAAGCTCATCGTCGTTTGTAAATGCTCCCTTCAAGCAATGCATGCATCCTGTAGGGGTACGAAACTCACTAATGCACTTCTTTACACGCCGTTGCTCTTCCTTTATCATGACCCAAGGTGATTTTGGTAGCTTCACCTTTCCTTTTGCTCTATTTTGGGCCCATAAGTGTTGCATGTGTTGAGAACCTCTTGTAAATCATCTCGTCGTGCGCTCTTCTTTGCTCCTATCGTGGTTTTCCAAAGCACCTCGCCTATATTCTTGAAAATGGGCATTGGGTCAAGAAGATGGTTCACTAGAAGGTCATTCCAGTATGGAAGTTGATGGAAAATGGATAGACGCTTCATTCTTGGAGGTGTACAGGTTGGATCCAGCTCCCATAAGGTCCTCCAATCACTGCTCTTTCATATGCGAGGAGACCTCGCTAGAAATCCCTCACACAAAGGATGGTCCACTGGGAGATACCTCTTGTGGCCCTTGTATAGTATCTTCTTCATAGACTTTGAGTATCAAGCCTCAAGTTACGGCCCACATAATGGACATCCATTATACCCTGACACTGAAAGCCCTGTAGAACATCAAAAAAGATTGTAGCAGGTAAGTTTGGATGACAATCATGACAACATAATATGTTAACAAGCTACAGTATTACCTAAGCACTCTCCATAGCCAGGCCAATCATGCATAGTCCAGATAAGTATTCTTCTCAATGTTAGTGCACATTGTCCAAACCTCTTGGAAATATCATGAACTTCAATGCCCTTCCATAGAACACAAAGCTATTCAACTAAAGGGGCTAAATACACATCCATGTTCTTCAACTTGTACTTTCTAGGAACTATCAAAGACAATAAAAGATGCCCTTTCCTTTATTGCTAGCCATGGTTAACTAGTTAACTAGACAAATAGGCCATGTGAACCATGATGAACTTCGTAGAAAAAATGGATTCACTCCATCCATCGCTCCGAGTTGAATTGGTGAGCCTCCTCGTGAAAGGCTACCCACTTCTCTTCAATGTGCTTCCATGTAGGGGAATCTATGGGCACACGCATAACACCATCCGTGGACCTAGTGTTACGATGCCAAGTCATCAATCCTGCAATGGATTTGCACTTGAACATTGTTTTAATCCGAGGGATGATAGAAAAGTGTCATAAAACTTTTGCTTGTACCCTTTCTCCTTGCACATCTTGTCTATATCTCGATGTACCACAATGTGGACATTGTACTACGTTGTTATATTCTTGTCGATAAAGAATACAATCATTTGGACAAGAATGGTGTGTGTTGTAGTCCATGCCAATCGAGTGCAACATTGCTTTTGCTCGACTATGGTCCACTGGCATCTCGTTATCTTCTGGCAATATTTGATGTTTCAATAAGCTGTTACATAAAATAGTCAGGCTAAGAAAATGCATATAAAGGTACATAACTCACTAATTGCATATAATATCATCACTTATGCAAAAAGTTTTGATACGCTCATATCAGACCATCCAAAAATCGATTGCAAGTTCAATATGGATAGGCAAGCGGCACGTGAAACAGACACATGTGCTCCACGATATAGTGGAAGACGAGCAAGCTTGCATAGCTCTTTCTCTTCTTGGAGGAAGCGTATTCCAAACGTTGTTAGGAGTTTTTTGAGTGTGGTTTTCTAGCATATGTACATATAGATGCATGCTCATATAGTACTGGAATGCCCAATACCTCACTCACTGAGGATGATAAGAACCATTTTTTGTACATAGAAGGAAGGCATTCTAGGTTCTCCCACTTGTGTGTGGGAAGTGCTGAGCAAAATTTAGTGACATATAGTGCATGGGTGAGTTTATGGCAATGGTGCAAAAGGCACAGATAAAACTTTCGTTGATGATGATAACTAACTAGGGGGTGGACATGTGCCAAACCAATGAAGCAGTGATGGAGAGGAGTTGTTGAAACAAAAAATGTTGAGGATTAAGCCTTTTTAGCATGTGATGATGTGTTGATGCAGATATGTTGAACGATGCAAGCATCGATGGTATAATGTTTGGAACACATTGTGGAACACCACCAGAATGTGGGTTGTGTTGGGGTTGCGATCTCGTGAGCATATGTGGAAGAGTAGAAATAGATCAAATCTTTATAGAGGACGCACACGCAAAACGAAGATTTTCATCAGCAATATCAAGTCAAAGGTCTGCATGAAACTAAAGGCCTTAATACATAGAGGCCTTAAAAAATACAAAAATATCCATCGAGAAAAAGTATGTTTAACTAGGCCAAGCAATTGGCAGAAACTTAGAAAAGTTCTATCAGTATCGAAAGTAGAAAACGGTACTAAAAGTGGATGTGATAAGATATGATGTGGATCTGAATGAATGTGATTGGATGTGATTAGATGAGATGTGAATGTGATAAGAGGAGATGTGAATGTGATGTGATGAGATGTGAGTGGATGTGATATGATGTAAATGGATGTGGATGTGAATGTGAGGAGATGTGGATGAAATTCGATGTGATGCAAATGTATGTGGATGTGAATGTGAGGAGATGTGATGTAAATGGATGTGGATGTGAATGTGAGGAGATGTGGATGAGATGTGATGTAATGTAAATGGATGTGGATGTCAATGTGATAAGATGTGAATGACATGGGATGATATAAGAAAGGATGTGATGTGATGAAAATGGATGAGAATGAGATATAATGTGATAAATGTGCATGTGAATGAATGAATGGATGTGTATGAATGTGATGAGTTGTGAATGGATGTGGTGTGATATGGATAGATGTGGATGTGATGTAATGTGGATGTAGTGAATGTGATGTGATATGGATAGATGTGGATGGAATGTATGTGATGTGATGTGGGTGCAATGAAAGTGATGGGTGTGAACGGGAGTGATGAGATGTGAATGGGTGTGATGGATGTGAATGGGTGTCATGGATGTGAATGGGTGTGATGAGATGTGAATGTGTGTGATGAGATATGAATGGATGTGATGAGATGTGAGTGGATGTGATGAGATGTGAATGGATGTGATGAGATATGAATGGATGTAAATGTGATGTGATGATATCTGAATGAATGTGGTGAGATGCGGTGAGATGTGAATGTGACGTAATGAGATGCGAATGGATGTAATGTGATGTAAATGGATGTGATGTGGATCTGGGTAGATGTGAATGGATGCAATGAGATATGAATGGATGTGAATGTGATGTGATGATATCTGAATGAATGTGCTGAGATGCAGTGAGATGTGTGACGGTTAGATATGAATGGATGAGATATGATGTGGATAGATGAGATGTGATGTGATGTGGATTTTGGTAGATGAGAATGGATGTGAAGTGATGCAAATAGATGTGAACGTGATGTGATGATATGTGGATGTGATGTGGATCTGACTGAATGTAGATGGATGTGATGTAATGTGAAAGGATGGGTGAGATGTAAGGTACTATGAGCTAGGAACTATTGAACAAGCTCCTGAACGAGCAGGTGGTGAGCGTTCTGGTTGCCAATGATGCCATAGGTACATCGATGATCGAATGATTAGAAATTGGAATTAAAGCTAGATATTTTGGAGGATTATGATCAGTGATACTATGGTTTCATTAAAAGATTGTTTTAAAGAGACCTGAATCTGTGAAACATGCAATTTCATATTGGGTGTTTTAGTGCTGTTACTATCCTGAAGTTTGCTTGAAGCATCGGCTAGGGGGCTTGGGAACTCTTTTCCTTGGTACCCGGGGCAAAACATAACAAAATTCCTAAATGGATCTTATCACTATAGTGGTTGGGCGGTTGGCTAACCCATGGGATTGGATGGGGTTAGGTTGGACCTAATGGATCCCTAAAATGAGACTCAATTTTGTTAAATTCTGATAGTTGAAGTAAATCCCAGATAATCCTTATTCTATTGAAAAGAATCAATGGATGTGCCTCTTAATGAGGAAAAAGACATTGGTCTCTATGATCCAAATGCAAGTTCCTCCCTTGATCCGGCCATGTGACCCACGGGTTTGGTCGGAATGTCAATGGGTAAATTTAAGACTTTTGACTACGTTAGAATATATTTTTGTGGAGGAATCTCCCGTGCTTTCTGGGCGAGGGAAGTTTTTTTCGGGTTCGATTTTGGAAGAACCGAGGGATTAGTCTCTTGTCCGGATATGCGTGGGCGAGGCCCCCAGTGAGAGGCTTTGCCCTACGCAAGAAGTGAGACTTCCGCTACTAGTCTTTCAGCTGGTATCACAGTGAATTGGCTAAAGTGGATCAACTGAGAAGTAAGAAATGTCAAAAATTTATGAAGTACCAGTAAAAGATTTTAATTGTGTGATGAAATTCATACAAATTGATATTCAGAATAAAGATTCATAAATTCAAAATTGGGTCTTCGGATGGAAGTACCGCAATTGTGTGGAATCCCTGACTTGCTTGAGGCCTAGATATGGTGGTATTTACCTTATAGCTCCAAGGAGCGTGATTACCCATATATACCGTGAGTATAACTGCAGCTCTTTACTGGCAATATATACTAGTAAATCTAAGACCTTGAAGTTATAAGAAAAAATGTTGTCTAGATGATGAATTCAAATGCTGGTTGATATGATTTTAAAATTCTGGTTGAGAATTGATGAATTGATTTGGATTCTGACTGAAAGATGATGATTTCTGAATTCTTGTTGAAAGAAGATAAGTTGAATAAAGCCACAATGAGGATGAATGGGAAGAATCCCAGTGATGAATGTTAGTAACTGAAAGATGATTATGACTTTTAGCAGATCACTGTGAGATTGGTGGATTGTGCTAACAGATTGTTGCTGTCTGACCTTTGATCCAGTGGATCTAATTAAGGATATGAATGTTCTGTATGTTTTGAATGAATTGTTCTCTGATAATGAGTTCTGTATATTCTTCTTGTAGAAGGGATCTTTATCCTAGGATTCTGTGTGGGTTGACCAGACTATAAGGAACCCCATAATCAGTTGTATCTTAAGGTGAAAGACTTTATCCTCCAACTGCGAGATGAGAACATCTCGCGTTTTTTAAGTGGGGTAGTCCTCCCTCCACCTTTTGAGGTGTAAAGGTGTAAGAACCTCCCCTTTTTTTCTTGTAATTATTCCCCTCTCTGAAATAGAAGAAAGATCTTGTTTTACCTTGTTTTGGCCTATAGAGAGAAAGTGTCTAGAGAGAGATAATCCAAAATTGAGATATCTTTGGATATAAAAATCCTCCTAGTGTCTAAAATGGATTCCCCTAAAACAGAAGTCCAAATTCACTTTCCAATGTGCATTAGGCATTAATTGAAAATGGTATAAGAGACCTTAGCCTAAGGGTCTACATTTTTAAAAATTTTTGGATTATGGTCCAATTAAGGTTCCAATGGGCCAATTAGAATAATCCAAGTGTTGGGATGAGATAAATCCAAAAGAATAAATAAAATACCCAAAAATGAGTAAATGCTCACATAAGATAAAGAGTTGACTGAGTACAAGGTTTATTAGTTAAAAATTATGAGATATTACTAAAAAAATGAGATATTTTGGAATAATGTTGCATTTTTGACACCTTGGTGTAAGGAAAGGGGGACTCTTGAGGTAGTCACCTCTTTCACATGCGTGGAAGGGTTTTTAATTCAAAAAAATTGTGATATTTTTATCTCCTCTCTCTCCTGGATTAAACCAAATTAAAAAAGGAGCCAAACTCGTCCAAATCTTGTCCAAATTGAGTCAACTGAGTGTGAAAAATTTTAGAACCCAGTTCGACTTGGTTAGTGGCCTCCCTCACCTATAAATAGACCCTCAGTCACTTGTAATAAAATATTGGAGCTATACCATGCCAGTATTATATTAAAATAATCATATTTTCTATTATCCTTTAAATTTTTCTCTCTCTTGGCGGCTTGGAACTCTCTCTCTCTCTACAACAACTCTTGGAGTTGCTCTTCTCCTCTTGGTGGACCAATTGATTGGTCGAGGGCTTCACTGCAATTAGAGAATCAAGCCAAAGTTCGAGGTAAAATCAATTTTTATGGTTTCTTCTTATTTTCTCAATGACTTTCTTCATCTCAACCCCTCTCAAGCTTGAGAAGCTTTCAAAATGATTGTTTTCATTCAAATCAAGCATTCCCTAAAAATCTTAATGTTTAATTAAGAGAAAGTTAATCTTTATGCTTGATTATAATGCTTTCTTTAAGTAAATCTCTCTCTCTAAAAGTGTAGACATCTTTATGGCTAAATCTCTTGGAAAAAGATGCTTCTCAACGATAGTCTCTTACTTCAAATCTAAACTTTAGGCTCAATGAGCTAGAGGATAAGATTTGATATTTTCATGATTTTGGATTAGTGAAAATAATGGTTAACTCTTTTTAGAATATTTATGAGTAAATAAATATTACTTTAATTCATTCTAAATGAGAAAAGGATTATCCTAGTAAATTGGAAAAAGATGAATGTCTAAATTAACTTAATCTAGTGGAATAATCATAATTATGTTTATGGTTATGGTTAAAATTATGATTTGAATACATAGTTTGATTTTAAGCATAAAAGAGGAACTACTATCATATTTTCATTACAAGCTTTTATTCTTTTAAAAAAAATTGAGAATTATCAGTAATAGTAAAGAAGCTATGGCATAATTTTTAAAAAATAATACATATCTTATTTTTATGCATAATCCTAAAAGAGAACTTTCTACCATATTCTAGGATTGGACATCCTATGTAAAAAGAATGATTTTCATCATATTCATGAGAAATAATATTTTTGTAATTATGCATAATTAATTGATTATGAGAAAAGAGTAAATTTTGGTAAATTTTTTTTAATGCAAAAAGAGGAATTCCCATGATATTTGAGATCCAAGTAATTAAATGGTAAAAGAGAAATTTTTGGCATAATTCAAATTATGAGTATTTATCAAAAGTGGAATTTTGAGCATTATTAATTTTATTGGAAAATATGGGTAGAATTGATTTTTATAAATCCCATGAATCTTTTACTCAAAAGAAGAATATTGAATATATTTCACGTGAGAAATTTGAGAAAGAATATGAAAATATCCATCCAAAAAAAGTACCTTTAACTAGGCCAAGCAATTGGCAGAAACTTAGAAAAGTCCTATCAGTATCGAAAGTAGAAAACGGTAATAAAAGTGGATGTGATAAGATGTGATCATGTGGATCTGAATGAATGTGATGGGATATAAATGGATGCGATGTGATTAGATGAGATGTGAATGTGATAAGAGGAGATGTGAATGTGATGTGATAAGATGTGAATGTGATGTGATGAGATGTGAGTGGATGAGATGTGAGTGGATGTGATGAGATGTGAGTGGATGTAATGAGATGTGATGTGATGTAAATGGATGTGGATGTGAATGTGAGGAGATGTGGATGAAATGTGATGTGATGTAAATGGATGTGGATGGGAATGTGAGGAGATGTGGATGAGATGTGATGTAATGTAAATGGATGTGGATGTGAATGTGATAAGATGTGATGATATGTGAAAGGATGTGATGTGATGAAAATGGATGAGAATGAGATATATTGTGATAAATGTACATGTGAATGAATGAATGGATGTGTATGAATGTGATAAGCTAAGAATGGATGTGGTGTGATATGGATAGATCTGGATGTGATGTAATGTGTATGGAATGAATGTGATGTTATATGGATAGATGTGGATGGAATGTATGTGATGTGATGTGGGTGCAATGAAAGTGATGGGTGTGATGGGATGTGAATGGGAGTGATGAGATGTGAATGGGTGCGATGAGATATGAATGGATGTGATGAGATGTGAGTGGATGTGATGAGATGTGAATGGATGCAATGAGATATGAATGGATGTGAATGTTATGTGATGATATCTGAATGAATGTGGTGAGATGCGGTGAGATGTGAATGTGACGTAATGAGATGAGAATGGATGTGATGTGATGTGAATGGATGTGATGTGGATCCAGGTAGATGTGAATGGATGCGATGAGATATGAATGGATGTGAATGTGATGTGATGATATCTGAAGAATGAATGTGTTGAGATGCGGTGAGATGTGAATGTGACGGTTAGATATGAATGGATGAGATATGATGCGGATAGATGAGATGTGATGTGATGTGGATTTGGGTAGATGAGAATGGATGTGAAGTGATGCAAATAGATGTGAACGTGATGTGATGATATGTGGATGTGATGTGGATATGAATGAATGTAGATGGATGTGATGTAATGTGAATGGATGGATGAGATGTAAGGTGGATGAATGTGATGTGATGTGAATCTAATGTGAATGGATGAGATGTGATGTGAATGGATGTGATGTGGATCGGGGTAGATGTGAATGGCTGTGATGAGATGTGATGTGGATGAATGTGATGTGGATAGATGTGATGAGATGTAATATGATGTGATTGGATGAGAATGGATGAAAGATGATGGAAATAGATATGACTGGATGAGGAATAAGCAAAGTGAATTGATTTAGAAGAATGTGGAATAACGAGAAATGATGTGGAACAAGGTGGAAAGATAAGAGTTCGTTAGAAACTGTATTTATGACCTGTTTTTAAATGACTGTTTTATGTCAAGAATGCTCGGGAAGCATTTTGACCATCTTGTGAATGAGGTCATGGGGAGACCTAAGTGATAAAGTTGTAACAGCTGCTGAGGACAGAGAGTCAATGGAGGACGTCTCGAGTAGCAAGGTCGACCGAGGTCTTGACCACCTCGGTTCGATTTAAATGGTGAGCTTCCGGTACGGTGGATGAGGGACCAAGGAAGCGGCCTATGAGTGAAGCGCTCGGTGACCTGTGAGAAGGAGCCTAGAGGGTGCTCACCATACGGTGCTCGAGCTCTCAGTCCTCGAAGATACCCACGCGTACGTTGGGGAAGAAAATGGAACAAGGAGTTAGAGTTGTTTTCTAAACTCGGGCATGGATCTGGTTGATTGGCCTTACTGGTCCGGCGGATGAGTCCATGGCTCTTTTATATGGATCCATTGGTTGATCTTGTTGATCTTCAACGGAGAGTCCATCTGGATTTTTCTTATGTGATTATATTTCCAGGTACTATGAGCTAGAAACTATTGAGAATAGGCCCCTGAGCGAGCAGGTGGTGAGCGTTCTGGTTTGCCAATGATGCCATAGGTACACAGATGAAGGAATGATTAGAAATTGGAATTAAAGCTAGATATTTTGGATGATTATGATCAGTGATACTATGTTTTCATTAAAAGATTGTTTTAAAGACAACTGAGTCTGTGAAACAGGCAATTTTATATTGGGTGTGTAAGTGGTGTGACTATCCTGAAGTTTACTTGATTTACTTGAAGCGTCGGCTAGGGGGCCTGGGAACTCTTTTCCCTGGTACCCGGGGCAAAACATAACCAAATTCCTAAATGGATCTTATTTATCACTATAGTGGGCGGTTGGCTAACCCATGGGATTGGACAGGCTGGACCTGATGGATCCCTAAAATGAGGCTCAATTCTGTTATATTACGATAGTTGAAGTAAATCCCGGATAATCCTTGTTCTATGGAAAAGAATCAATGGATGTGCCTCTTAATGAGGGAAAAAGCATTGGTCTCTATGATCCAAGTGCAAGTTTCCCCCTTAACCCGGCCATGTGACCTCTGGTTTTGGTCGGAGTGTCAATGGGTAAATTTAAGGCTCTTGACTACGTTAGAATATATTTTCCTAGAGGAATCGTCCGTGCTTTCTGGGCGAGGGAAGTTTTTTCGAGTTCGGTTTTGGAAGAACCAAGGGATTAGTCTCTTGTCTAGATATCCGTGGGGCGAGACCCCGAGTGAGAGGCTCTGCCCTACGCAAGAAGTGAGACTTCCCCTGCTAGCACCCCCAAATTTTTGATGCGCGGTGGGGGCAGGGATCTTTCACATAGAGTGTAGTTACAAGGCTTGAATATAGCAAAATTCTACCACCTTAACACCCACTCTTTATTATCACACAACCATGATTAACCCAATGAGAAAGATGCTCACAACATACCCACAACACACTCATGCACCCAAGGTACTTTTTGCCAACATCAATTCTAAGATGTTTAGCATTTTTTGATTTAGTGTGAGATAGAGTTGTTGAAAATAACCTCCCATTTAAGGATAGAACCACCGAACAGTGTCAACAATTGTTGTGAAGGCTAGAATGAGTGATAAGGATTTCCTCGTCATCACAGCAAAGCTTCTCCAAAGAAAAACACCACAACATACCCTTTGTCTTCCTGCCCATTTCTTCTTGGATAAACAATTAGCAATTCTTTCTTAACCTCACAAAAGAAAAACAGCGGCCACCATTGGAAGGTATAAACTACTAGTAGGAATTTCCTATGATGACTAAGTGGTCAAAATAAGGGTAGTTTAAAATTTGTAGAGTGTACACATGTTGAGTACCTTAATCACCTCCCTCAAAACAAACAAGGTCAACTTCTCCAGCCCCAAGATAAGAGATTCCATGCACAACTTCAACATCTTTGGATTGAAGACCAAAATCACCATCGCTTGCCATTAGCAGTGATTGCACTAGAGAAGATGATGACGGCCAGAAGGCATCAACTAGAGTTCATAGGCTGGCCGTATTGAGGAGGTAGGCTTTGTTGCACGCCCTTGCGAGACTGGAGTGAGAGTCAACAAGGAAGTCTCTGCTCTCTCTCTCTCTTTCTCTATGGCTCTCTCACACTAGTGGTAGCAACACAAACAAAATAACACACACTGACACCAGCAGCGTCAACCAAACAAACAACAAACACAAAAAGTCTCTCTAGGATCGTCACCGGTGGCAGCAAATACAAACCAAAACACCACTCTCTGCTCGCTATCAACTGTGCCTCTCAACAACACAACAAACTCTGCGCTCAAAGCAGCAATACAGACAAGAAACACACCTCTCTCCTCTGCAGCTACGGCAGTAATACAAAAACAACTCACACAAAAAACTTTGGTATCGCCAGGCTTAGAGAACCGGCGGCAAAAAAAACAAAAAGAGCCCGCACAAATATCATCTCGCCAGCGCCTCTCCGTTTATACTATGTGAGTGTTGAGGAGTTCCTCTGGCAAAATCGGTAATTTCTGAATCCTTGTTCTGTTTTTGGCAACCACCATGCCCGCCATTCTTTGCTTGAATATTTCTTTGTTTTTGACATTTTCAATTCCGCCACCTTTTTAAGAATATTACCTGGCTTTTTATTATTTCCCTTATGCAAGCAAAATATATTCAATATTCTTCTTTTGAGAGTAAAAGATTCATGGGATTTACAAAAATCAATTCTACCCATATTTCCCAAATAAAATTAATAATGCTCAAAATTTCACTTTTGATAAATACTCATAATTTGAATTATGCCAAAAATTCCTCTTTCACCATTTAGTTACTTGGATCTCAAATATCATGGGAATTCCTCTTTTTGCATAAAAATAAATTTACCAAAATTACTCTTTTCTCATAATCAATTAATTATGCATAATTACAAAAAAATCATTTCTCATGAATATGATGAAAATCATTCTTTTTGCATAGGATGTCCAATCCTAGAATATGGTAGGAAGTCATATTTTAGCATTATGCATAAAAATAAGATATGTATTATTTTCTAAAAATTTTACCATAGCTTCTTTGCTATTACTGGTAATTCTCAATTTTTTTCTAAAGAATAAAAGCTTGTAATGAAAATATGATAGTAGTTCCTCTTTTATGATTAAAATCAAACTATGTATTCAAATCATAATTTTAACTATATAACCATAAACATATTTATGATTATTCCACTTGATTAAGTTAATTTAGACATTCATCTTTTCCCAATTTACTAGGATAATCCTTTTCTCATTTAGAATGAATTAAAGTAATCTTTATTTACTCATAAACAATTTTAAAAGGATTAACCATTATTTTCACTAGTCCAAAATCATGAAAATATCAAATCTTATCCTCTAGCTCATCAAGCCTAAAGTTTAGATTTGAATTAAGAGACTATCATTGAGAAGCATCCTTTTCCACGAGATTTAGCCATAAAGATGTCTACTCTTTTAGAGAGAGAGATTTACTTAAAGAAAGCATTACAATCAAGCATAAAGATTAACTTTCTCTTCATTAAACATAAAGATTTCTAGGGAAAGCTTGATTTGAATGAAAACAATCATTTTGAAAGCTTCTTAAGCTTGAGAGGGGTTGAGAAGAAGAAAGTCATTGAGAAAATTAGAAAAAACCAAAAAACTGATTTTACCTCCAAGTTTGGCTTGATTGTCTAATTATAGTGAAGCTCCCGACCAATCAATTGGTCCACCAAGAGGAGAAGAGCAACTCCAAGAGTTGTTGTAGAGAGAGAGCTCCAAGCTCCCGAGAGAGAGGAAAATTTAAAGGATAATAGAAAATATGATTATTTTAATATAATTTTAGCATGGTATAGCTCCAATATTTTATTACAATTGATTGAGGGTCTATTTATAGGTGAGGAAGCCCACTAACCAAGTCCAACTGGGTTCTAGAATTTTTTAGGTCCAGTTCGACTCAATTTGGACAAGATTTGGACCAGTTTGGCTCCCTTTTTGATTTGGTTTAATCCACGAGAGAGGAGAGAAAAATATCACAATTTCTTTGAATTAAAAACCCTTCCACACATGTGAAAGAGGCACCTACCTCAAGAGTCCCCCTTTCCTTAGAAGGTGTCAAAAATGCATCATTATTCCAAAATATCTCATTTTTTTAGTAATATCTCATAAATTTTAACTAATAAACCTTGTACTCAGACAACTCTTCATCTTATGTGAGCATTTACTCATTTTTGGGTATTTTATTTTATTCTTTTGGATTTATCTCATCCCAACACTTGGATTAATCCACTTGGCCCATTGGAACCTTAATTGGACCATAATCCAAACATTTTTGAAAATGTAGACCCTTAGGCTAAGGTCCCTTATACCATTTTCAATTAATGCCTAATGCACATTAGAAAGTTCATTTTAAACTTCTATTTCAAGGGAATCCATTTTAGACACTAGGAGGATTTTTATATCCAAAGATATCACCATTTTAGACACTAGGAGGATTTTTATATCCAAAGATATCTCAATTGTGGATTATCTCTCTCTAGACCAAAATAGGGTAAAACAAGATCTTTCTTCTATTTCAGATAGGGGAATAATTACAAGAACAAAAGGGGAGGTTCTTACAACTTTACACCTCAAAAGCTGGAGGGAGGAATCTTACACCATGCCAAGGTGTGAGTATCTTGGGTACTTAAGAAGGCGGCTATCTTAAACACTCTACTTCATATTCAATCAATGATACAAAACCTTTTGGAATTAATGTGTGTGAGCCCAAGGGGCCTTTGTGCTACAAGTTCTTTTGAAGTTGTGAGTGAGGTGGGAATGTAGATTTGGTGTGTGTGTGTGTGTGTATGTGTCTGTTGACGTGCCCAGACCCCCTTGTGTGCACAAGAATGCCATTCACATGCTAATCTCTCATTCTCTCTCTTTTCTTAATTGATCTATTGCTTAAGGCTATTGAGCCTATGTAATCAGGGTTTTTTACCCATATATATCATCTACCAATGGAGTTGTGAGGTATAGAAGTTGATGTGCCTTTTTCCCTCTCTCCTCTTAGTGTGAATGTGTATTTTGGGCTGTGTTCTGTGTATTTGGATGGTTGAATGAGGGTAGAGAGTTGCTTGACTATTGATAATGGGGATCTTGTGATTGTGAGGGTGTGAGTTTCCATTTTTCAGCTTTAGTAAAAGCTGGTGGCACCCCTAGTTTTGTTCTTTGAGTGTGTTTCGGCATGTGTGGGTGGATGTTGCTATAGAGGACTGCCCTTTTCTTTTCACCCCACATGTTTTGGGTGGATGTTTCTCTCATGTTTCTATAGAGGATTGCCCTTTTATTTTCACCCCACATGTTTTGGTTCCCCCACTGAGGACAACCAAGCTTTAGTTAGGCCATTGGAGAGTGTAGGCCCCATTAAAGGAGATTTTGGGAAGGGTCTTTTAAAAAGGGTTTCTCTAATCAAGCTTTGGAAGGAAAATTACAATGATGTCTTATCCAGAGTTTCTAGGAGGGCAAAATGAAGACATTGCAAAGTTTCTTGAGAACATGGAGGTTGCTTGTATTAGCAACCACATTGATGATCCTGCACAGGTGCTGTGTCTCTTGCAGATTTGTCTCAAAAGTGATGCAAGAGTGTGGCTTAAAGCCTATGAGGATGCAATAAGGGTAGCCCAGCCACTTGAAGTTATGACTATGGATGGCCTAAAGCAAGCCTTAATCGATAGGTTCAAGAAGATTGAGGATCTAGATAAGGTTTGGCATGAAGTACATGATCTCACATAGGGTGATATGAACATGTTGATGCCTACATCAAGAAGTTCTCCTTGCTCTGGGAAAGATTTTGCAAAGCTTTAGGACCTGAGCAGCCACCCCCTGACATGATGAAGAAGGGTAGATTTATTGTGGGCCTCAAGGGCACTATATGTTGGAGGGTGGAGTTAAAAAAGCCTAAGTCTTTTAAAGATGTTGTGGAGGTTGCAAGAAGTAAGGACTGGAAGCTGCAAATGGATGAGCCAGCTGGGGATGGATTCATCTATTATGAGGCCAAATGTGAAGTGAGTTGAATTGCTTCCAGCTAGGATACCCAGCGAAATAATCCACAATACTGATTCATCAATTGTCCACACCATGCCTCAAATAATGCTCGCATTATCACCAACCACTACCATAGATGATGGACTAAGGCATGATATGCGACAAATGGTTGATCGAATGAAGAATCTTAACCTGAATCTTAGAGTAATACAGGTGGTGGACGAGGATGGAGAAGAGGTTTTTACCAAGCCAATGGTGAAGGCCGGTCAGGAAATGGTGGAGGCCGTGGATATGGCAGGGGATGAAGATTATACCCACATGTTACAATTGTGGAGAACTGGGATATCTAAGCCTTGACTGTGCGACAAACCGCTAGGAATGGGAGGTGACATGTATCCTTTATCTTCACAGTTGCCTAATAGAGCAAATGATTATGGTATTGAAATTAAAGGTGAAGCACATCCTAGTGGGTTAACTAATGAGGAAAAAGGGAAAACTAAGGTAGTGAATGTGGTGGTCTTAGAAAGGACAAAGAAGCAGGAAGAAGTGGTGGTAATGCCAATGGGGAAGAGGACAAATGAAGAGAGGAAGGAAGAGGTGTTGTAGGGTCCAGCAAGAAAAAAGGGAAGGTTCATGAAAGGAGAGGACGCTAGGCCTCGTAGAAAATTTCAAGTCTATGATTTTCCATTAGGGGATGACCAATCAAGCTATAAGTTCAAGTCTGACATCAACGACAGAAAGGTAAATGTGACTTTTGGACAATTGATTGAAATGGTGCGCAAACTAAGGAAGCAATGGAAGAGTCTTGTTAATCCAATTGAAGAAAAGCTAGAGAAGGGATCAGTGAAGGTTCTCTTTATTGAAGAACTTCTAGATATTTGCCCAGTTGTAGATGTTTGGCATAAAGGAAAAAGTATGGGGCATGCTTATGTAGATGGTGGTGTTCAGATATGTGTCATTACTCACTCTTCTGTGGAGTAGCTTGGTTTTACTGTTTTAGGCGTTTTCGCTTTTTGTATACATTTGGCCAACCATCAAAAGGTCAAGTGTTTAGGCTTAGTTAAAGCCCTCAAAGTGGAGGTCTATGATGTTAAAACAGTTGTGGATTTTCATGTTATGCCAACAGGGTTAGGAGCCTATCCAATCCTTGGTTTGCGTGAGTAGTGGGAGCAGTACAAGATTGGAGACATGGTACTATATGCCTCTACAACAAAAAAGGTAAGCTTGACATGCATAGTAGAAAGTTTTTGGAAGATGCAGGGAAACGTGATTCTAATGATGAGGGATGTTGCTTTCCTTTTAGTAGAAAGTTTTTGGAAGATGCAGGGAAACATGATTCTAATGATGAGGGATGTTGCTTTCCTTTTAGTAGATAAAGATGTAGGGAAACATGATTCTAATGATGAGGGATGTTGCTTTCCTTTTAGTAGATAAAGAGAAGGATGAAATGAAATTGTGGCACAGGTTAATGTGGAAGAAGAAGACACCCTTGGACCCTATGAGGCGATAGAAGAGCTTATGTAGCCAAAGGTGGAACCAAGCCAAAAACAAGAACTTTTGATGAAGACATTGAGTCCAGATCTATCCTCCATGGAGAAAAACATGTATTTGGAATTATTGTCTAAGTTCCCTAATCTTTTTATCACCTCATACAAGGAAATAAGGTGATTCAAAGGTGAGGAATTGAAGATAGATTTGAAGGAGGGTGCAAAACCTATAAGGCAAAAGCTTAGAAGGATGGGATGTGAACAGATGAAGGTTTTGAAGAAAGAGGTGGAGAAGCTTCTTAAAGTAGGTTTCATTACCCCAGTTATTGACACCGCTGATTAGGTAAGCCTAGTAGTGGTAACTCCAAAGAAGGATGGAAAATGGAGAGTTTGTGTGGATTTTAAACCCTTGAATGCAGCTACCAAGAAAGATCCTTATCCACTACCCTTCCTCGAGGATGAGTTTCTCGACACATTATAGCTGGTTTTGAAAGGTATAGTGTTTGTGATGGTTTTTCTGGTTACTTTTAGTTGAAGATAGCCTCTGAAGATCAAAAGAAAACCACTTTCATTACACCCTGAAAAGATGCAGGGGGGAAGAGAGCTTGAGCTCTTGCAAGCACACACACACACTCACAAAACCCTAATAGAGAACACACAAGGTGAGAGGCTGAAAATCTTCTTCTTCTCTACTCAACACTCAACACACCATATACAAGAATAAGAGTACACACAATATGAAAGGTACTCAACCAATACATACACGGGTTCTCTATAGTGTGAACCCGACTAAATGAGCTGGCGCTATAACTATGCCAGTCTCTAGAGTGGCTGTCACACAGCCTGTCATCCCACTGGCCGCATATCACCCAAGATCTCACCAACCATGCCAGTGGTGTAAGTGCGGGGCCTATCCCCCAGGCGGGTCATCAGTGTCCACCGCCTCACTAGAGCTCGATATCTCAACACTCCCCCTCGAGCTCAAATCCATCTCATGCACACCAAGCGAAGCCCTGAATCTGCGGAGCTTCTCTGTACCCAATGCTTTGGTGAAGATGTCAGCTACCTGATCCTCTGTGCTGACATAAACAAGGTCAAGATCTCCTGCCAAGACCTTCTCTCTGACGAAGTGGTAGTGGACCTCTATGTGCTTCGTACGAGCATGAAAAACTGGGTTCCTGGCCAACTGTATACTGCTAATGTTGTCACAGAAAATGACAACTTGTCTATCCACTGATAGACCCAAATCTGCAAGTAGCTTTCTCAACCAAGCTACCTCACATGCTGCCATAGCAGCTCCCCTGTACTCGGCCTTTGTACTCGATAGAGCAACCGTAGGTTGCTCCAAGTCACAGCAGCACTCCCCAAAGAAAACATGAATCCACTGGTTGATCTTCTATCTGAGATACTACCAGCCCAATCAGCATCTGTGTACCCATGTACACATATCTCTATCCCAGTCTCATAGAATAGTCCACAATGCAAAGTAGACTTCACATACCTCAGTATGCGTCTCACTGCATCCAAATGCGGTTTCCGTGGAACCTGCATAAACTGACTCACCAACCCAACAACATAGCTCAAATCTGGTCTGGTGATCGTCATGTAGATCAAACTTCCTACTATGCGTCTGTACATAGTAGGATCCTCCAAGATCTCTCCTGAATCTGCACTCAACTTGCCATTCTGATCCAATGGCACAGAAATAGGCTTACAGCCTGTCATACCATACTTGGACAACATGTCCAAGCCATACTGTCTCTGCAGTAATCCAATACCATGTGGTGACCTAATCACCTCAATGCCCAAGAAATATCTGAGCTCCCCCAGATCCTTCATCTCGAACTTCTGTCTAAGCAAGATCTTTACATCAAAGATCTCTGCATCATGGTCCCCCGTAATGATCAAGTCATCTACATAGATGACAACAAGCACAACCCCTCTATCACCATGTCTCACATACAATGAGAAATCTGCATTGGCTACATGAAAGCCAATAGTGACAAGATATTCAGAAATCTTGTCAGACCATGCTCTTGGTGCTTGCTTTAAGCCATACAAGGCTTTCTTCAACCTGCAAACATGCTCGGGGTGACCCACATCCTCATAACCAGGTGGCTGCAACATATACACCTCTTCTTGCAAATCTCCATGCAAGAATGCATTCTTTACATCCATCTGACAAGATGGACCATTTCTTTGACGCAGCCACTGCTATCACAACTCTCACGGTTGCCATCTTGGCAACTGGGCTGAAAGTTTCCTCATAATCAATCCCATATGTCTGCGCATATCCTTTGGCTACCAATCTAGCCTTGTACCTGTTTATGCTTCCATCACTGTTATGTTTAACTTTGTACACCCACTTGCATCCAATGGCTTTCTTGCCTTCAGGCAATTGCACTAAGTCCCAAGTTTCATTTCCATATAGTGCATCCATCTCCTCATCCATAGCTTTCTCCCAACACACATTTCCAACAGCCTCATCAATGCATGTGGGCTCTACAACCCGCACAACCTTTGCCATATATGCATAGTGATGTGCCACATAACCATCATATGTAAATCTCTGCACAGGGTTCTTCACTCTCCCTGATCTTTGTAGCTTTTCATTCATGGCTTCCATAGCCTTCTTTACACCAGGTGTTCTCATAGCTGGGATCCCAAGCTCCTCATCAAGGCTCATATCTGAGCCACTAGACTCTCCATCAACATGAGAATGCCCTGCAGAAATGTCAGGCATACCAAGGGGCTCAACCACTTTCTCTTTTCCTTTACGTGATGTAGTAATCACATTTGCAGGGTTGGTATTATGACGCAGCCTGCCACTCCATGGTCTATCAACAGACCCACTAGATGAGGACTCTCCTGGTCCACTCAAAGACTGTGATTGCTGACCTGCATTCTGTGCAACCACACTTCCACTCAAATCAGCCCCAACAGTTTCTTTTTCAGCAGCATACCAGCTGCTCATCTCATCAAACACAACATCCCTACTTACCCTCAGCTCACGTGTAGCAGGGTTATAACAACTGTATCCCTTTTGCTCAAGGGAATATCCAATAAACACACATTTTTCAGCTTTCGGGTCCAGCTTAGTTCTCAGCTCATCTGGCACATGCACATATGCAATGCATCCAAAGACTTTCAGATGAGACAAATCTAGTTTTCTGCCAGTAAACCTCTCCTCTGGAGTTACATCATGTATGGCTGCAGTTGGAGTCCTGTTCATGATATATACTGCTGTAGAAACAGCCTCAGCCCAATAGCAATGCGGCATATTCTTCTCTTCCATCAATGCTCGCACAATCTCAGCAATGTGCCTGTTTTTCCGCTTAGCAACTCCATTTTGCTGCGGAGTGTATCTGCATGTATACTGTCTTCGAATACCATTCTTCTTCAAATATTCAGAGAACTCATTGGAGAAGTACTCTCCCCCTCGATCTGACCTTAGGCACTTTACATATTTCCCTGTTTGCTTTTCAACCAAAACTCTGAAGTTCTGAAAGTGAGTGAACACCTCACTCTTCTCTTTCATGAAATATACCCACACTTTCCTTGTGTGGTCATCAATGAAAGTCACATAGTACCTGCAGCCTCCCATAGATATGGTCTTTGTAGGACCCCATACATCTGAATGCACAACATCTAGTGCATTTCTGCTCACATATCTGTTACGTGGAAACACATGCTTTGTTTGCTTCCCAAATTGGCATGCTTCACATATTTTCTGCATACCTTCCACTTTAAATTTTGGCAGCCCTGTCACAATTCCTTTTGTTTGCATAGACTTCAATCTCTGCACATTTACATGCCAATTCTTTTATGCCATATGTCTGTGTCTGCAACAACTCCTAAACCATTTGCAAACATCGCAGCACTCATTTCAGGCATATCTACATCCAACGTGAACATTCTGCCCACTCTGTTGCCTTTTGCAACCAACCTGCACTTGTCTTTAAAATCTTCAACATAACATCCATCAGGGTTAAACCGAACCTGCAAACCCTGCTCAATCATCTGGCCAACTGAAACCAGATTCTTTGTTATGTTCAGTACATGAAGTACATCTGCAAGGTACTTCACTTTGCCATCCTGCATAGACAATGGCACATCTCCCAATGTGGGCAATTGGATGAGCAGTGTCATCCCCTGTTTCCACAAAACCTGGTCTTTCCGGGTTTTTCATCTCCTTGAACCACTCCCCATGACTCGTCATGTGGTTCGAAGCGCCTGAATCCACATACCATACATTATCTTTTTGTGCTGCATCAACATTTTCAGACATGGCATTCACAACATGCTGCATAACAAACAACCTTTCATTATCCTCATTATTTCTGCTTGAGGATGCATAGTTGTTTTGCTGCACTTTCCCATTTTGCATGTCAGCCTGCTTCTTATAACATTCGGACTGCACATGTCCAGGCTTACCACAATAATAGCATTCACGTGCATCATTATATTGCCTTTGCCAATTTCCACGGCCTCTTTGACTCCCCCTGCCTCTGAATCTGCCTCTTCCACCTGCGTGTTGTTGTTATTGTTGATTCTGGGACTGTTGTTGTTGCTGCTGCTGCTGGCCATAATTCTGATTACCTGTTCGGCCACCTCCTTGACCGTGTCCACGACCTCCTCTACCTCGTCCTCTTCCTGAACTCGTGTAGAAGGCCTGTTGCTCTGAGCTGTTTTTACTTTGTGAAGACTGTTGGTCTTCACCCAAGTTCTTCTCTTCGATAATCAGCATAGACACCAAATCTGTAAAGTTGGGAATGTTTTCCCGAGTCTGAATAGACGTCTTGAACGCCTTGTATTGTGGCCCGAGACCACGTAGACAGACTTCCACCTTGTCATCATCATCTACTGACACACTAATAGATGCAAGGGATTCCACAATACCCTTTATCTTCAGCGCATAGTCATTCACAGACATGCTCTTTTTCTCCACAGTATGAAGTTCATTCTTCAACTGTATCTTACGTGCCTTGGTGTTTGTTTCATAAAGCTTTACCAAGGTGTCCCACGCCTCCTTGGGGGACTTGGCATCCTGAATGTGCCCAATCATGGTGTCCTGTATACTAATGGATAGCCAATACATAACCTTCCTGGCTCCTTGGTTCCAGTCTTATCTCCGGTGCCTCTTCATGCTCACCTTCTATGTAGTCCCAATAGCCTTTTCCCATCAGGAAATTCGTTAACCTGAACCTCCAAGCATGGAAGTTATTCTTGTCCAGCTTCTCAACCACAATTTGTGTTATGCCATCATTAGACATCTTGCCAAACACACAATTTTACCAGAAACTGCACTCTGGTTTTTCTTGCACAAATGCTGTATTTTTTGCACAGCGGTACTGCAGTCCACTCAAATGTCACAACCAGTGACCTCAATGTGCATACATACACCCAATGGCAACTGTAGACCTCTTTGCAGCACCCACAGTGTCTGCACAGTCAATCTGTCTTCCTGCAGTTCTTAAAACAGAGTTCTACAGAGAATCGATGACTTACTCGCAGTGCTCGAAATCGCCTGCTTTCTGAAAAACGGAGGTCCAGACGCGCCCGAAACGCGTTTTCGGCGTGGAAATTTCAGTCCAAAGGACAAAGGACTGCATAGTTGCCCTACAGCTTTACTCCCGCGAAGAAAGCTCCTCAATCAGAGATCGTTTGCTAGTGCCTCACGTAGAGCTCCCGACAAGGGTGTAGTCACCAACACTATAGGGAAGAGTAGTTGAAGCTCTTACCCTCGTACCGCTTCCTGTGGTTCTCTTGCTTGTAGCTCAGCCCTTATAGCATGAACCAGGCTCTGATACCATGAAAAGATGCAGGGGGGAAGAGAGCTTGAGCTCTTGCAAGCACACACACACACTCACAAAACCCTAATAGAGAACACACAAGGTGAGAGGCTGAAAATCTTCTTCTTCTCTACTCAATACTCAACACACCATATACAAGAATAAGAGTACACACAATATGAAAGGTACTCAACCAATACATACACGGGTTCTCTATAGTGTGAACCCGACTAAATGAGCTGGCGCTATAACTATGCCAGTCTCTAGAGTGGCTGTCACACAGCCTGTCATCCCACTGGCCGCATATCACCCAAGATCTCACCAACCATGCCAGTGGTGTAAGTGCGGGGCCTATCCCCAGTGTCCACCGCCTCACTAGAGCTCGATATCTCAACACACCCTAGTGTTTCTTCTGCTGCAAAGTTCTTCCTTTTGGAATCACCAATGGTACTGCTCATTACCAAAGGAGAGCTCATTGGGTACTATCTCCTTTTCTTGGTAAGTTTGTTAGAGACTTCATTGATGATTTTTGTATATATCTCTCCAGGCAAGATCATTGTGAAAAGTTGGCTCTAGCTTTTCAGCGTTATGATGAGTGTGGTGGACAGCTCAATCCCAAGAAATGCTTCCTTGCATAACCAAGAGTGAAGCTCTTAGGGCATGTGGTTTCAGAAAATGGCATCGAAGCTGATTTAGATAAAGTGAAGTCTCTCATCCTTCTTCCTTCACTTAGAGATACCATCAGTGATATCCATGCATATTCATAGGTGAATATGTACATGGAGTAATTAGAATATTTCTTTTAGATGAAAAAATGGTGGGAATTACTCTTTTGGAATAATATAAAAATAAACTTTCTTTTTCACAAAATTCTAAAAAATTTTGCCTTAACCTTCTTTGCATGGTTGACTATTTCTCATTTTTATCTTTCTACAATTAACTTAATTAACCCAATTTAGGATTATAGAACTCTAATCTATACAATTTTCTAAATTCAAGAGAGTAAACAATAAGAAGAGTTTAATTAGTCACTTAGTTAATCTTTCTAGGATTAAGAAGGGTTGGAATGTAAAGAAGAGAAGGGGGTGGCCTTTTTATCAAAGGCACAGCATTTGAATTTAATTCAATCATCTGCAATTCATAAAAATCAAGAAAACCATAGATTTTTCATTAAAATTTGTAAACAAAGTAAGAAAATTAGCTTACAAGGAGCTTGTAAGCTCTCCTTTGGCTTGAGAGATTGAGGGTTCTACTATTGTTTGAAGCAATAGTGGCCCCTACCAATTCACTTTGGAGAGGATTAGGCCAAAAATAATTGAATTATTAAAAAATTCAATGTAGATGGCTCAGGATAGGAGTAGAGTAATAGTGCATAAAACACCATTAAGCTTTTACAAAGGGGGAGGCTTCTATTTATAGGAAAAAGTGAGCCTCTAACCGAGCAAACCGATTCTAGAATTTTTCAGATAAGTTTGGTGACACGTTGATAGGATGTGGGTTTCACAGTGTTCACAATGGATTTATCCGATTTACTACTAAAGTTGTCTTCTATTGATGTGTTATGAAGTACCTCTACATCGCTTATTAGTTCCCATCTTGCCTCGATAAGAGTTGCCTCTACCATGAGGTGTACCCAAAGCTTTCCATCACTTTTCCCTCTGCATCTAGTTGTGGATCGGTCCAAGGGGAAGACGAAGATAGAACCATTCTTCTTCTTGACAAGAAATACTATACATCCAAATGGTGAGCTATTAGGTTTAATCTAGTGAATATAGCTTCTTTCACTTTGTAACTAGAAGGTGTAGAGTATAGACATCTCACTTACTCCCTTGGGATCTTCCTTAATATAGTTTGTTCCTACCTTTGCCATCACATCAATTGTTGCCAATAAATACATCCCATTTTTTCACAAAAATCATATGTAGGAAGAGAAGCATATCACATGTCCTCATCCTTACTCTTCTCTATTTTCTCAAATGATGAAAATATCTCATTTTATTGATTAAAAATTAGGGATAATGATGAGAAAAAGGTGCCTACTTCATGAGGAGAGATCCCCACACTGAGGTGTTAAAATTCAAATTTTAAATACTTTTCTTTGGTCCTTAGTCCACTCTTCATCTTATGTTCTTCAATTTATCTCCTCCCTACATTTGGATTAATTGTATTGGTCCATAGGAACCTTAATTGGACCATAATCTAGAAATTTCTGAAAATCTGGACCCTTACGCTAAGGTCCTTTATACCTATTTTCAATTAATTTCCAATTGCACATTGGAAAGTTCTTTTTGAATTTTGGTTTTAGGGGACCATTTTAGACACGGAGGATTTTTATATCCAAGAATATCTCAATTTTGAATTGCCTCCCTCTAGACATTTTCTCTCTCCCTCTAGACATTTTCTCTCTCCCGGCCAAAACGGGGTAAAATAGGATCTTTCTTTTATTTCAGAGAAGGGAATAATTATAAGATCAGAAGGGGAGGTTCTTACACCTGCACACCTCAAAAGTTGGAGGGAGGAATCTTACATCCTACCGCACTAAAAAAACGCGAGATGTCCTCATCTCGCAAAATAGAGAACGACTATTTCCCTTAAGATCCAACTGATTCTGGGGTTCCTTATAGTCTAGTGAACCCAACAGAATCCTGGGATAAAGATCCCTTATATAGAACTCATCATCAGATAACAATTCATTTAGATCATATCATTCATATCCTTAACACAATAATGGCCCATTATATTGAAATTTACATCTAAACATTCCTCCATGGGATTTTCAATTTTACAAGTTTTTAATTTGTCATCCCTTAACTTGATCGACTAGGTCAAGTGTTAACAGTAGCAATTTGCCAGCACAATCCACTAATCTCATAGTGATTTGCTGAAATCATTATCGTCATTCCAATTACGAACATCATCATAGGGACTCATCCCATTCATCCTCATTGTGGTTTTGCTCAACTTAACGCTTTTCAACTAAAATTCAGAATTCATCATTTTTCAATCAGAATCCAAATCAATTCATCAGTTCTCAACCAGAATTTTAAAATCATATCAACCACATTCAAATTCATCATATGGATAGCATTTTTGCTTATAATTTCAAGGTCTTAGATTTACTCGTATATAACGCCAGTAAAGAGCTACAGTTTTACCCTCGGTATAAACGGGTAGTCATGGTCCTTGGAATTTTAAGGTAAATACCATCATGTCTAGGCCTCAAGCAAGTTAGGGATTCCATACAATTGCAGTACTTCCATTTGAAGACCTAATTACCTATTTAGGAAACTTCATTCAGAATATCAATTTGTATGAATTTCATCACACAATTACAACCTTTTACTGGTACTTTATAAATTTTTGACTTTTCTGGTTTCTCGGTTGATCCACTCTCTAATACTCGCTGAAAGATTCCTGTCCCCTCCGCAGCAGCAACGAATTCAGTGGTGCTAGTAGCGGAAGTAGCACTTCTTGCGTGGGGCAGGGTCTCTCACTTGTGGCCTCGCCCACAGATATTCGGACAAGAGACTAATCCATCGGTTCTTCCAAAACCAAACCCGAAAAAGACTTCTCTCGCTCGAAAATCACGGGCCATTCCTCCAGGATAAATTTACTCTAACGTAGTCAAGAGCCTTCACTAACAGAACTGATTTGACCGAACCCGTAAGTCTCATAGTCAGATCAAGGAAAAGATTTGCACTTGGATCATAGAGACCAACACTTTTTTTCTCATTGAGAGGCACAGCCGTTGATTCTTTTCCATAGAATATTTTTTATCCGGGATTTACTTCATCTATCGTACCATAACAGAATTGAGTCTCATTTTAGGGATCCATCAATCTAGCCTAACCCCATCCACTCCCGTGGGTTAGCCAACCGCCCAACCACTATAGTGATGGGATCCATTTAAGAATTTGGTTAGATTTTGTCTTGGGTATTAGGGAAAAGAGTTCCCAGGCCCCCTAGCCGGATATTCATGCAAACTTAAAACTAGTCACACCACTTACACACCCAATATGAAATTGCCTTTTTCATAGATTCAGTTGTCTTTAAAACAATCTTTTAATGAAACTATAGTATCACTGATCATAATCCTCCAAAATATCCGGTTGAATCCTAATTTTCAATTTTTCCTTCATCGGTGTACCTATGGCATCATTGGCAACCAGAACGCTCACCACCTGTCCACTCAGGGGCCTTTACGATAGTCCCTAACTCATAGTACTCAGTAATATATTCACTTATAAAAATAAAAATGGAATCTCCATTGAAGATCAGCAAGATCAACCAACAGATCCATATAAAAGAGCCATGGACTCATCCGTTTTGAGGACCAACAAGGTCAATCAACCAGATCCATGCCCGAATTCAGAAAACAACTCTTACTCCTTGTTCCAATATCTTCCACGATGTACGTGTGGATATCTTCGACGACCCAGAGCCAGAGCACCGTATGGTTAGCACCCTCTAGGATCCTTCGCGAATCGCAGGTCACCTAGTGCTTCGCCGCTTTCTTAGTCCCTCATCCACTGTACCGGAAGCTCACCATTTAAATCGAATCGAGGCTGATCAAGACCTCGGCTAACCTTGCTACGCGATATGTCTTCCGTTGACTCTCCGTCAGCTATTGCAACTTTATCAGTTAGGTCTACGACCTGATTCACAAGACGGTCAAAATGCTTCCGTAGCATACTTGACATAAAACAATCACTTAAAAACAGGTCATAAATACAGTTTTTATAACAAACTCTCGTCTTTCCACATTGTTCCACATCAATCCTCATTTATTTCATATGTATTCCCATTCTCATCACATCATTTTCCATATCATCACATCTTTTATCATTTATCATTTATCTGCATCAGATCTCATCCACTCACATCTACCTATATCTACATCTCATCACATCATATTCATTCTTCACATCACATATCATCCATTCACATCTATCCCAATTTACATCACATCTTATTCACTCACATCCCGATTCACATCACATCACATCTATTCACATCCATCACATTCATTTACATCACATCCATTTACATCCATTACATCACATTCATTCATATCCATCACGTTTATTCACATGTACTACTACCCACATCTATCCATACATTCATATCTATCACTTCACATCCACATATATTCAAGTCACATCACATCACATTCTTTCACATACACATCCATATTCATTCTTTCACATACATCCACATCCATTCTTCACATACACATCCACATCCATTCTTCACATACACATCCACAACCATTCTTCACATACACATCCACATCCAATTTCACATACACATTCACATCCATTCTTCACATACACATTCACATCCATTTTCACATACACATTCACATCCATTTTCATCACATACACATCCACATCCAGTCTTCACATACATATCCATATCCATTCTTCACATACACATTCACATCCATTTTCACATACACATTCACATCCATTTTCATCACATTCACATCCATTCTTCACATACACATCCACATCCATTCTTCACATACACATCCATATCCATTCTTCACGTACATATGCACACCCCGTTTCACATCACATTACATCTCATCCATTCATTCACATCTATCTGATTCACATGTCACCACATCTCATTCATTCACATCCCGATTCTCATCACATTCCATTCATCCATTCATTCATCCATTCATTCACATCTATCTGATTCACATCGCATCTCATCACATCTATTCACATGATTCTATCTGATTCACATGACATCTCATTACATCTATTCACATTACATCACATTTCTATGCAAATTTTCAGTTCGATTTTCTTTTGAATACAAGGAGTATTTCTTGAATCAGTATCCCCAAAACTTCTTGATTGAAATTCTGAATTTCATACCAAAATTCCTCGAATTCTATAACCTTGATCCACAGATCAATTCGAAGGTCCTCAAACTTAGTTTAGATTTAGCGGGAGTTTTGAGTGTATTTTTCTAAACTGGTCACACCTTCTTTCCTCGAAACTGACTCGAAACTGACGAAAGAGTTTGGTCTTGTAACTGACGACGAAAGAGTTTGGTCTTGATCATAATGTGATTCAAGGTTCGAGTCGGATAAGATTTTTCCTGAACTATCTTTCCCGAAAAGGTTTTGTAATTCAGTTACTATTTTATTGAATTTATTTCTTTGAATATTCACTTAACTGATTTCTAAAATAGTTACGAATTCTTTTCCGAAAAGGTTTAGTAATTTAGTTACTATTTTATTGAATTTCTTTCTTTGAATATTCACTTAACTGATTTCTAAAATAGTTACGAATTCCAATGAGGAACAAATTAATCACTTATCTGAATATTTCGATCTCGATAGATTTCTTGAATTTTATTTTTACAATCCGTGTGAATATAAAACGATAGAAATTTCTCTCTTAGAGTATTTAATTATTCATTTATCAAATACTCATAGAATTTAAACATCGAATTTAAGAGAATTCTAATTTTGATATAAAAATTCTTTATGCATAAAAATCAACTTCAATGGGGATAACCCTTTTAAATTTAAAAAATCCTTTTATGCATGAAAAATGATTTAAATAGGAATAACACTTTTAAAATAAAAAGAATTTCTTTATTCATCTTTCATTGCTTAAAAATCAAATTTAATAAGAATAACACTTTTATAATAAAAAATTTTTCTTTATGCATCTTTCTACGCATAAAAATCAAATTTAATAAGAATAACACTTTTGTAATTAAAAAAATCCATTATGCATCTTTCTATGCATAGAAATCAAATTTAATCAGAATAACACTTTTATAAATTTAAAAAAATCCTTTATGCATCTTTCTATGCATAAAATCAAATTTAATAAGAATAACACTTTTCTAATAAAATTTTTTTCATTATGCATCTTTCTATGCATAGAAATCAAATTTAATAAGAATAATGCTTTTATAAAAAAAGAAATCCTTTATACATCTTTCTATGCATAAATTCAAATTTAATAAGAAAAACACTTTTGTAATAAAAAATCCATTATGCATTTTTCTATGCATAGAAATCGAATCTAATAAGAATAATATTTTTATAATTAAAAAAATTCCTTTATGCATCTTTCTATGCATAACATCAAATTTAATAAGAATAACACTTTTGTAATAAAAAACACTCCATTATGCATCTTTCTATGCATAGAAATCAAATTTAATAAGAATAACGCTGTTATAATAAAAGAAATTCCTTTACGCATTTTTCTATGCATAAAATCAAATTTAATAAGAATAACACTTTTGTAATAAAAAACTCCATTATGCATCTTTCTACGCATAGAAATTAAATTTAATAAGAATAACGCTTTTATAATACAAAAACTCCTTTATGCATCTTTCTATGCATAGAAATCAAATTTAATAAGAATATAGTGATATCCATGCATATTCATAGGTGAATATGTACATGGAGTAATTAGAATATTTCTTTTAGATAAAAAAATGGTGAAAATTACTCTTTTGGGAGGCTTCTATTTATAGGAAAAAGAGAGCCTCTAACCAAGCAAACCGATTCTAGAATTTTTCAGATAGGTTTGGTCAATTTTTGACCATTTTTGGGTAAGTTTAGCTTACTTTTTGGATCTAGTTTTGAAATAGGAGAGAGGAGAGAGGAGAGATGAAAATATCTCATTTTATTGATTAAAAATTAGGGATAATGATGAGAAAAAGGTGCCTACTTCATGAGGGGAGATCCCCACATTGAGGTGTCAAAATTCAGTTTTTAAATACTTTTCTTTGGTTCTTAGTCCACTCTTCATCTTATGTTCTTCAATTTATCTCCTCCCTACATTTGGATTAATTGTATTGGTCCATAGGAACCTTAATTGGACCATAATCTAAAAATTTTTGAAAATCTGGACCCTTAGGCTAAGGTCCTTTATACCGATTTTCAATTAATTTTCAATTGCACATTGGAAAGTTCTTTTTAAATTTCAGTTTTAGGGGAAACCATTTTAGACACGGAGGATTTTTATATCCAAGAATATCTCAATTTTGAATTGACTCCCTCTAGACATTTTCTCTCTCCCGGCCAAAACGGGGTAAAACAGGATCTTTCTTTTATTTCAGAGAGGGGAGTAATTATAAGATCAGAAGGGGAGGTTCTTACACCTGCACACCTCAAAAGTTGGAGGGAGGAATCTTACATCCTACCCCACTAAAAAAAACGTGAGATGTCCTTATCTTGCAAACTAGAGGACGACTCTTTCCCTTAAGATCCAACTGATTTTGGGGTTCCTTATAGTCTGGTGAACCCAACAAAATCCTGGGATAAAGATCCCTTATATAGAACTCATCATCAGATAACAATTCATTTAGATCATATCATTCATATCCTTAACATAATAATGGTCCATTATATCGAAATTTACATCTAAACATTCCTCCATGGGAATTTCAATTATACAAGTTTTTAATTTGTCATCCCTTAACTTGATCTACTAGGTCAAGTGTTAACAGTAGCAATTTGCCTTGCCAGCACAACCCACTAATCTCATAGTGACTTGTTGAAGTCATTATCATCATTCCAGTTATTACGAACATCATCACAGGGACTCGTCCCATTCATCACAGGGACTCGTCCCATTCATCCTCATTGTGGTTTTGCTCAGCTTAACACTTTTGAACCAAAATTCAGGATTCATCATTTTTCAATCAGAATCCAAATCAATTCATCAACCTTTAAAATCATATCAACCACATTCGAATTCATCATATGGATCCAAATCAATTCATCAGTTCTCAACCACATTCGAATTCATCATATGGATAGCATTTTTGCTTATAATTTCAAGGTCATAGATTTACTTGTATATAATGCTAGTAAAGAGCTGTAGTTTTACCCTCGATATAAACGAGTAGTCATGGTCCTTGGAATTTTAAGGTAAATACCATCATGCCTAGGCCTCAAGCAAGTTAGGGATTCCATACAATTGCAGTATTTCCATTTGAAGACCCGATTACCTATTTAGAAAATTTCATTCTGAATATCAATTTGTATGAATTTCATCACACAATTAAAACCTTTTATTGGTACTTCATAAATTTTTGACATTTCTGGTTTCTCGGTTGATCCACTTTAGCCAATTCGCTCTAATACTAGCTGAAAGATCCCTGTTCCCTCCACGCAGCAACGAATTCAGGGGTGCTAGCAGCGAAAGTAGCACTTCTTGCATGGGGCAGGGTCCCTCACTTGTGGCCTTGCCCACAGATATCCGGACAAGAGACTAATCCATCGGTTCTTCCAAAACCAAACCTGAAAAAGACTTTCCTCACCTAAAAAGTACGAACGGTTCCTCCAGGATAAATTTACTCTAACGTAGTCAAGAGCCTTAACTAATAGAACTGATTTGACCAAACCCGTAAGTCTCATAGTCAGATCAAGGAAAAGACTTGCACTTGGATCATAGAGACCAATGCTTTTTTTCTCATTGAGAGGCACAGCCGTTGATTCTTTTTCATAGAACAATTTTTATCCAGGATTTACTTCATCTATCGTACCATAATAGAATTGAGTCTCTTTTTAGGGATCCATCAGTGTAGCCTAACCCCATCCAATCCCGTGGGTTAGCCAACCGGCCCAATCACTGTAGTGATGGGATCCATTTAAGAATTTGTTTCGGTTTTGTCTCGGGTAAAAAGGACCTTAGCCTGAGGGTCCCGATTTTCTGAAAATTTTGGATTAAGGTTCCTATGGACCAATAAGATTAATCCAAATGTAGGGAGGAGATAAATTCAAGAATAAAAGAAAATACCCCAAAAATGAGAAAAGAATCACATAAGATGAAGAGTTGACTAAGGACAAGGTTTATTAGTTAAAAAAGAAGAGAAAGTTTAGAGGAAATGATGCATTTTTGACACCTCAGTGTGGGGAATTCTCCTCATGAAGGAGGTGCCTATTTCACATGTGTGGATGAGTTTTAAACTCACAAATAATGAGATTTTTTCATCTCTTCTCTCTCCTGTTTCAACTAGATCCAAAAAGCAAGCTAAACTAACCTAAAAATGGTCAAAAAGTGACCAAACTGATCTGGAAAATTCTAGAATCAGTTTGCTTGGTCAGAGGCTCACTTTTTCTTATAAATAGAATCAATTTGCTTGGTTAGAGGCTCACTTTTTCCTATAAGTAGAAGTCTCCCCCCTCTTGTAAAAGATTAATAGTGTTTATGCATTGTTAATCTACTCCTCCCCAGAGTCAAATACTTTGAATTCACTTGATAATTCAATTGTTTTTGAATTCAAATACTTTGAATTCACTTGATAATTCAATTGTTTTTGACTAAATCCTCTCCAAAAGAACTTCTGGCCACTCTTGCTCTGTAAACAAGAGTAGAACCCTCAATCCCTCAAGCCAAAGGAAAGCTTACAAACTCCATGTAAGCTTAATTCTTACTTATTGTGAATTTTAAATCTATGGTTTTCTTAAAATTTATGCTTTGTAAATGTTTGAATTAAAATCTGATGCTATGCCTTGATGGAAAGGCCACCTCCTTCTCTTCTTTACAGTTCAGCCCTTCTTAATCCTAGAAAGTGTAATTAAATGATTGATTAAACTCTTTCCATTGTTTACTCTCTTGATTTTTAAAAAATGGAGTAGATTAGAGATATTAGAATTCAAATTGGATTAATTCAAGTCATAAATTGAATGTTAAAATTGAGAAATGGTCAGCCATACAAAGGAGATGTAATTCCCTCCATTTATGCATTCTAAAAGATTTATTTTATTTCAAAAGTATTATTCTCATCAAAATTGAATTTATGCATAGAAAGATGCATAAAAGATTTATTTTTATTTCAAAAGTGTTATTCTCATCAAAATTAAATTTATGCATAAAAAGATGAATAAGAAAATTTATTTTTAGTTCAAAAGTGTTATTCTCATCAAAATTGAATTTATGCATAGAAAGTTGCATAAAAGATTTATTTTTAATTCAAAAGTGTTATTCTCATCAAAATTGAATTCATGCATAGAAAGTTACATAAAAGATTAATTTTTAATTCAAAAGTTTTATTCTCATATAAATTGAATTTATGCATAGAAATATACCTAAAGGAAGTTATTTTTAATTCAAAAGTGTTATTCTCTCATTATTTTTGATTTTATGCATAGAAAGATGCCTAAAGGAAGTTATTTTTAATTCAAAAGTGTTATTCTCTCATTATTTTTGATTTTATGCATAGAAAGATGCCTAAAGGAAGTTATTTTTAATTCAAAAGTGTTATTCTCATTAATTTTGATTTTAGGCATAGAAAGATGCATAAAGAAATTTATTTTTAATTCAAAAGAGTTATTCTCATTAATTTTGACTTTATGCATAGAAAGATGCATAAAGGAGTTTATTTTTAATTCAAAAGAGTTATTCTCATTAATTTGGATTTTATGCATAGAAAGATGCATAAAGGAATTTATTTTTAATTCAAAAGTATTATTCTCATTAATTTTGATTTTATGCATAGATAGATGCATAATGGAATTTTTTTTAAATTTCAAAAGAGTTATTACCATTAATTTTGATTTTGTGTATAGAAAGGTGCATAAAGTAACTTATTTTTAATTAAAAAGTGTTATTCTCATTAATTTTGATTTTATGCATAGAAAGGTGCATAAAGGAATTTATTTTTATTTCAAAAGAGTTATTTTGATTAATTTTTATTTTATGCATAGAAAGATGCATAAAGGAATTTATTTTTAATTCAAAAGTGTTTTTCTCATTAATTTTGATTTTATGCATAGAAACGTGCATAAATGAATTTATTTTTAGTTCAAAAGAGTTATTCTCATTAATTTTTTTATGCATATGAAGATGCATAAAAGAATTTATTTTTATTTCAAAAGAATTATTCTTATTAATTTTAATTTTATGCATGGAAAGGTGCATAAAGGATTTTTTTTATTTCAAAAGAGTTATTCTCAATAATTTTGATTTTATGCATAGAAAGACACATAAAGGAATTTTTTTTTCAAAAGAGTTATTCTCATTAATTTTGATTTTATGCATAGATAGACGTATAAAGGAATTTATTTTTATTTCAAAAGAGTTATTCTCATTAATTTTGATTTGATGCATAGAAAGACCTATAAAGGAATTTATTTTTATTTCAAAAGAGTTATTCTCATTAATTTTCATTTTATGCATAGAAAGACGCACAAGAGAATATATTTTTATTTCAAAAGAGTTATTCTCATTAATTTTGATTTTATGCATAGAAAGATGCTTAAAGGAATTTATTTTTATTTCAAAAGTGTTATTCTCATTAAAATTGAATTTATGCATAGAAAGATGCATAAAGGATTTAATTTTATTTTAGAAGTCTTATTTTCCTTAAATTTGAATTATGCATAAATAGATGCGTAAAGAATCTTTATATCAAAAATTAGGATCCTCTTAAATTCTATGTTTAAATTCTGTGAATAGAGGTGATGAGATGTGATGAAATAAGATGTGAATCAGAGAGATGATTGGATAGATGTGATGTGAATAGGGACACACAACGAGTGAAAAAATTTATTGAATTAATTAAGAGAGTATGCAACTTAGATAACATTAGGATCAAAAAAAGTTTAGGTAATTTTATTATTTATTTATTTATTATTGCGATTGTGCGATCTTCCAACGGTTGCAACTACGATTTATTATTGCGCGATTGTGCGATCTTCCAACAGTTGCAACTGCGCGATCTTCCAGCAGCAATTGCCGGCCTCCGTCTCGCTTGTCAAACACCCTATCCTTTTCACTTTTCTATCCAAACGTTTTATGCTACCTAATCCTCTTCCTGATTATATTGAAGAAAGCGATGTACATGCGAATAGGGGCATCCCGATTTTATGCGATGATGGCCTCATCGTCGACGCTATCGATGGAAGCTTGATGATGGCCTCATGAGTTTGTAGGCTGCTCCACAATTCGGTTAATGCAAAGTAGGTTTTGTCCATGTTTAAACTGCTCGCACTAATTAAATTAGTGATAATACAATTAAAAAATTAATAATTTATCTTGTGTAGTTTTTGTTTTATTTGTTTTCATTTTGAAATAGATTAAATAATTCATAAACCATTATCCAATGATTACACACACATATGTAGTGAGATTGGCGAATCATCATGTACCCTCTCCCATACCAATGTAGCTAAACTGGTGGGCTAGGAGGCATTGCAAAATGAAAGACCAATTTCCTAAATTTGGTAATCCCCAATTATTTCATGAATAAATGTTCTTAAACTTGGTCAATCAAATGTTAATTAGTTCTCTGTGTGAATGGCATTTTTTTAAATATATAAGACAAATAAGCAAACAATTAAAATAATGGAGGAAGAGCAAACACATAGACCGGGTAAAGAAATAGAAAAAAATAAAGACATTCCAATTGATATTGAAGTTGATGATAGTGACAATGAGGAGAATATCCACAAGGTAGAATATATTCCTTTATTCCAAAAAAAGAATATTGGTATTGTAATCACTTGAAAGATCAATAAATGACATTTTTATTATGTTTTTCTCAAATGTGAATCCATAGGAATTTTTGTCTTGAAAAATAAAAAATATGTATGGTTTTCTTTTTGTGGTCCTCTTTTTGAATCGAGAGTTATAATTTTTTCCGAATAGTAGAGTGAATAGTAGAGTGAATAGTATAGTGAATAGAAGTGATGAGAATATAAGATGAATAGATGTGATGAGATGTGATGTGAAACAGATAGATGATTGGATAGATATGATGTGAATAGAAGTGATGAGATGTGATGTGAAACAGATAGATGATTGGATAGATATGATGTGAATAAAAGTGATGAGAATATGAGATGAATAGATGTGATGAGATAAGATGTGAATCAGATAGATGATTGGATAGATGTGATGTGAATAGAAGTAATGAGAATATGAGATGAATAGATATGATGAGATGTGATGCGAATCAAATAAATGTGAATGAACGGATGAGATGTGATGTCATGTGAATCGGAATGTAAATGAATGATATGAGATGTGAGTGAATATATGTGATGATAATGGATGTGGATGTGTATGCGAAGAACGGATGTGAATGAGTATGTGAAAGAATGGATGTGGATGTATGTGAAAGAATGGATATAGATGTGTATGTGAAAGAATGTGATGTGATGCAAAGAGATGAGATGTGACATGAATATATGTGGATGTGAAGTGATAGATATGAATGTATGGATATATGTGAGTAGTCGAACATGTGAACGATTGGATGGATTTGGATGAATGAGATGAGATGTGTATGAATGAGATATGATGTGGACAGAAGTGATGTGATATAATGGTGAGTGATGAGAATGAATGTGATGGATATAAATGAATGTGAATGTGATGGATATGAATGAATGTGATGGATATGAATGAATGTGATGTGATGGAATGTGAATCGGGATAGATGTGAATGAATGGGATGTGAGGTAAAATAAATGAGATGTGATGCGATCTGAATGGATGAGATGTGAGTGAATGTGACGTGGTTTGAATGGATGAGATTTGAATGAATGTGATGTGATGAGATGTGGATATGGGTAGATGCGAGTGGATGAGATCTGATGAAGATAAATTGAGAAAAGATGTGATGAGATGAAAAATGATGTGATTGAATGAGAATAGGATTACTTATGAAATGGTTGTGGAATTAAATAATGTGGGTTGATGTGGAGCAATGTGGAAAGATGAGAGTTCGTTATAGAAAGTGTATTTATGGCTTGTTTTTAAATGAATGTTTTATGTCAAGAATGTTGGGGAAGCGTTTTGATCGTCTTGTGATTAAGGTCATGGAGACCTAGCTGATAAAGTTGCAACAGCTGACGGAGAGTCAACGGAGGACGTCTCGCGTAGCAAGGTCGGTCGAGGTCTTGACCAGCCTCGGTTTGATTTAAATGGTGAGCTTCCGGTGGTACGGTGGATGAGGGACCAAGGAAGTGGCCTATGAGTGAAGCGCTAGGTAACCTGTGAAGGATCCTAGAGGGTGCTGACCATACGGTGCTCCGGCTCTAGGTCACCGATGATACCCACACGTGCGTCGTGGAGGATATTGGAATAAGGAGTAAGAGTTGTTTTCTGAATTCGGGCCTAGATCTGGTTGATTGACCTTGCTTGTCCTCAATGGATGAGTGCATGGCTCTTTTATATGAATCCATTGGTTGATCTTGCTGATCTTCAACGGAGATTCTATTTTTGATATGTGAATATATTCCGGTTGATTGACCTTGCTTGTCCTCAATGGATGAGTGCATGGCTCTTTTATATGAATCCATTGGTTGATCTTGCTGATCTTCAACGGAGATTCCATTTTTGATATGTGAATATATTCCGGTTACTATGAGCTAGGAACTATCGAAAAGGCCCCTGAGTGGTCAGGTGGTGAGCGTTCTAGTTGCCAATGATGCCATAGATAGAGCGATGAAGGAAATAAGGATTCAATCGGATATTTTGAGGATTATGATCAGTGAGACAATGGTTTCATTAAATGATTGTTTTTAAAGATAGATGATGCTGAGAAAAAGGCAATTTCATATTGGGTGTGTAAGTGGTGCGACTAGTTTTAAGTTTGCATGAATATCCTGCTAGGGGTCCTGGGAACTCTTTTCCCTGGTACTCGGGACAAAACCTAACCAAATTCTTAATTGGATCCCATCACTACAATGGTTGGGCGGTTGGCTTGGGCAGTTGGCTAACCCACGGGACTGGATGGGGTTAGGATGGACTGATGGATCCCTAAATTGAGACTCAATTCTGTTATGGTAAGATAGATGAAGTAAATCCCAGACAAAAATTGTTCTATGGAAAAGAATCAACGGCTGTGCCTCTCAATGAGGAAAAAAGCGTTGGTCTTTATGATCCAAGTGCAATCTTTTCTCTAATTTGACTATGGGACTTACGAGTTTGGTCAGATCAGTTCAGTTAGTTAAGGCTTTTGATTACGTTAGAGAAAAGTTACCCTAGAGGAAACGCCCGTGCTTTTCGGGAAAGGAAAGTTTTTCTGGGTTCGGTTTTGGAAGAACTGAAGGATTAGTCTCTTGTCCGAATATCCGTGGTGGTGGGCGAGGCCCCAAGTGTGGGACCCTGCCCCGTGCAAGAAGTGCTACTTCCGCTGCTAGCACCCCTGAATTCATTGCATGGTTGGGAACAGGGATCTCACAGCTGGTATCAGAGCGATTTGGCTAAACTGGATCAACCGAGAAGCCAAAAATGTCATAAATTTATGAAGTAGCAGTAAAAGGTTGGAATTGTGTGATGAAACTCATACAAATTGATATTCAGAATGAATTTCTTAAATTGATAATTTGGTCTTCAGCTGGAAGTACTGCAATTGTATGGAATCCTTGACTTGCTTGAGGCCTAGACATGATGGTATTTACCTTATAGTTCCAAGGACCGTGACTACCCGTATATACCGAGGGTATAACTGCAGCTCTTTATTGGCAATATATACGAGTAAATCTAAGATCTTGAAATTATAAGCTAAAATGCTATCTCGATGATGAATTCGAATGTGGTTGATATGATTTTAAAATTCTGGTTGAGAACTGATGAGTTGAATTGGATTCTGATTGAAAAATGATGATTCTTAAATTTTTGGTTGAAAAGTGATAAACTGAGCAAAACCACAATGAGGACGAATGGGAGGACGAGTCCATGTGTTGATGTTCGTAACTGGAATGATGATAATGACTTCAGCAAATCACTATGAGATTAGTGGATTATGCTGGCAGATTGCTACTATTAACTCTTGACCCCCCAGTGGATCAAGTTAAGGGATGACAAATTAAAAATCTATAAAATTGGAATCCCCCATGGAGTACTGTTCAGATGAAAATTTCGGTCTAATAGACCATTATTGTGTTAAAGATATGAATGATATATTTTGAATAAATTGTTATATGATAATGCGAGTATCTTTATCCCACGATTTTGTGGGGAGCCGATCTATCTAAAGAAGCCCAGAATCAGATGAATCAAAAATCGATTTTGAATCATAAATAAACTGACTTAACAAGATTTTTTGTATTGATAGGAACATGGATCGAGGTCATCGTGGTAGAAATGATAACCCCCAACACGATGAGGAAGAGCTCGACTTGGATGTTCATAAAACTCTTCATAGTTCGCAGTGTCGGCCTTTCAAGGGTGAAGGGGAAAACTTGGGGGGGCGAGGCTGTGTGGAGAAGTGGGTCAAAGCAATGGAAGAGTACTTTGATGTCATCGGGTACAATGAGAAGAGCAAAACAGCTCTTGCAAGGCTGAAGATAGTAGAAACAGCCAGAATGGCATGGAGAAACCACTGCGAGACAAACCGTCGGGATTGGAATACCCAGACATGGAATGATCTCAAAATTTACCTAAGGACGAGGTTCTATCTTCTCGGCTTTTTGGAAACAAAAATGAACGAGTTCTTAGAGCTGACCCAAGAGGGGAGCAGAACTATTGAAGTATATTACCAAGCGTTTGCTCTCCTCCTCAAATACTCGCCACTGCGCTGAATGAAGAACAACTGATGGCCAGGTTCATTCGGGGACTGAACGAACCTTTGAATATTTTGGTGAATAATGCCAAGCGAGTTTCCATGGCTGAAGCAGTGCGGATATGGTGAAAGATTTCTCCAAGGCCTTTGATGTCAAGGTCCAACCAAAGCTTGCACCATCACCTTTCAAAAGGTTTGGTGATTTCAACCTTCCACCGCCTAAGAGATATCAGGGTCAAGCCCAAGATATGGGAAGTTCTAGAATGGAAGAAATGCCCTTTTCGCGAAACTCAATCCCTAAGTGGAATTCAACTTCAGAAGTTCCACCCTTGAACAAGGGAGTGAAATGCTATAATTGTCAAGGATTTGGACATCGCAGTATGGATTGTCCAACTCCTTTTGGATCAAGGTTTTCAAGGCAGAGAAATCAAGGATCAAGATTCCAAACTCCAACTTTGTGGACTTACGAAAATTGTTTTTGCTTTTGTAAAATTACCTTTCTTTCTTCTTAGGGGGTATAGAAAGGCTTTGAAGCATGTAAATATAAGCTTTTTAAAGCTTATGTAGTAGGGAAATCATATTATTTTAAAGGATAATATATATATAAGATTTTTAAGCTTATAATAGTAAGCTCTCATAGGCGGCCAAGCACAGTGAAAGTAAAAATAGAGAAAGGGGGTTATGCTTCTCTTCCTTTTTTTTAAATCATAAGCTTATATAATAATAATAATATAGGCTTAATTTGTAATAAGCTTCTCCATGGCAAAACGCACAACAGAAATTTAAAAAAAGAATTCCAGGTTCAGTTCGCCGTCGTCGAGTGGAAGGAAAAGAGAAGAAAAACCGCTTGTCACCGTCTCCTAGGGGAAAAGAGAAGCCCTCACGATTTATCTCCCATTGAATTGGTTTGTCGCCCATTGAATTGGTGGGAAGGAAGGGGAATTTAGCCAATTTAATTCATTTTATTCATTTAATTCTTGAATGTTCTCCAATTATTATTGTGAGAGAAGAAAAGCGATTAAATTCATGCTTGTAATTCACTTTTGAGCCCACCATAATTATAGAAATCTATCATGCTCATTGGTTTAGAAATCCAAAAGCTAAGCCCAATCCTCCTTTAATTGCAGACTTGATCCATACAGATGGATAAAGAAGAGGCTAAGAGAATTGAAAAACCACTTTTCAATGATGATAAGGCTGGCTTTGGTCTTGTGTAGAACAGTGGTTTTCCACGTTCTTTCGTTGCCCTTCATCTTCAATTACATCCAAGGGTTCCAAGGGTGCACAAAATTCACATAAATTTTCTCTTATTTGCCCAAAGGTCTTCTCCCTTTTGCCTTCTCAAAAACCAAAGGGTAAAAGATCCCTCAAGTATATGTACCCCCTCCAGTACATGTACCCCTTGTGTTGAAGACTTCTTTTTCCCATGCAAAAATTTAACAATAGAAGAAAAGCCTTCAAAAATTTTCTCCAAATCCATAACCTTTGGTAAAAATCAATTTCTTGATTTTCTTTAAACCTCCATGACCCAAATTCAATACATGAATTTTCCGTGCTCTAATACCACTGTTACATGACCAAGATACATGGAGGATTGATTAATCCACAAATCAATAAATAACAAAAATAAACCATAGATACCATAGCATAACTCAAGAGCATAAAATCAAAGAACACAAGATTGGGTGCAATCTCCCCCCTCATGCGTGTACTTCTACGACAAGAGTATTTTGAGAATTGTATTCAATAAATAGCCCAAGAAACTATTAATAGTTGTGCGTACAAAATTGGGCTTGCTTTTTTCACTTTTACAAAAATAGCTCAAACACTAGAGCTTGTTCACACACTAGGTGTAAATAATCAAAACTCTTCTAACTTATGTGCTAGGAATATAGCAACGCCACTCACAAGCATGAATAAATAATATGTACAAATATTTGGCACACGGCCAACAAAAATAACTCATAAAATAACCTTGTGCACATTTGCACAATCCAATAAGCCGATTTCTACACACATTAAATCAAGCATATTTTTGTATAATTATTAAGCATAAAAATATGATAAAATATATACCTGTAATACTTCGTGAAAGTGTTAATTTTAACCGTATTATGCCTAATTTTTTCTTCGATGCAAAATTGTGGCATAAATTTAGTTATAGATTAGTCTATGCAAATAATTTGATATTTATAAATTATTGGTATTTGGAGAACGTACCATTCCCCTTGTATTGTCAATGTAAGAATGGTTGGATTGTGGTTAACCTGGATATAAGAGCAAAAGTTTCTTGAAAGTCAAAACCTTCAACCTTTGTGCAAAACCTTTGGTGATATGACCGGTCATACCTTGTACTTTTTTAAAGTACTATTAGATCTTTATTTTTCTTTGTAAACCACTTAGTTCCAATTACCTTATGCCTTAGAAGGTGATCTACAAGGTCCCATGGATGTGGTTTTTCAGGATGGAGTCATATTTTTGCTTGCATAGTCGCCATCCCCCTGTGCTTCAGCAAAGGTGGTAGGATCTTGAATCTTGAGTACCTTTGTCATAAAAGAAAAATTCATACAATTCTCTTAAGCCTCAGATGACAATCTACAAGGTCCTAAATATGGTTTTTCAGGATAGATACATATTTTTGCTTGTATAGTTACCATCCACTTTGGATCCCCTTGTGTTTTAACAAAGGTGGTGGCTCTTGAACCTTGAGTACCTCTATCATAAAAGAAAAATTCACAAGATTCTCTCGAGCCTTGTTTTGCACCTCTAGATTTGTGAACATATTAAGGGGCATCCTTGATGACTCAAGGTTCTACTCCATCCAAAAGTTATGTGTACACCTTAAGAAATGGCTTAGATTTTTTTTTTGGCAGATTGTGCTCTTGTTCTTCATTTTCAAAATCCATGTCCATAGAAAATGGTATGGTATGCCCTCTATCAAAATGAAAGGAATCCGATCCTCGATGGTATGAGCTACCCTTAATCAGAATAATGCAAGGAAGCCCATCCTCCATAGGAAATGGTGCGAGCTACCCTCAATCAAAATAATGCAAGGAAGCCCATCCTCTATAGGAAATGGTATGGGTTGCCTTCCATCAAAATGCGAGAACGCCCATCCTCCATATAGGAAATGGTACGGGTTGCCTTCCATCAGAATGCGAGGAAGCTCATGCTACATGTGGAGGTTATGTTACCTTGGTGATTTCCTTGTTACATTACATGATGATCAAAAAGGAATCTCATCCTCTATCCAATGTGGTTCTCCTAGAACACCACATCCTGACTCACTATGATCTTCTTTGCATGAGGGCATGAGGGTCATAGAGAGTCGATATCCCTTCGACTCTATGCTTCAACCCAAGAAGATGAATTTCCTGGATTTTTTGCATTTAATTTCATCCTCTAAGAATTTTGAACATGTACATAACACCCAAAAATTTAAGTAGCTGAAGGTTTCTTACCCGAGTAGGCCTATAATTGAGTCATCCATTTGATGGCATTTGTTGCACTCCTCTTAAGAATTATACATAGGATTGTTAGCTGCCTCCTCTCTCTTAAAGCATTTAGGGCGATTCATGTCATTCAGAATACTCCTTGCCATCTCAATAATAGCACAATTCTTGTGCTCCTATGGGAGTGTGAGAGGTAGTAGTGAGCTACCACTTTAGGCCTCTTTCCTTATAGAAACCTAAGAATTTATAAGACATGAATTCTCCTCCTCGATCTATTTTGAACTGCTTTAACTTTATTTGTGTCTCAATTTTAACCAATAAAAGCTATTCCTTAAAATTTCCAAAATCCTGATACTTTTCCTTAAGAAAATATATCCAAATCTTCCTATTGTAAAAGCAGAAATAATATCCAAGTTTAATTGTACTCATCTTTCTACAGAGGTCAGCATGCTACCCCTCCTCCAAAGCAATGGATAATGCTTACCTTAACATGTCATGGGGGGAACTTGTAAGCTCTAAGCTTGTATCATCTATTGAAGACTTTACCTTAACATGTTGTGGGGGACTTGCTAGATCTAAGATTGTATCTCTTGAAGACTCCAAGCTACACTAGTGGTATTGCTAGCTCCACTCGTTTTCCTCCTTCCCCATGAATGAACTAAATGATGACAAGCGTTATATAGGCTTGGGCATGACCATCCATTCTCATAAAAAGAGAAGAACCAAATGATTACAAGAGTTACATAGGCTTGGGAATGGCCATCCATTCTCATAATTACAACATTTATAGTGCCACTACATGACACTTATTATGCTCTCTTATATGTAATGGAGAGATGCTAAGTTAACCTCAAAATGGGGTTAAGATCCCCCCCCATAGTATGTAGATTCCATCCTCATAATCTATTATCATAGGGTGTGCTACCCTAGGTATTCTTTGTAGTGGCTCTTTCTTGTCTAGAGCATGCAAATGGTTCTTCAAAGAAAGTATATTGTCTTCCAGAAGCTAGTGTTGATCATTTTATCAAAGGTAGTATACATGTACAATGGAAGACAACATAGCCTTGACATGGTAATAGTACATGATACCATTGTCTGAAGGCCCTTTGTTGAGATCAAATTTCCTACCCTCACAATTTTAGTTGTGCAATAGTCATCTTGGATATTAATTAGAAGACTAATGATCTTGAAAAAGCTCACAATGGCAACTATGGTTGGATCTGGAATGGCTCTCCATGCATGCACTGTGAGTATAAATTTTTGTTACTTCTTGAGAGTCTCAAACAAACTATGCTCAAAGTAAGGAAAGTTGTTAATGAAATGTGAATCCTAGGCCCGCCTTTCCTTAAACTCTTTGTTCAGTAAATCTTCTTTTAATTAGCATGTACAATGGACCAATTCAAAGGTGCCACATGGGAATGCCCTATAGATGTTAGCACATTACTTTATTACAAGGAATGGCACCCTCCTAGGTTGACTGGATACCAAAGTAGTCAGCTGGAACTTGGCCAATTAGCATTAGCCTAGATTTCTTCATAGCCTTCATGTGACTTTGCTAAATGCTCCTGCTTACATCTTTTGTAGGCATGTGCAATCATGAATGTGATAATGCATTTTTTGTGCACATCAACAATCCATGGGTTTGCGTGCCTTGAGCTTCTTGGTATATTGTCCCAAAATGAATCTTTTTGCTCTAGAAGTAGCAGACCAAGCTACACTCCTTCTGGCCTATCCCCTACCAAGGGATATGGTGGGGGGTAGTTGCATAGGCCTCATAGCTTGAATTGGCAGTTTATGATCAAAAGACATTATTTGTAAGAGGGCCTATCATATGAGATGGGGTCTAAGCAATGGATTACCTGTGATAATTACTTTCTCATAATCCTTTCCTGGGAGACCCAAGATTGGATTTGTATGGTAATCTATTAGCTCTTCAAGGTGGTTGCTGAGTAGTAGGTTTAGCCTCTAGCTGGTTGTCCAGTGTTTCCTCGGGCTCTAGAGGGTTAGTATTAAAATCAAAAGAAGAGGAAGGAAAATCACTCTCAGTTAGCGAGGGGTTGGTGTCCCCTTTTATCTTTATTATCATAAATAGTAAATAAGTAAGATGTTACGGGGCTAAGCACAGAGTAGGTGTGGTCCTCATCTTCTCCGTGCTTATCCTTATCCTGATCATCAAAAGGTGGTGTAGTCTTCTTAGAGATGAAGAAATCATGAAGGGTGTATAGATCCTCTTCCTTAGGGAATGTAGGGTATCCTATGTGCATTTGCTCAAAATCATAAAGAAGTGTGTTTAGGAGATTTTATAGATATGCACATATGATGTCAAAAAGTTTTAGAATATCGAAAGGATGCTTAGTTCTTCTATTATGTAGAAGAAGATTTTGATAAGTGTTCCATGCCTCCACTCACCCGTGTAAGCATCCACTCTAGGCTTTTTCTGTATTTTGGGGAGGGAGGCAATAAAAGAATCAAAGTTAATAGGTTTTATGAGATCTAGCTCCTCACATTTAGTAAAGTTAGTGGAATTTATTAGTATTCTACACCAGGATCTGAAATTAAGGATAATGGGATGTAGGGGATATATATGTATTGATTTCCCTTCCATAGATTCCCATTAAAGGCAATAAAAGAATCAAAGTTAATAGGTTTTATGAGATCTAGCTCCTCACATTTAGTAAAGTTAGTGGAATTTATTAGTATTCTACACCAGGATCAGAAATTAAGGATAATGGGATGTAGGGGATATATATGTATTGATTTCCCTTCCATAGAATCCCGTTATAGACCACCCCACAACCATATAATGATTGTGGGGTCTACATATATAATGATTGTGGGGTCTACATATAATGATTGTGGGGTCTACATATATATCTAGTAGCATTTTGTTTTATTAATGCTAAATCTTCTTGTGTTAGTTCCTCACTTAGATTTATATTATATTGACAGAGGGAGAGGGTTAGTGAAGCAAAAAACAAAGTGAAATTTTGAGAAGGGACCGGAGGAACCACTGGAAGGTCAACATAAGGGGATACCCTTTCCACTTACTTACCATAGGTATCGTCTTCAGCCTCAACAGGCTCACTTTAATAGTTGAGATGTTGTTAGAGGGATGTCACCCCTTCCTCTTGTGTGCCTGTAGTGCCTTGGACACATCCTCCTCTCATTGTTGTCAGGCTTCAATGAGCTGCATGTGTTGAGCAACTAGCTTGACACTTTCTTTTGTGAGGATATCGACCTCTACTTAAAGTCCTACGGTGACTGTGTGAGAATCCAAAATCTGTTCATTAAAATGGGAAATCACCTACTGGTGGCTTTGAAGCCTACTGACTTTCTCGGTTTGCAAATCTTGTAGGGATCCTTTGAGATTGTTCACCTAGATGTTGTAATTAGTGCAGTTGAACTCTCAAATTTCATTGTCCTGAGCTACTTGGCCTTCCAAGGCTGCCATTTGAGCTTTTAATCTTGTTTTCGTGGTCTGCGGGGCCAAATAGATTCTCAAGGTTCTACAGGGTAAACACTATTACCATCTTGAACGTAGTGACTTAGGAGACTCTGAGATTCTAGGGGTTGTAGGTAGTTAGCAGCACACCTATTCCCTATTTCTCCCACCACTCAGGTATTTCCGTTAGGGTTAATTATTTCATGAGGGTCACCCTGGGAATTTGTGGTTGTTGTGACAATAGTGGAGGTGGAAGAGGCAACTCTAGAACTCTTAAAACTTCTCTTTGAAGCATATACTACCCTAGGTGAGGTACGTTGGTAAGCATGGGTATTTTTGGTGGAGTAGGCAAACCAAGATGTTACATGGGTGGAGCTGGTGTGCGATTAGTGGCTATTTTCCTCTAAGGTTGGCTCTTGTAGTAGAGGAAGAGGTAGTATCATGGTTTTTTATCCTCATGAAATATGCACACCAGATTCCACCTTGTCTTGGTCTTATGTGGGGGAATTTCATCCTTGTGTGGTTTAGCACATGGCATATTGAACAACCACTAGGGTACCGATATAGTTGACCTATGTTATCTTTTCTTACCCCCCATTAGGGCCATGTTGGGAAAAAGGGGGCCTTGTAAGCATTGATTAGAGAAAGGGTTAGTATTTAAAATTATGGGCCAAATTTGGAAGTTTTTTCTCTAGAACATGCTCCAAATACAACAAAGATGGATCCCACCACCTACGTTCTATGAGCTAGCATCACTTCTTTCATGTAACTACCTTAAGAATATCCCCTTATTTAACATAAATTCTTTTTCCCTCTCCTCCTTAGACCCACTTGCAATTCTTGTGCATAAGTGGGCCCAATCTTTTAAGTCTATTATATTTCCCTCAAAAAGTACAAATTTATTGTCCAAAAAGCCACGACTATTGAAAGCCTCTCTGAGCTAGCTCTGTGTGTGTGCGTGTGTGTGTGTGTGTGTGAAGCTATCTTGGTGATCCTTTTCTCCAACATAAGCTTGCTAGAATATAAGTGGCATAACCATGAAGCTCACCAAATTCATTCAAGCTCACCTCATTAAGCTCGCCACCATCTGTGTGTGAAGCTATCTTGGTGATCCTTTTCTCCAACATAAGCTTGCTAGAATATAAGTGGCATAATCATGAAGCTCACCAAATTCATTCAAGCTCACCTCATTAAGCTCGCCAAAAATTATTATCCCATGTATACAGGTACAGGCCTGCAACAATGACTATATAACTCTCTAGTCTTTTGCCATAATATATTCAAGTTCATACTTAAAATTATGGAATAGTGTCGGTCTACAACCCATCATGGGTCGTTTGCTGAATTCAATTGTTGTATGTAAAAATAAACTACTTTGGAGAGGTCTATTTTAAGAAAAGTTTACTTTTTCTATCAATTAGCTTTTTAGTATACATATATTATTTAAATATGATATAAAAGTATATTTATTTTTACTTTTGATATTTATATTATTTTAATTTGAATAAATATAATAATATGATATAAAAGTATATTTATTTTTACTTTTGATATTTTTATTATTTTAATTTGAATAAATACAATAATAATAATAATCAACCTTAAATTATTCATAACAGTCATTTCGGGCACGCATGTTGGTCGACACCCAACAGTTGAGTCTCACAAAATATATTCCTCACCACCACCAACTTGCTTCTATTATCACAAACAATGATCTGCACCTACATCAACTATGTCAGTCAATTAATAAATTAATTGACTAAAAATACAAGTAACCATATGAAATTTCATATCATTAAGACAATGCAACCAATACTCTCATGCATGTACGGATTCACCCATGTACGCATGAAGTCAGCAACAATCACTTGGATTTAGAAAGGTGTCCCAATCTAAAATCATCTAGGGGAATTCATAACATAAACACCTCGGAATAAAATATTCCATGAATTCTTTTAAGAATGCATAAATAACACAACATGGGAATATATAAAATATTTCATGAATTCATCCTCATAACATGCCCCAGGGGTGACAAGCAATTGCCTCAGTTGTCCACAAAATCATCAATAATAATGATGGTCTAGTATCCCTATAAGATGTAACCAAGGATAGATAGGTAGTGAGAGGGCATGATTAGGAAGCCATTGAGCCTCTTCGATGGGGTGGCCTTTACACTTCTCCAAAAATTTGTGATAAATGTACCTCTGTTTAATTGTATAATCAATAAAAAAGTAATTGAGAATAGCAAATAACTATAAATTTACTTACTTTTGGCAGTTTTGCTTAAAAGATGGTTGAATAGCACCTCTACAACTTTGTAGAAGAAGTCAAAATTTGATTCTGTTATTTACTAGGTCAAAACCATGCTCCATGTTTAAGTAGAATTTAAAAAAAATACAAAACTACATTTACAAGACGGAGTTTTTAACCAATTTTGAAAAAAACCGTAAGTTTGTGAAGAAAAAAGGGTCATTTTATTCACAAAAGTATGTAAGTGTAAGGGGCTTCTAGTCTTTCACCATAATATAGTCAATTTCATGCTTAAAATTATGGGAATAGTGTTGATCTACAACCCAAGGTGGGCCATTTTGCTAAATTCAATTGTATGTAAAAATAGATTACTTTGTAGAGGTCTAAAGAAAAGTTTAATTTTTCAATCAATTAGCTTTTTAGTATACATATATTATTATTATATGATGTAAAAGTATTTTTTTACTTTTAATATTTATATTATTTAAATTGGAATAAAGATAATAATAATAACAATAATCAACCTTAAATTATTCATAAAAATAATCATTTCGAACATGCATGACGGTCAACACCCACAATTGAGTCTCACAAAATATATTCTTGACCACCACCAGCTCGCTTCCATTATCACATCCCCAATGATCTACACTTACATCAACTACACTAGTCAATTAATAAATTAATCGACTAAAAATATAAGTAACCATACGAAACTTCATATCATCAAGACAATGTAACCAATGCTCCCACGCATGTACGGATTCACCAACGTAAGCATAAAGTAAGCTACGATCACCCGGATCTAGAAAGGTGTCCCAATCTAAACCCATCTAGGAGAATTCAAAACATAAACACCCATGAATTCTTTTAAGAATCCGTAAATAATACATGGAAATATATAAAATATTCCATAAATTCATCCTCATAATAATTGTCCTCTGAGCTACTTGAGTAGCGATGAAGATGGCTAAAAGAAAGGGCTATTTTTGCTTTGTTAAATGCTTGTTTAGAAGTAAAACTATTGACATTGTGGTTGCTTGTTGCTTGAGTTAGCTTTGTATGATTATGAACTTCTATGAGATATCTACAATAATGCCAAACTTGATGTCATGGTGGATAGGCTAATTCCACTCAAGATGAGGTGTCGAGAGCCAAGCTGTATGGCATTGACATAGGTAAAGAGAAATCCATCCTACCTATAGCAATTAGGGCTGCAATGGATAGTGTTAGTGAAGCCCAACTTGTGGAGGTGTGCATCAACCACAGTTTTATTTTTAGGAACCTTGTAAGTTATTTATACGAAGTGGTAAATTCTATTTTGTGTCTATACTTAAGTATTTGACCTTGCTTGACTATTGTCAATGGAGCCTAAATGCCTTAGACCACTCAGCCAAAACTATCGAGTTGCTTCCCAAAACTATTAAGTTGCTTCCTTTGTATGCAGGGAATATATCTTAATGGAAATGTTGATGCCTATCATTTTGCCTTAAAACACCATGCAAGTGCCCCTATGTTGTGATTTGTTTACAAGTCTAGCTTAGGTCTTTAACTCCTTTAAATAGTTGCAGGCTATAGACTACTTGAATCTTTAATCTTTAAGTTACATTTGGAATCTCTACTCTACTTGAATCTAAGATCTTTGAGTTACATTTGTAGGCTATATATTACTTGAATCTTTGATCTTTGATTTTGGAGTCTCTACTCTAGTATCTGAAATCATGAGAACCCTATGCACATTATAGAGATACAACAATGGCCTTGAATGTAGCCTTTTCAGTCCAAGAATGTGCTTAGCCAAAAGCTGATGTGGTGAAGAAAGAGAAATCAATGGATATTATCAGCCTATTCTCTATCATTACTGTCATGTCATGCTATTCTTTATTCTTTGTGCTATTGTGACATGAAAAATTGATATCTTTCATTTTCAATTTTGCACATATTTTGATGGTTTCTCAATGGTAATAAGGTGGAAGTTTGTCTAAGAAGATTGTGGTGCCCACAATGGAATAACGGCGTGGTGATGCGGCGGCTTGGCGGCCACCCTGATAACAGCATTCTATCTTCAAATATAATGGTTTTACTTGATTTAGGGTGCACACATTGTAAATGCCACAAGTACGGTGATGTGGAAAATAAAAGTGGGCCTTCATCCTCACATGGATTTTAATGATTATTATTAATATAGTATTCACCACCATAAGGCCACAAGTTGGGGAGTGTGGAAGGCATGTGGAGGAGTGTGTGTAGGTGCATAATTGGAAAAGATTCTTCTAGAATGCCTACATGGAAGGAGAATTCCGCTGTATGTAAGTGGGATCTCCACCTACATGCCATTTAGACTTGGCTATTATCTCATCATACTTTCAAAGTCAAAAAGTCTTCAATTTAATAATCAATAGAAGACTTAGCCTAAGAGGACAATTGATGGTGACATCTACCCTTATGTCACTGAAGGGTTGAAGATTTCTATGTTGTAATTTGTAACAATAGAAGAGAGGGTGATTCTCCACCTATAAAAGGAGCCCTCCTCTCCCTTTCAAATGAATGAATGAAGCCTCCTCAATTGAGCATTTTGTGTCATCGCCATTCTCTTATCTTCAAACCCTTATTCAAACACTCTCTTTACATGTGAATGTCTCATTTAGCATTAGCTCCTCATGCTTAACCCAATTTTGGACCTCTTTGTTGATGATTCATGATAAGTGGGATAAGGAGTTATTATCTTGGCGGGCCTGTGACTTCTCAAGGTAGCCCTTGCCTTATTGCCGCCCTCCTTTGGAGGTACCAATGGTTTTAGCGGTAATGAGCATGTGAAAAGACTTTGGGGACCATAGGTAAATCTTTATGATTGTCCGCTGAGCAATGTTAACCCTTACCCTCTAGCTTGAATCATGAAGGAGATGAAAGACAAGAGGCTATGTGAAAATTGAGGTTTCATGCAAAGAGAGGGAAGTGTAGTTTTTGTGGTCTAATACCCAGATTTCAACCGATAATTACTCATCACTCGGGTATTGGTTTCTAAAATTGATCATATGGCTAGGAAGATCTTTATATGATCTTTCCACTCATGTAACTAATTTCTTAATCCTTTACTTCATTGATGATCAGAATTTCCCCCAACGTTGCTAACTTTTAGGCAAATTTTGACAGTTTTATAATCTTGTAGTAAAATGCTCTTAACTTTTTGCTCGGTTGCCCGTTTTCAAAAGTTTTTATATAGGCGTGAAGCTCTCTTCAAGCTCTATGTACCTATGTTATCCTCTTTTGTACAATCTATATGGATTTAAAACTACAATTCTCTATGTATCTCTATTTTTATAGACTTTTGGCCATTATTTCTTCTTAATAATGATTAATTTCTCTTAATCTCTTATCAAAAAGCAAATCCCATGTATCTTATCCTCTTGTAAGTGATTGCTATATTCTTTTACTTTAAGATGTTCTGTCCAAATCGCCCAATTCGAACGGATGAACCTTACCAACATTCCCCGTATGTTTCCGTTCACATAATCCTGAGTCGGAAGATTTTCTTCCAACAAAGAATTGCCCTCTTGTTTGGAGCTGCAAGACTGGAAGAAATTCTTGCTTCTCCTGAGCCTTTCATCTTTCCTTCCATGAATTATGATCTCACCTTTGATATGTTTATCTTTATCTCTTAACCTAGGGAGAGAAAGGGAGGTGAGGAGGCTGTGAGATTTCATACAAGTGTGTTTTGATTCTAAGAAGTGACCGAAGTCAAAACCCCAACTTTGTGTCACATCTTTTAGTGGAGATGGCGGGCAGGTTTTACTTAGAATTATTCTTTTTTAATGTCAAGGTCCGACATGATTAAAGAAAAGTTATTTTGAAATAAGTAAATTTCCTTTGTTGCTACTCATCTTTTGGTGCAAGATGTTCAACATTCCGGTGTTCTAAGGATCGGAAAGAGAAGACCCGGGGGGTTATCTCCGAGAGTTTAACCGAGCATGCCGCTTGACGGGTTGGTCTCTATGAAGCAGAGGGTAGAAATACTTCCAGATTTCTTGGAGAGTGTGGCCTTAACTTGGCATGAGGCTTTGACAGAGGAGTCCAAGAATTATTGGGAAAGGTTGACCAAAGCAATGAAGGAGAGATTTGGGAGCAATTGGATCAGATTTTCCAAAAGGAAGGAGAGTCAGTTTCTGCCTTTTTAGTGAGGTATGAAGCCTTGTTCATCAAATATCAACAAGCGGCTTTACATGTTGTTGCTTCTTCTTTTTCACCTTCTATGGGAGGTTCAATGAGTTCTTTAGTAATGGAGCACCTTAAGAGATTAGCAATGCAGCACCTTAAGAGATTAGCAAGTTTATCATGGTTTTGGATCCCTGCTTGCATAGAAAAGTTCTTAGCAAAGATCCCACTAATTTTAAAGAGGCTCATCGTATTGCTTTGAAGAAGGAGGCCACTTCATATTGAGTCCACATTCCAATCTTCTCCGAGTGTGCCCACCCCACCATGAGTAGAGATAGCCTCAACATCTTAGGTATAAGCTCCATCCTTGGATCATAACATTGCACAAGTTTGCTGATTTGAAGTTACATTTAGTCAACGCAAGGCCACCTAGGGTTCCACAAGTTGAGGATAAACTGGACCACTCTCGGCTCTACCAAATGGCTCTTAGAGGGCATAAATCACATTCTCTGTCCGGCGTTCCCTGTCTAGGCGGTCGGCTTGAATCTCAAAATCTCATGTCCACTCTCATCATACACATGCATATTAATCAGTCATACGCATGTATATCAATCATTCATCTCAAAACAAAGCAATCATAACTCATGCATATCATCTCTACTCCATAATCTTTCAAGGCACGCATATTCAAATCAATCACAATCAATTTCAAGTAGAAAACAAGCTTTTAATTTAAACAGTCTTTAACTTATCTTTATCTTTTAAGTCACATGGGAGTTCTTGTTTTTAACATAATTAATTATCATGTTCTAACGAGAAAGGTCATCTCTAGTCACTATAGCTAAGTCTTAACTATGCTTATGCATTAGTCCATCCGGTCTATATAGATAAGATTGTCACTCTTGATAATAATTTCTAAGCCAAAGCCTAATATAATTGGTCTCTTTGGGAGAGTAATATCTTCCAATCTATTTGGAATTAGAGAAAAGTCAAAACTACATAGTTTTAGGACTTTTAATGCTCTATAAAGCACGTCTCAATGTGATAGTTCTCTAAAAATGAGTTCTAAGGTCTCTTTGAGAGCATTCGAAACTGTCAAAATCTGATTTTAAACACACAAAAAGATAAATGCTTCGTAAAACAGCCCCTAATAAAGGTCATACCTAAAATCTAGTCACAAACTAGGCAAATATTCTATCTTCTAATTCTTTAACTCCAAAAGTGTTTATTCTATGGGTTAGACTAAGGCAATCAACAATAGTGCTTTGCAGGAACCCCCCCCTCTCCTCTTCTTGCGGTGTTTCTCCATCATTGCCATGGTTAAGCATGCCATACATCGACTCAGATTCTCCCATGTTATCGATATATTTATTTAATCTCAAAAGAATTTAAAGAAAAATAACAGAAAGAGTGTGTGTACTTCCTCGATATATTTGCTCGTGTCTTGATTGATTGAGGATCCATGTCTACTCTCCAAAAGTTGTGGAAGAGTTGCTTATAGATTTGGCAAGCCTCTCGGATCTGCTGTCAAGGGGGGCTGCAATCTGCAACTATGAGACCCCTCTGCCCCGCGCACCGGATTCCCGGTTGCTAGCAGCAAAAGTAGCTTCTTCTTGCGCGGGGCAGGGTTTCCCACTAGGGGCCTTGCCCTCAAATGTTCGGGCACGAGACTAATCTGGTGGTCATTCCGAAACCAAAACTGGGAAAATTTTCCTTTCCCGAAAAACGAGGACGATTCCACCTTTTTGGTTTTCTTAACGAATTTTCTAACGGGGTCAAGAGACTAAACTATCCTTCACCTAACTAAACTAGATAGAAGGAAAACTATTACAGAATTAACTTGAAGAAATCAACGCTTTTTTCCTAACTGAAATCAGGCACATCCGTTGATCTATTCATTTGAGAAAGTCTTCAGGTTATTATTTAACTATTCGAGTTCTAAGCGTATTCCTATTATTCAATTTCATTATTAAAACTCTACTGATTCCAGCCTAACCCCATCCGGCCCATGGGTTAGCCAACCACTAGAATCATTAGAACCAAACAATTACTCACCCACCCATAATTGAATGCCTTTCTTAACTTTTGCTTTTGAATACAGATACGCACACACTCCTCTTTAAAACTTTAACTTATAAAACAATCCATTGACAAACAGTTATTGGTTACAGATGTCATAACTCAAAAATTCCATCCAGTCCCTTGTTTCTAAAAAAAAACAGTATCACTCTAGACTCTCCGTAGACTAGCTCGTCAGCAAACCAGATCCAGTAAAAACAGATTACAATAATCATTTGTCCATCATACATTCTTCCACAACATATGCATGGGTGTCCTAGGCACCGCGAGCCCGTGCATCGCCTAGTCCGAACCCTCCACAGGATCCTCCTTAGGTGTCGTAGCACTTCACTCAGGAACTGCCTCGTCGGCCCTCGTCCATCGTATGGGAAGCGCACCATTTTAACCGTACCGAGGCTAATCGCTTTGCTACGTGAGCTGTCCTTTGAACACTTAACTCCTCGGGCCAGCTGTTTGCAACCAAACTTCCCTTATAAAAACACATACCAAATGCTCCCTCGAGCATTCTGGCGTAAGAGATTCCTTTAAGAAAACAAGGTTTCTATGCAAGTTTTCAATTTGATTTTCTTTTGAATACAATGAGTATATCTTAAATAAGTATCCCTAAAACTTCATGATAGTAATTCTGAATTCCATAACAAAATTTCTCGAATTCTGTAACCTTGATCCACATATCAATTTGATTGGTCTCAAACTTAATTTTAGGTTTGGCGGGAGTTTTGCATGTATTTTCCTGAAATGGTCACATCTTCTTTCCTCCGAAACTGACGAAGAGTTTGGTCTTGGTCATAGTCTGATTCAAGGTTCGAGTCTGATAAGATTTTTCCTGAACTATAAAAAGGGGTGATATTTCAGTTACTATTTTACTGAATTTCATTCATTGAATATTCACTTAACTGATTTATAAATTAATCACAAATTCTGATGAGGAATAAATTAATCATTTATCTGAATATTTTGACTTCGATAGATTTCTTGAATTTTCTCTTTACAATCTAAGTGAATATAAAATGATAGAAATTTCTCTCTTAGAGTATTTACTTATTCATTGATCAAATACTCATAGAAATTAGACATAGAATTAAAGAGAATTCTAATTTTGATATAAAAATTCTTTAGGCATCTATTTATGCATAAAAATTAACGTCAATGGGAATAACACTTTTATATCATAGAATTAAAGAATAAATATACCTAGGATAAGGTGATATATGTAGAATATAGGTTTATAGCTAAGGACCTAAAAAACACATATGGTCGCAACTTTTGACTACAAATTTGAGAGGAGGTCATTAAAATTTTTTTTGAGAGGAGGTCATTAAAAAAACTTTGAGAGGAGGTCTTAAAAAAAATGCTTGTCTATGTAACCATGTAATCTCTGTATCATAAATAATATCGCTACATAGTAGATGCCAAAAAATCATGATAATAGAATAGCTAGATGAGATAATCCATGATGGCTATAATCCAATGGTTTTAATCTAAATGTGCAAGGCTCCATTGACTTGGAATACCACAAGTCGATTGATTTTCCAATCTTGATTTTTGTTCTATATTTCAATTTTAGAGCGGAAGAACTATAAGCAAATACACGTGGTGCGACCATCTATGTCGAGGAGGGGGGTGCATGTGAGCCTGCCATGCTTATGTGCAGTGGTATACTCTCCAGCATAGGGGACCTTGAATCTCCCATCATCATGAAAGCTCCAAGCTCTTCTCTACCACCATTTCAGAAGCCCTAAGCTCCTCTCTTTTCTCTTTGTACGCAAAGAAAATGTCGCGCGAGTGAAGATTACATCTCTCAGCATCCTTTGCATGTCCTCCAAATAATTATAGCCGGAGTTCATTCTACACTACCCTTAGACATACCATCTTTCAACATCCTTCACATGTACTCTAAATAATTATAACTAGAGCTCATTCCTACACTACTCTTAGATATACTATCACCTACATTCATGATAATGGCTATCTGGATCAAACATCAACATATGCATACTATGCATTTTTGCCACCACCACATATGTACATGATATAGGCTACAATTTCTTCCCGCCACCCTTATCCATATTGCATAACAAAAATTTCCTTCATGAAAAAAAATGCCAATGTAGGTCGAAATTTACACCCATAGGCTATATGATGTCTCCCTCTAAGATTGTCCTACACCAAAAAATATTTCAATTTTCTACTCTTTTAACATGCTTAGGTTTACTCAGAGCCTCCATAGTCACCATCTTCTATATATATATATATGAATACAAGTCTACCTTTTCACACCTATAAGTTGACCTCTTTAAACTCTTAGCACTAGTTGTATATCATGCCCACTATCTCCTTATAAATAATAGAGCAAATAATTATGCCATGCAAACTGTCAATGTAAGTATATACTAAAGGCTTTACTATTTGGGTCTAAAAATAGATTGAAGGATGTTTGTAGATTTTTTAATAAATTATGGATCTTATATTGTTATGTATTCTAATATTTTTTTAGTGCTTATCAAATAATGTGCATATTTATGAATAGTGGTAGAATTTGTCCCAAGAAAGTTCATTAAATAAAGTGTCTTACATATGAAATTTATAAAATAAAATTTTATTTAAAAAAGATTGATATTTCTTTAAGTTATGTAGACTCCTATGTCATTTTGTAAGTCAAATTTATTTTTATGTCACAAACAACAGCAGTTTATAAATCTACGAAGGTCATATGTGTTCTCAATCTTGAAAAAAATAGCAAAATTCATGTATTTTTTAAATTTATACATGGAATTCTAGATGTGTTTTCAAAAAATTATGTTTTTAAAGCCATTTTTGAGATTTCACACATTTTTGGAGGGAATCTTTTTAGGTAACCCTCGTCAGTTACCTATTTTGCTCGCCAACAGTGTTAGAGGTTGAATTACCTCTCAAAGAGAACCAAAGGGAAGTATGGAGACCTAGATAAGACTCATACAAAGAATTAAGGGTGATGTTTACCATTTACTTTTATCAAGAATGATCTCATTAATGTTCAAGAGTTATTCTCTTAAGTCTTGCAATTTAGACCCCTTCGCTTGCATTTTCTCATTATCAAGTTGTCCTTTGAGAAAAGTAACTTGTGTATCATTTGAGACTCGGTTTATTGGCCTTGACGCTTTTGAGTAATTGCACTAGGGTAGGGATCGTCTCACCATTGACATGACTGTATATGTCCTTTGCATAAAGGACATTCCAGGCCATAAATCTCCATAGGGAGTAATTCGACCCATCTAATTTATCCTCTTTGCAAAGAATACCAAACAAATCAGTTATAGAGATGTTGACCACACCTAACTGCTAGGGTGAATTCAAGAAGGAAAAAGGGAGCTCATTTTGGGGCCTTTTACGGTTTGGAAAAATAAGCTCTCAACCAATGAACAGAGGGCCAACGTAACGTTGGAAATTCACAAAAATAAAAGAAAATAGATAAAAGAAATAATATTTTATGTAGGTACAAGCGTGCTACATTAATGTGGAGATTGGTTTTTTATTCTCACAAGATCTTTGGACATGAAGATAGAATCTAGTCTGACATTTTCTCTGACAAGGGCCTTCTCGCTTCCACCTCCCTTTGAACTTTGAATTGTTGTGCTGCCTTTCCTTCGAAAGGTCTACCATTCTACACCACTACCTCATTGTGCAGTAACCTCTTCTTTTCCAAAACTGCTCCCTTGATCCAGTTTGGCTTAGAGTAAGATGTTTCTTGTCAACTATCTGTCTGCCTACTTTCTCTTTCTTGAAACTTCACTTTGTTATCTTGTTTACATTACTTTGCTGTGGTTACAGATTCACAAGGTATCCATGGTGAATAAAAACTATGGTCGTTCTTGTGGAAGACGCTCTGTGGATGATAATGCTATGAAGGCAGAATTATACCACACATCCTTACCCCGTCGACCTGCTTCTTCTATTTCTTCGGTAGAGAATTCAAGTACAGTCAAAACAGAAGGAACTTGGGAAAGGTTTACTGTTTCGAAAGGAGCATGGGTGCTCATGCAACCTAGTAAAAGAAAGAGACCCCAGACAAAAAATATTTTCTTGGCATCATGGAAGGGAAGAGTACGAGATTTTAAAATCACCAGAGGAAAGATATCGGTGAAAGAAGTTTTGATTCAGCATGTGTACATGCATAAAGAACTTGTCTTGCGAGACTATCCAAATGATCTTCCGCAACACAGGCCTAATTGTATATTTTTCTATTGTGGTTTTGTTCTTTATGAGGTGCATGGATTTTTAAGACAAAGCTTTCTTTCTTTGCTTATTGATATTCTTGTGTTATTTTATTTCAGATTTATACCCTTCATCGTATGAGACATGGCAAAACATCGATTGTATTCTGGGATTTATAGATGTTTTGCATGGATCGATAGGAGAACAACAATACGAAGGTCGATGTGCAACAGAGCTAGCTCAATCCTGTATATTTTTTACTGATCATTTTTATCAGTTGCTGGACAATGCAAACACACATGGTGTGTTAAGAAAACAAGACCTTCCAGCATGGAATTCAGTGGATTGGCCTCTCCCACATTTTAGTGTTACAGAGGCATACAGAGCCAAGCTTTTCAAAGAAGTACAGAAAGCTCTTAGGCCCAATATTGCCACAAGGATAATAAAAATTTCTTTGTGCATGCCTCTCACAGTTTTTGTAGACTTGTTTAATACCTTTCCAGTGAAGGTTTCAAAAACAATGTTCACAGTTAAAGCAACAAGTCTGGCATGCATGCCACAATTTTTGGATAAAGGTTGGGATAAGAAGACATGTAGTTCAGTGTTTTGTGAGGTTGTCCAACCTTCTATGCAACTGAAGTACATGGTTGCATCACAAAATTTCATTTTTTCTTTTTATTATAAGCGCAGTCGAATGCTAGGTACAAAACTAGTCCCTATGGATCAAGATGAAGATTCTTTTGGTGCAGAAAATAAACTTCTTGATATTGATGTTGTTGAGAATGGTGATGTGCTAGTCAATATCACATTAAGACAATGCTGCTCCCTAGCTCAATTGCGCAATGACATTCTATTTGAGACAAAAGGTTCTATTTCAAAGGACTTTTTATTTATCTACAACAATAAGAAGGTATACCATGTGACTTATCCTAGTCTCATTAAGCACTGCTATTAGTTTACTTTACCCTATTGTTTCATATTGCTTTTTTGCAGGTGCTCAAAAGAAGAGAGAGATCAATAAAATGCAAAGACATTGAAAATTTTAAAATTGAGATAACACAGACTCCATAAACAAAGGTATTATATTCAGAAATGTAAAATTCTGTACAGAAGTGTTTAATTACATATGTAGAACATATTCTTGACAACAATTTTCTATTTATCTACAGGTTGATCTAGAGGCTGCTCTACATGGTCCAACCTCACCGTATCATCTTTATTTGGAGAATCTACTTTCTGTTGCTCCATCTTGTCGTGTACAATCTCTTGGTGCTGCTCCATTGTCTCCTCTACTACCCTTGGAGCATCTGTTTGCTGTTGCTCCATCATTTCCTCAATAACATCAGCAGCAACAGGTCCTTGTTCTTGTGGCTTCTCCTCATCAGCACTAGGTCCTTGTTCTTGTGGCACCACATCTGCATCATCTGTGTCATCAAGGTGTATGACACCTTCTCGGACTTTAGAGCTCTCACCTAACTCGACAGTAGCTGGTACAATAGGTTTGGGGAAGGCATACTTCAAAAACTTCCAAATTATATCAGCTCTGAAACTATACACATAGCTCGAGTTGAAGCTATCTTCTCTCATCTGCAATGAGATATGATGATTTAGAACACTTTGTACCAATATCAAAATTTTTGAAGCTAAATGAAAATTATTTTTTCTTACAAGCTCTGGCTGTCCTATCTCAAAATAGCTTGAAAGTATATATTTGGCACTAATTAGCACTCTCCAGCCACAGCTACTTGAATCATCTTGTTGTGGTGTCTGGATAGTTGGAAAGATATGTTAGAAACTGTTAATGTCTGAACAAAATAAAATTATTCAATAAGTTCAAAGGCATAGCATGAAATAGACATCAGTAGAGGTAGCAACTTTCTACCTCTAAATCTATTGGCTCTATTGAATCCAAAAGATTGACATTAGGAGGACACTGATCCAATGCATCTAGAAGTCTTCTAATACAACTGCAATACATATAATTCAGTTAGTGTGCATTAAATCCAAATAATGAAGTTTAAAGTTAAAAATAGCACACAAACCACTTACAATTTAACCTCTCTGTGTGTGTTTCTAAGAGAGTTGAATAAAAAGCATTGCTTCTATTTTGAGATTTCTAAAATCCTCTCCTCGCGTTTTGCTGCAAATTCTAGAGACAACATACTTCAGCATGCCTTTAGTCATTTCAGTGTGTATGCAGCTTGGTGCAACATGGATTGAGCCTATGGACATCAAGAAGTGATCATTTACTGTCCTGAACATTGTGAGATATCCCTAGCATTTGATTGGAAATGGATGTCAGTAGAAATTCAGAATTTGCAACAAAATGCGAGGAGAGCACTTTACATTTTTCAAATGGGTCTGCATCGCGTTTTGTTGCAAAGTCTTGTGTCTCTTTTGGTTTTTACTGTTTGCTCATTGTTTTGCTTTCTATGTCCATGGAGATGTCTTTCTTGATGATGAGAAATGTTTCTGCTTTGGAACAGTTGATCCTCAGGCCCCTCCTTTCAAGAGGAAGTTGGACTTCTCTGCTGCTATACTCAGACCACAGCAATCACCAGGCGATTCATGTGTGCTGATGAAGAGTTTTGTTTGGTGATATCCTATACATTATCTGATTGCATATGTGAGCATATAGAATTCATGTTATATAAATTTTGCTTCAGGCAAAAGCAAGAGACTAGAGCAGAAAGGTGAGTCTTCCCTTTCAAAACAAAGGGAACCAGAAGAGGACAAATCTCCAGATTTGCTCCTATTTGACTTTCTTCACGTGCAAGGCTCAAAGGAACTTCCACATATACCACAGTATTTTCAACAGGGAGTTCACTATGAGCTCTCTTTTGGACCATCACAGAGATTTCCTTTCAGACCATTGGGATACCTTCAAACAACTGACAGAGGCAGGAAGGATTGTGGAAGGTGAAAAGGTTTTTGTGCATTTAAATCATATTGTCTCCATTGACAAGCTGAGGTATCATGTGAATAGAAGGTTTGACAGCCTGCCTGAGGAATATAAATTTAGTTGTAACTTGCACACCAGAAAGTGTAGAGTGCTTGAGGAAAACATGGCATTCCTTATGTACATTGTCTTTCAACAGCAATCTCTAGAAGAGCAAGGGCAGGAGACTGAAGAAGAAGATATATCTGTGGCAGAGGTAAAAGAGAATATTCCTATGGCAACAGATATAGCAGAGCAGGAAGAAGATATCAACCTCGAGGATGAGGGGCTGCAAGTGGCTGCTCTTGACCTTGTTCAACTAAGGACTGAGACTCTTAGGGCAGCACAGCCAGTTGAAGACTTTGATGTTCAGAGCAGCAACTATGCAGTGCCCATGCTTCCAGGTGTCTTGATTGGTGGTAAAGATTATGTTTTCCTCCATGATATAGAGTGTATGTTCAATTTGAGGGAGGACTATGCCATTTCCCTTATTGCCCAGGCTTCAAGGCTTGACAAGGAGGTTGGCATAGAGGATGACCATTCACTGCTAGCTTTGGAAACAACCTTTGATCCTGCAGAGGCCCTTACTATTTGTTTCAAAGAGGCTGAAAGTTTCCAAGAGCCAGATGAAGCTGCCTTCCAGCTCACCCAGGAAGCTATGAATCTCTCATCACTTCATAAGGAAAAACTTAAAGAAGAGGCTGGACTGGAGGGGAGAGGAATAAATCTTTGGAAAGATGAACTTCTTGTTGCTGATGAAAATGAGAGGGTATGATATTATTACTTCAAATCAAATACTTTATGTTGTGTTTAAATGTTTTATAGTTATGTATCATTGTCTCACTATAATCTTTTGATACATGGCAGCTACAAATTGAGGATGATACATTCCTCCAGAGATCAAGTGGAAGCAGGCCAGCTGGGTTTGGCAAAATATCAAGCCTAGCTCATTATATTCATGATCTAGGTAGTGCTAAGATCTTGATTTACCATAGGCAGTTGAGCAACAATGGAGAAGCCATTGTTTACTTCTTTAAATGTTTGTCTAGGGTATTAGGTGGACATGATCTTCCATGGCAAAAGGAAAAGATCATTTTAATAGAGAGGTTGTCCGCCATAGATATATTTGGGGATTATGTGAATAAGCAGGCCTCTAGGGCCTCTTACTTTTTGTCTTACACTTCTTATGCATTAGCATGTGGTGTTAAGGAGCCCAAATGTCTAGAGGGCTATGGAAAACACAAGCTCATAAGGTTCCGAGAGCCACCCATGATTGCATCAGGCCACACAATCCAAGAAGAAGAACACGTGGAGATAGCTGAAGACAAGGATACCCCTCTCAGACAAGCAACAGAGGCAAGCATTGATAAACAGAAAGTCGACATCAAGCCAATAAGGAAGAAAAAGAGTCCAATCAAGTTCAAAAAGAGAGTTCCGACTCGCAAGCCTTGGGAGTAATAGGATTTAGTCATCAAATATGGCACAAACATTATGTTGAAGTTGAACTGATTTGTACAAAGTCTTTGATCCTCATCAGTTCCTTGTCCGTACGGACGATCAGTACCCTTTTGCATTTGTCCCATCATTGTACGACACTTCAGTACTCTTCCCACACTCAAAAGCTTCTAAAAGTGTTTGACACTCAGTATTTTATTGGTAAGGATCAACAGTATGTCTAGCATAATTAAGTAGTATTGATTGAATTTTTTGTGTGTTAATATATGGATGTATTGATGCTTGTTAATATAGATCACATGAGTCTCAAAACATATAGGCATTACACCAAGAGTCACTTGTTCCACAGAATAAAAATCTATTGATTGAGTTTGAAAACATGTGGACATAACACCAATAAGTTACAAACTGCTATTCATGTTTACTTGTCTATTTATGGTTTCTAAATATCTTCGAATCCCTCCACTGTCTATGTCTCTCTGCTGCCATTGAATTGTCCAAAGTTTGTCTTCGTCTTTGCTTTTGGGCTAGAATAAAAGCAAGCTTGACTTTGGAGCTAGCAACTTTTCTTTTAGCATGCAGCCTTTGTAGAATGCCTCGGTAAAACCATTGGAAGACTTCCTTCAGACTATTTGCCTTTTGACTCCCTCCATAGTGTTGTGTGTGTCTGAAAAATGCATTACGTGCCATGTAGTGAGACTTCTCCATGCCTTGGGTAGACCAAATTGCTGGGCATCCATACTTTTTGACAAAATAGGGAAGGTGGTTGTAGATGATATGCTGTTTTCACAAAGACATAAGAATGCATAGTAAGTTATAAAAGAAAAGAGGATCACACTTAAGTAAAAGAAGAAGACATCACTTTACCATGTAGTGAGTTATATTGCAGGCTGTCCATGCGTCTTTCATTGACTTCCCAAAATGTTTTATTGCCTCTTCAAAGTTCTTGTAATCACTCTTTGTCCATGTTACATTGTCACAGAACATGAAGAGTTGATCAAGAGACCTCCACACCTCTGCCTTCACATTTCGTGCTTCCCCATCTGCCTCATGATCTTTCACGGCATTATGGACTTGCTTCCACAATCCATAACTAATCCTTGAAACTGTTTTACCTTGCCTTACTTGCTTACTATTGTGTTTGGGTCGAGACAAGAATCTTCTTGCCTTAACACCACCAATAGAGGGCTTGATTGGTACCTCCTTGCCATTGCTAGACTTTTTAAAATCCTTTGTGATATGAACATCACCTCCATGCAGACCTATATCGGATAACACTTTTTCCAATGCATGAAGAGCATCCTTTCTATTTCTTTCGGGACGGAGTTTCCAAGCAAATCCAATATACAAAAATACCAATTTCTCAATAATTCGACATAGAGCATGCAATGTGCATATGTGAACATTACATAGTGGAATGTCAAGAATGGCCTTGAAGTCAGGGTCAACTTTATCTCTATTAGGTGCTCTCTTCCACCATTTAGAATCCATTACTTGCGCTGATTCTTTGCAGTAAAGACAAGGAGACTTTGAGTTACCTCCTTTACTAACGTTATACATGCACTTAAGTGTTTTAAGATCTCCCGCCATGTGCCACTCTACTTGAAAATCACCTTTTCCTGCAACATGGAGATTCTCTCCTTGCACCTGTCTTTTAATTATTCTTGGTATTTCCGTGTGGTGAAACACCCAATCTAGTGTTTCATGGTCTTCTGTCTTTACCTGTGATTATACAAAACAAAAGTCTTACTATAAAAGATTTGAAAACATTGACTAAAATCAAGTACGAAATAAAAAATGATCATACCTAGAATGAGCCCAACCACCATATGTGTTTCTCCGACTGCACACTAAAATACTTCGAACTCGCTTCACTCAATGATGTATCAAGTGCTCCATTCATCAATGTGATAGTAATCCTTTCCATTTTCTTTTCCTTTACAACCTCACACTCATCCAGTTTGATAACAAATTTCAAAATGCCTTTGCACTCTTCAAATGTTATTCCATAAAACTCGACCATTCTTCTTTGAAGTTGTTGTAGATCTACAAATATATTGTTCCAAGGGTCATACACAGTGGTTCCTTTAGCACCATGAAATATATCTTCAATATGGATATATGGTCCAATAAACTCATCTATACTTTCATTCAAATGACCTCTTATCTTCCACACTGTTGCTGGATTTGGCAGTAAAACTCGTTTAATCCTTTGATCTCTCAAAGTTGAGGATATCGCATGGAAAATTGAACTATATCCCGTCCTGCTAACTCCACTAACATCAAGAGCCTCTTGGATTGTAGTACCATCAACTTGATTATTGGATATAAAGTCCTCTACAACATTGCGTTTGATTGTTTTGTATTTTTTTTCTTCAATCAAACCTTTTGCTACACCACAAGAAAGCAATCCTTTCATTTGTTTAACTGGAAGAAGGTTGGGATCCATATTTTCTTTTGCAGGCTCCAATAATTTCCTATAGTAACAATATAGTAACAACACAATATGCCTATATTATTCAACACTTCCAATCGTGTTTTGCATTAATGGACAAAATACATAGTCATTTGAGAGTATTTTTGAGTTTAAAAAATAAAAAATTGCAAACTAACCTTGCTTCCTGAATTCTTCGCTTGCATCCACCAGTTCCAGCCTTCAAATTTGCAATGTTTTTAATCTTCCTACTTCGTTGTCTGTCTCCAAGCATGGTTCTCTTCCTTCTTGATCTTGTTAACTCTTTTTTACTCTTTGAATGTTCCTCAATTTCATTCTGCAACTGCTGCTCCAATTTTGCACGAATAGCTATCTCTTGAATCCTGGCTCCCTTTTCTTGTAGGTACATTGTTTTATATGTTTCTGCAAATGCAGACTGTGCTGAAATATAACCAAGAAGTCCATTTTGTCCATCGCCCGCAAACCTCAATAGTGTGGTTGGATTGACAAATGGAGGTGTAGAGTTTTGTACTGGACATTTTGGATATATACTTCCATCACACCATAAGTCAATATGTTGGAGCCCTTCTCTTCTCATATTTTCCCGTTGTTGAGCATTTAGCACCGTATCCTTTCGTCTTTTTTGTGCTGGAGCATATTGTTCTTCTAAGTCGATGTGAAGATGATATAATCGCTTCTTCTGAGATTGTACTTCACTAGTATTGGCCATTTTTGTGCTTCTGAGGTTGCAAAGTTGGCTTCTCAATCTCATAGTCTTTTTGTAACATGAATTGTGGAAGTGTGGCGGTATCCATACAATCATTAAGTTCAGTGATGGATTCTTTATGAGAGGCCTGCACACGTCGTCAAAAGAGATGCGAAATCTTCGAGAAACAAAAAAAAGTAAGGAGATATTTAATGCAAAATCGTGTTAGTTAGACAAAAGATTATCTTATTCTTTTCTGAATTGACAGTTCAGTGGTCCTTACTGACAGTTCTGAGCCACGTTTTTATATTTTATTATTTTTGAGATCTTTTAGGAGAGAAATAAATCGAAAAATAGTGAATTTCTTACAGGGCCCCAAAATGAGCTCCGTTTTTCCCTAATGCGATGCAAAGAGAAAGCTTGAATTGAAGTTAGTACAATCTATAAAGTGCTGAAAAATTAGTAGTAGAATTGGACAATCTGTGAAAGTAGAATTAGATGATCCTTGAGCATGGAATCAACTGATCACAAAAAGTAGAATAGCTAGGCAGAAAGTAGATTTGGGTGGTTTAAGAAAGGAGAATGAAGCAATTCAAGAAATGAGAGTTAAGAAATTCAAGAAAGCAGAATCAGTCGATCCAAATAGGTGAATCAATCGATCACTAAAAGTAGAATCGATGAAGTAGATCGTTGAAGCTGGATCGCTAAAACAATTCCACTTTTAGAATGCGAGAAAGGTGGAATCATGTGATCAGAAAAAGTGGAATCTATTGATTGACCAATTGAATCAATCGATTATAAATCTAAAAACGAAAGAAGAATTAGTGTTAAAATTACAGCAATGTGATGAGCTATGGTGGATCAAATGCTAGAATCAACATCATTAACAAAGTGATTAGATGAAAGTGATTAGATGATAATTAAGATGTGATTAGATGATAATTAAGATGTGATTAGTGAATAATTAACTAATAGCTTAATGTAGGCATGGATAATAAAAAACCAGCAAATTCTCATTAGGCCAATGCCTCAATTTATAGAGTTTACATCCAAGCAGCTAATCCCACTGATTTCTCCTTGATTCACTTCACCTCTTTTGCTTGACCTCCTAGAATATCTCCCCACTTCCTAAATCTTCTCATGCTACCCTTTATTCTCTCCTAGTAGATTCTTCTCACCTTTTCACAGGCTCTCTCACATTTACAAATTCTCTTTTACAGCCTCTTGCCAAGGACTTATTCCCGCACATACCCTATTCACTTGTATATTTCAACACACCTCCCCTCAAGTGAATACTCCTAGCACACATGGACCCTATACCAAGTTTCCCTCTTACTCGACTAGTGCCTCAAGTCCCTAAACTCATAGTCCTTGACATTCTCTCTCTCTATATGTGGCCAAGGCTACTACAAGTGCCTGCGACCTTGACTAAAGTGCTCACACATACATCTTACTTGATAGTTCACGACCAATGCCTCGAGTCCCTAAACTCATAGTCCTTGACACACTCTCTCTCTCTATGTGTCCAAGGCTACTACAAGTGCCCGTGACCTTGACTAAAGTGCTCACACATACATCTACCATGTGGCCTACATCATCGGTGGCTGAGAGGTGGTTTTACTTTGTTGGGACAGGTTACATTGGGTTGTGGGGTCTCTCTCTCTCTCTCTCTCTCTCTCTCTCTCTCTCTCAGAGATTTTTCTATCGCTCCTCACTCTTTGGAGCCTCACATCTTCTCTTGTCTTCAGTCTTCTTGTGGTGGCAACTTCTCTTCACACGTCCGTCTCTTCTTTCAGTCTTCTTGTTGTGGCAGCTTCTCTTCTTGTGTCCATGTCTTCCTTCAATGCTTCCTCTAGATCTTCTTCTCGGTGTGGATCCTCTTCTTGGAAAGAGATGTTCTTCTTCTTTCATGGCTGGGGCCATGAGCTTGTCCATCAGTTCTTCTTGCTCCATGTGAGCAACATGTTTAAATGTTTTGTTGACAGTTCTTTTGGGCTTTTGATGTTTATCTTGTATCATTATGCAATGCAAACCCAAATCTATGCACGAGGTCTTACCTCTTGCCTTATTCTGGACAAGGGCAGTGCCTGACTTGCATTGCTCCATCCATAAACTGTTTGTATATTGAGTAGTTCAAGTGAAGCACAAAAAATAGAGAATGTGCACCCTTCAAAAACTGGTGTCGATGAAGCCTTGTAAAGATGCTCTTGTTCCATATCATCGTCGTCCATACCTTTGGGATCATCCCTAAAAAGATACCGCACCATATCATCAAACACTTCCTCTTCCACAACTTTGTGGGGTGCAGGGCTATTGTCATCCCTTTTCCACTCATCTTTGACAATAGATCCCGAAGCTCCAGCATCATCTCGTCGACGCTTTTTGCATGCTCTCGCCATGCGTAGGGTACCATGTTAGGGTGTGGTACTGCATCCTGCTTCAATTAGAGTATATATATTACAACTCCATTAATTTGGATACCATGAGTCATTTGAATACTATCAATTTACATCTACTCACCTCTAAACCTGTTTGATTCCATTCTCCATACATGGAGATGTGATTCAAGGTAATTCGACGCGCTCGTACAATGCATCCTTGACATCGATTACACATACACTTGATCCTTTGTCCCAACCACACATCGCGATTACGATGACACATTGTCTCATCCTCACCAGAACTGCTTGAGGAGGTTGATGACATCCTATGTACAAAAGAGCAAACACATAATCATAATCAGTTTTTAATGAAAGTATAAAAAGTTTCTATTTCTTGTGTTAATCACGTGTAATAGCGCATCTCACTATTTTAAATCGCGTGTAACAGCGCGTCTACATCCTTAAAATCGCGTGTATAAACATGGCTGTTTAATTATACACGCTTCTATACACGCGCTCCTACACGCGACCACCTGTCTATACCTAAAATAACCTGCCGCCTTCTCCAAAAAACCATTCTCAAACTCAGCTTTCCTCTCCTTCGTCGCCGCCTCTTCCAACAGAGCACTAAAGCCAAGTCCAAGGAGCAGACATGGGTGCAAGGAGCAGACACAGGTGAAGGAAACCAGCCAAAAAGAAGACTCACTTTTTCAAAGGTGAGTCAGTATGACCACATACTCAAGACAGTCAAAATGCTTCCCCAGCATCTTTGACATAAAACAGTCATTTGCAAACAGTTTACAAATACAGTTTCTATATTGAACTCTCGTCATTCCACATTATTCCATATCAATCCATATTACTTAATCCAATTCCAAATCATATGTGTATCCATTCTTGACCAGATACATCATTTTCCATCCCATCACATCGGATTCATTCACTTCACATAACATCCATTCCTATCTTTCTTAATTTACATTACATCTCATCACATCCATTTCTCATTATATCTCATTCGTTCAGATCTTATATTATTCATTCACATTCTGATGATTCACATGACATCTCATCTCATCCATTCGCTCATATCGACTTCATATCAACTCGCATTCATATTTGCATTCAGTATTCCACATACACATCCACATTTGTACATCCACATTCACATCTACATTTATACATCCATTTTCACATCCACATCCAAATCCACATTCATACATCCACATCCACTTCTACATTCATACATCCACATTCACATTCACATCCATACATCCATATCCACATTCCACATCCTCATTCACATTCACATACATCTACGTCCACATTCCATATCTACATCCATATCCCCATTCACACATCCACATTCACATTCACATACATCCACATTCACATTCACATTCACATATATCCACATTCACATTCACATTCACATACACATACATCTACATTTACATTCACATTCTCATCCATACATCCATATCCACATTCCACATCTACATCATTTCTTTCATATACATATAACTACATCTACTCCTCGTTCATTTTCATCTAATTGATTCGTTTCACATCCTCATATCTATTTATAGAATACAAGAGAATTCTTATTTTTGATATAAGATTTCTTTATGCATTTATTTATGCATAAATTTCATTTTAAGGAGACTAACACTTTTGAAATAAAAATCAATCTTTTATGCATCTTCCTATGCATAAATTCATTTTAAATGAGAATGACACTTTTGAATAAAAAATAAAATCTTTAATGCATCTTCCTATGCATAAAATCAAAATTGACGAAAATAACTCTTTTGAACTAAAAATAGATTTCTTTATGCATCTTTCCATGCATAAATCCAATTTAGTAGGAATTACACTTTTAGAATAAAAGAACTATTCTTATGCATCCTATTTATGCATAAAATAATTTATGATGAAAATCACTCTTTTAATATAAAAAAATATCTTTTATGCATATGATTATGCATACAATCATTTATGATGAAAATCACTTTTTTAATATAAAAGAATTTCTTTTATGCATACCTCTATGCATGAAAATCAAATATGATAAAAGTAACACTTTTACAATAAAATAATAATCTTTTATGCATACCTCTATGCATGAAAATCAAATATGATAAAAGTAACACTTTTACAATAAAATAATAATCTTTTATGCATACCTCTATGCACGAAAATCAAATATGATAAAAGTAACACTTTTACAATTATAAAATAATAATCTTTGCATACCCCTATGCATGAAAATCAAATATGATAAAGGTAACACTTTTACAATATAATAATAATCTTTTATGCATACCTCTATGCATGAAAATCAAATATGATAAAAGTAACACTTTTACAATAAAATAATAATCTTTTATGCATACCTCTATTATGCATGAAAATCAAATAAGATAAAAGTAACACTTTTACAATAAAATAATAATCTTTCATGCATATCTCTATGCATGAAAATCAAATATGATAAAAGTAACACTTTTACAATAAAATAATAATCTTTTATGCATACCTCTATGCATGACAATCAAATATGATAAAAGTAACACTTTTATAATAAAAGCATAATCTTTTATGTCTAAAAATCCATTTTGATGAAAGTAACACTTTCATAATAAAAGAAAATTATTCCTTTATGCATAAAAATCTATTTTGATGAAAGTAACACTTTCATAATAAAAGAAAATTATTCCTTTATGCATAAGAATAATAATAAGCAATATGCATCTTCTATGCATGAAAATGACAATTTTAGAGTATAGAATTGATAGGATCTACTGTTTTAGCATAATAAAAGATAATTCTTATTTTCAAAAATTTTGCCATAACCTCCTTTGTATGGCTGACCATTTTTCAAATTTTCTTACTTAATTTTGTCTTAAAAATTAACTCTAATTGATTCAAAGTAATCTATACTAATCAAAATTCACTTATAAAAGGAAAAACATTATAAAAAGTTTAATTCCAACAATTTTCACTTAACTAGGATAAAGAAGGGTTGATTCTAAGAAGAGAGAGGGGAAAAGCCTTTCGATCAAGGCATAACATCCATTTATCACTTCAAACAATCATAAACATTAGAAAAACATAAAATCAATAAAGAAAAATACATGAATCTCTACTTACATAATTTCTTGGAGCTTTCCTTTGGCTTGATGGTTTGAGGGTTCAACTCTTGTTTGTAACAAGAGTGCCCACCAATCTTTGGAAGAGGGAAATGTCAAAAACTAGTGAATTATTAATAAATTCACAGTTCTTGGCTTGGGAGGAGCAGACTAACAGTGCATAAAACACTATTAAGTTTCAACAAAGGGGAGGGCTTATATTTATAGAAAAAAGTGAGCCTCTAACTAAGCCAACTGATTCTAGAATTTTCCAGATCACTTTGGTCAAATTTTAACCATTTTTGTGTCAGTTTTGGTCACTTTTTGGATCTAGTTGAAACAGGAGAGAGGAGAGATAAAAATATCTCAGTATTTGGGAGTTTAAAACTCGTTCAAGCATGTGAAATAGGCGCCCTCTTCATGAGGGGAATTCTCTCATGCAGAGGTGTCAAAAATGCATCATTTCACCTAAATATCTCTCTTTTTTAACTATTAACCTTGTCCTTAGTCAACTCTTCATCTTATGTGAGTATTTACTCACTTTTTGGGGGGGATTTTGCTTTTATTTCTTCATTTATCTCCTCCCTACATTTGGATGAATCTTACTGGTCCATAGGAATCTTTCGAAAAAATCTTCACCCCCACGATAATGCCTCTTGAATAGATTATACTTAATTTCTAATGCACCTTCTGAAAGCTTTGGCGAGACTTTGACATCAAAGGCTTTGGCAAAATCCTTCGCCATCCGAACTGCTTTGGCCATGGAAATAGGTTTGGCATTCTTGACTAAAGTATCTAATGGCTCGTTCATTCCCCAAATAAACCTGGCCATCAGCTGCTCTTTATCCAATTGAGGGGAATATTTAAGGAGAAGTGCAAAAGCCTGATGGTACTCTTCAATTTTTTGGGTTTCCTGCTTTAGTTCTAAGAACTCATTCATCTTAGTTTCAAGAAAGCCTGGGGGACAAAACCTCTTTCTGAGAGGTAAGCCTTGAGATCGGTCCAGGTTTGGGTTTCTCTTGCCCAGAAAGCACGGGCGATTCCACCAGGATAGCTTTTCCCTAACGTAGTCAAAAGCCTTACTTAACTGAACTGATTTGACCGAACTCGTAAGTTCCATAGTCAGATTCAAGGGACAAATTGTACTTGGATAATAGAGACCAACGCTTTTTTCCTCACGGGGAGGCACAGCCGTTGATCCTTTTTCCATAGAATAATTTTTGTCCGAGATTTACTTCATCTATCGAACTAAACAGAAATTGAGCCTCGATTTATGGATCCATCAGTCCAGCCTAACCCCATCCAGCCCCATGGGTTAGCCTAACCCCGCCCAACCACTGTAGTGATGGGATCCAACCGCCCAACCACTGTAGTGATGGGATCCAATTAGGAATTTGGTTAGGTTTTGTCCCGGGTTCCACAAGGAAAAGAGTTCCCAGGCCCCCTAGCCAGAAGTTCATGCAAACATAAAACTAGTTACACCACTAACGCACCCAATATGAAATTACCTTTTTCTCAGCATCAGCTAGCTTTAAAACAATCCTTTAATGAAACCATTATGTCATTGATCACTATCCTCAAAATCTCTGGTTGAATCCATATTTCTAATCATTCATTCATCGGTGTATTATCGCATCATTGGCAACCAGAACGCTCACCACCTGTTCACTCTCAGGGGCCTTTTTGATAGTTCCTAGCTCATAGTAACCGACAATATATTCACATAACAAAATGGAATCTCCATGGAAGATCAGCAAGATCAACCAATAGATCCATATAAAAGAGCCATGGACTCATCCGTTGAGGACCAGCAAGGTCAATCAACCAAATCCATGCCTAGTTTTAGAAAACAACTCTTACTCCTTATTCAAGTTCTTCCATGATGCACGTGTGGGTATCTTCGGCGAGCACCATATGGTCAGCACCCTCTAGGATCCTTTGCAGGTCACCTAGCGCTTCACTCATAGGTTGCTTCCTTGGTCCCTCATCCACCGTACCGGAAGCTCACCATTTAAATCGAATCGAGGCCGGGGGTCAAGCCGACCTTGCTACGCGAGACGTCCTCCATTGACTCTCCGTCAGCTGTTGCAACTTTATTAGTAGGTCTCTACGACCACATACTCAAGACAGTCAAAATGCTTCCCCAGCATCTTTGACATAAAACAATCATTTGCAAACAGTTTACAAATACAATTTCTATATTGAACTCTCGTCATTCCACATTATTCCATATCAATCCATATTACTTAATCCAATTCCAAATCATATGTGTATCCATTCTTGACCAGATACATCATTTTCCATCCCATCACATCGGATTCATTCACTTCACATAACATCCATTCCTATCTTTCTTAATTTACATTACGTCTCATCACATCCATTTCTCATTATATCTCATTCGTTCAGATCTTATATTATTCATTCACATTCTGATGATTCACATGACATCTCATCTCATCCATTCGCTCATATCGACTTCATATCCATTCACATTCATATTTGCATTCATTATTCCACACACACATCCACATTCGTACATCCACATTCACATCTACATTTATACATCCATTTTCACATCCACATCCAAATCCACATTCATACATCCACATCCACATCCACATCCACATCTACATTCATACATCCACATTCATATTCACATCCATACATCCATATCCACATTCCACATCCTCATTCACATTCACATACATCCACGTCCACATTCCATATCTACATCCATATCCCCATTCACACATCCACATTCACATTCACATATATCCACATTCACATTCACATTCACATACATCCACATTCACATTCACATTCACATTCACATTCACATTCACATACACAAACACATACACATACATCCACATTTACATTCACATTCTCATCCATACATCCATATCCGCATTCCACATCTACATCATTTCTTTCACATACATATAACTATATCTATTTCTCGTTCATTTTCATCTAATTGATTCGTTTCACATCCTCATATCTATTTATAGAATACAAGAGAATTCTTATTTTTGATATAAGATTTCTTTACGCATTTATTTATGCATAAATTCCATTTTAAGGAGACACACTTTCAAAATAAAAATCAATCTTTTATGCATCTTCCTATGCATAAATTCATTTTAAATGAGAATGACACTTTTGAATAGAAAATCAAATCTTTAATGCATCTTCCTATGCATAAAATCAAAATTGACGAAAATAACTCTTTTGAACTAAAAATAGATTTCTTTATGCATCTTTCCATGCATAAATCCAATTTAGTAAGAATTACACTTTTAGAATAAAAGAATTATTCTTATGCATCCTATTTATGCATAAAATCATTTATGATGAAAATCACTCTTTTAATATAAAAAAATATCTTTTATGCATATGATTATGCATATAATCATTTATGATGAAAATCACTCTTTTAATATAAAAGAATTCCTTTTATGCATCTAATTTATGCATAAAATCATTTATGATGAAAGTAACACTTTTATTTAAAAAAAAATCTTTTATGCATACCTCTATGCATGAAAATCAAATATAATAAAAGTAACACTTTTACAATAAAATAATAATCTTTTATGCATACCTCTATGCATGAAAATCAAATATGATAAAAGTAACACTTTTACAATCAAATAATTATCTTTTATGCATACCTCTATGCATGAAAATCAAATATGATAAAAGTAACACTTTTACAATAAAATAATAATCTTTTATGCATACCTCTATGCATGAAAATCAAATATGATAAAAGTAACAGTTTTATAATAAAATAATAATCTTTTATGCATATCTCTATGCATGAAAATTTAATATGATAAAAGTAACACTTTTATAATAAAAACAGAATCTTTTATGCCTAAAAATCCATTTTGATGAAAGTAACACTTTCATAATAAAAGAAAATTATTCCTTTATGTATAAAAATCTATTTTAATGAAAGTAACACTTTCATAATAAAAGAAAATTATTCCTTTATGCATAAGAATAATAATAATCAATGTGCATCTTCTATGCATGAAAATGACACTTTTAGAGTATAGAATTGATAGGAATTACTCTTTTAGCATAATAAAGGATAATTCTTATTTCCAAATTTCGCCATAACCTCCTTTGTATGGCTGACCATTTTTCAAATTTTCCTACTTAATTTTATCTTAAAAATTAACTCTAATTGATTTAAAGTAATCTATACTAATCAAAATTCACTTATAAAAGAGAAAACATTATAAAAAGTTTAATTCTAACAATTTTCACTTAACTAGGATAAAGAAGGGTTGATTCTAAGAAGAGAGAGAGGAAAAGCCTTTCGATCAAGGCATAACATCCATTTATCACTTCAAACAATCATAAACATTAGAAAAACATAAAATCAATAAAGAAAAATACATGAATCTCTACTTACATAATTTCTTGGAGCTTTCCTTTGGCTTGATGGTTTGAGGGTTCAACTCTTGTTTGTAACAAGAGTGGCCACCAATCTTTGGAAGAGGGAAATGTCAAAAACTAGTGAATTATTAATAAATTAACAGTTCTTGGCTTGGGAGGAGCAGACTAACAGTGCATAAAACACTATTAAGTTTCAACAAAGGGGAGCCTCTAACCAAGCCAACTGATTCTAGAATTTTTCAGATCACTTTGGATAATTTTTGACCATTTTTGGGTCAGTTTTGGTCACTTTTTGGATCTAGTTGGAATAGGAGAGAGGAGAGATAAAAATATCTCATTATTTGGGAGTTTAAAACTCATTCAAGCATGTGAAATAGGCGCCCTCTTCATGATGAAAATTCTCCCATGCAGAGGTGTCAAAAATGCATCATTTCACCTAAATATCTCTCTTTTTTAACTATTAACCTTGTCCTTAGTCAACTCTTCATCTTATGTGAGTATTTACTCATTTTTGGGGGATTTTTCTTTTATTTCTTCATTTATCTCCTCCCTACATTTGGATGAATCTTATTGGTCCATAGGAACCTTAATTTAAAATTTTGAAAAAATCTTCACCCCTAGGATAATGCCTCTTGAACAGATTATACTTAATTTCTAATGCACCTTCTGAAAATCTTTTTGAATTTTTGTTTCAGGGAAACTTATTTTAATAAGATGAGGTATTTTTCTATCCAAAAATATTTAAAATCTGAATATTATCTCTCTAGAATATTTTCTCTCTCTAAGCCAAAACAGGTAGAAACAAAATCTTTTATATTTCTGAAGAGGGGAATGAATTACAGGGGAAGATACTAGACATCATGAGGGATGGGGGGAGGAATCTTACAGTGATGGATGCGAGGGGGAAAGAGGTAATGGAGTACATGCGTGGGGTAGTTTCAAACTTGTACAAAAATTGTTTTATTAGATTTAAAGATCAAAATAGCCGATTAGTTGGGGAGGTGATAGATGTTGTACATAGTCGGTACCCCAATCCCCCACATGCGACATTCTCGGATGTATGGGGAAGGACGCGAATAAGGGAGATCTTAAGTAATAAAAGATCTCACCTTAAGAAACTCGCGTACGATGATGGGCTAAATGTAGTTACGGGTGGCTATCCTACCGAGAAACCTGCCACTACGCACAAACGCGAGTGGAAGGAGGTAAAGAAATGAGAAGAGGGTGGCGTGAAGAGTAGGCAGCATGTGGAGGCACGACGGATCCAGATGGAGACCATTGGATCTTCGCATTTCGGATCTGGCGGTGTCGAGTCATGGGAGACAGAGTTCGTAAGTATCTTGTCACTTTATTTGATTGTTTACTTAATTCATTGATTCTATGATTGTTTTAATATTACAAATTGTGTTGATTATGATACAGTGCGACGGGTTATGGGGAGGAAGCCCACAGCCCACGATACTTGGTATGCTCGTCGGCATAGCAGACGTGACACGTGGGCACTCTTCAAAGCCGAGGGACGTATTACGGACGCGCAGTTTGAGATGGCCATGAGACCATACGGTCGACAGGTACTTGAAAACTCTAAACGAATGATTTTGGTTTATTGAATTACATATATATATACTTATATACTATATATTACTTGAATAGGCACAAGCTGTTGCTGCACTTGCTGATGATCCTGCCCACTGATGATCATTGATGATCCACCCGCCCGCCACTGCTCTTGCTGGATGTGAGCACTACTCATCGAACATGTATACCGATGTGAGCTCATCTGATCATGGAGGGAGCAACGGGTCATCATCTGGGTCTGAGTAGTACTCAGACTTATAGTATCACATTCCATATTGAGGATGTGGTTATATATATATTTTTGTAACTGAAGCCATGGGCTACTTCGACATATGGACTCCCTTGTATATATGTGTACACATGAAATTTTGATAGTAATATTGAATCGTGAATTGATAGTATTGCATTCATGTCTCTCTTGAATCGTGTATTGACAATGTATGCATTCATGTCATTCTTGAATCGTGTAATGATAATGCACTAAATCTTCCTCGTGGATGGTGCAATGCACCCAAAAAAAAATCTAGAGAGTGCTATTGGGTGCTGGAATGCTGGAACAGCATTCAGGTACCAAATAGCACTCTCTGGATTTTTTTTTTTGCTCTCTGTTCACGTGTATAGATGCATCAACTACTCTGTAAAAGTTACGTGTATATACGCGGATACTCTGTGAAATGCGCATGTATAAGCGCAGCTGAACTGACAAAACGCATGTATATGCCCTCGTATCAATGCGTCTGAGTGCTTCTATACATGCGCTTTTACATGCATGTCTCTGGCCGCGATGATACATGCGCTGATACACGGACCCGTTACTTTTTTTCCACAAGTCATTTTCCGCAGCTAGGAGCGCGGGTATGAGCCCGATCCCCTGTAGTGGAAATACAGTGGTAGAAAACCAAATTCGTCACACTTGAAGTTTTTGGATACATTGCATATGTACATAATCTTGATGAGCTACATAATAAGCTTCATTTGAAGGCTAAAAATTATGTTTTAATGGGTTACTCCCTTGAGAAAAAGGATTACAAATGTTATAACTCTATCACACGAGAGATAAGGGTGAGTAGGGATGTTATACTTAATGAGATGAGCAACTGGTATGCTAATGTAAAAAACTCAATTGGGGCTGATGCACAAGAATAGGTGGTTACACAAAATGAAAGTCAATAATCATAGTTGTTGAGTGGACCAAAAGAGTCCTCTAGTAGTGGGTGTGTTGATAAACCATGGAGTGGCAGGCTGCATCCGAATGTCAGTCCTACAAATTCAGGAGGTGCATCACATAAAGGCAAGGAGAAGATTGATGAGCCCCTTGGTATGCCTAACATTTCAGCACGGCATTCATTATTGATGGAGAGTCTAGTGGCTCAGAGCAGAGCCTTAACGACAACAAGTTTGGGAATCTAGAAATTAGGACACCTAGTGTAAGGACACCTAGTGTAAGGAAGGATAAGGCAGTCCAAGCGATGAGCATAGATCCAAGATTATACAAATCGAATAGGGTGAAAATCTCACTTTAAATATGGATATATGATGGTTATGTAGCTCACCATTATGCATATATGATGGTTATGTAGCTCATCATTATGCATATATGGCAAAGGTTGTGCAGGATGTTGAACCTACATTTTTTGAGGATGCTATTGGGCATGTAAATTGGGATACAACATAGGAAGATAGTGGGTAGCTTAATCTACATGACAATCACAAATCCAGAATTGAACTAAATAGTTGGGTTGGAGAGCTAATTTATGTAGGTTCCTTGAAAATCACATTTGGATGGTGTGAGGCACACACTATGCTACGTGAAGTCCATAGTGAATTATGGTCTCTTCTATGAGGCTAGTATATAGAGTTGCAAGTGTATGGAAACATTGATGCAAATTGGGCTAGTAGCATCTTGGACAGAAAATCTACTAGCGGATTCATGTTTTCCTTTGGGAGTGGTGCTATTACTTAGAGCAGCAAGAAGAAACCAACAATTGCCTTACCGAGTATAGAGGCAGCGTACAGGGATGATGGGATGGTAGCATGTGAGGTAGATTAGTTACACATACTACTTGGAGATTTGGTGCTGCATGTGAATAGGCATGTTGTCATTTATTGTGATAACCCTAATAGCATACAATTGGCAAGAAACCCAGTGTTTCATATACGGACCAAACACATAGAGGTCCCCTATCACTTCATTAGAGAGAATGTCTTGGTGGCAAGAGATATTGATCTCATATACGTCAGCACAGAGGACCAATTTGCTAACATTCTCACCAAGGCCTTACGAGCTGAGAAGCTTTGCAAATTGCAAAATAGACTTGGAGTCTTGGAGATGGAGTTGATCTTGAGGAGGAGTGTTGAGATGTCTTTTGCATATTTTCATTATCAAGTTGCCTTCCGAGAAAGGAAATCCTTGCATCACTTTTAGCCTGATACATAATTTCTAGAGTGTTCCAAGCAAGCATGTATGTTTTACAAGAGCAAATGTGAAAAATAATATACCTTTTAAAACTGATAAGGAAATCTATGCGAAAGCTTGAGCATCATATGAATCTCATCTTCTTTGATCTAAGTAGTAATTTGAAGAGCTTATTGCTGGGTCTGTTGGGTTTCCCTGGGCCCTTTAAGGAGTAGCACAAGCAATTATGCTAGGGCAGAAAGTTGTCACCCCACTAACATGACCCCATAAGCCCTTTGCAACCCGGACATTTCTGACCATAAAACTCCATAGGGAGTAATTCAACCCATCTAATTTATCCTCTTTGGAAAGAAAATAGATCATTTACACAATTATTAGCATGACTATTGGTGAATTTGAGAAGATAAGATGTAAAAATAAATCTTGAATTGAAATCAACTTGGGTGCTGATGTGAACAATCTGCAAACTGCTAAAAATTAGCAATAGAATTGGATGATCCTTGAAGGTGGAATCGGACAATCCAAGAAAGTGAATCAAATGATCCTAGAGAGTGTAATTTGATGATCCTTAAAGTAGAGTCGGACGATTCAAGAAAGTAGAATTATTTGATCTAAGAAGTTAAATCAGGTGATCTAAGAAGTGGAATCGGTTGATCCCAAAAAGAAGAATTGGACGATCCCAAATGAGGTACAGTCAGTTGATCCAAAAATGTAGAATCAGTTGATCCAAGAAGTGAACTCGCTCGACCCTAAAAAGTTGAATTAGACGATCATAGAAAGTGGAATCATCATGGGTAGAATCATCGAAGAAGTGGAATTGCCAAAAAGTGGATTAGGATGACTATGGAGAACCAGGAATCGAATATGGTAGAAAGTGGAATCACCAAGGTGGAAAGTGGAATCATCGAAGTTGGATGAGTGGAGTAGGATCGTTGTGGAGAACCAAGAATTGAAGCGATTCCTAGTGGATCGGCGTAGTAGGATCATTGTGGAGAACCGATAAAATAGAAGTGATTCCTGGTGGAAAGTGGAATTGCCAGAAAGTGGAATCCCCAGAAAAGTGGAATCGTCGAAGTTGGATCAGTGGAGTAGGATCATTGTGGAGATCTAGGAATCTAAGCGATTCTAGAATAGAAATCGTTACTCAAAAAAATCAACTATTCAAGAGTTGAATCTACCAGTTCTAAAACCTGAAAATGATCACAGAATTGAGCGATTGCACCCAAAAACGATTCTCAAAATGAAAAAGAGCCAAGAAAACGAATAATTCTATCTGCCACGTGTTGCCCTACAGGTGAAGGAGTGAAAAGTGGAGTTAGATCGTTTTGATGAAACGATCTAATTGTGAGCGAAACGATCCAATTGTGAAAAAATAAGCTAATTTACTAGTGTGGTTGAATTGCTTGTTTGTAGCATAAATGCCTTATACAATTCGATTGTATAGGGAATCTAACTGCGAAAAAATAAGTTGATTACTGGTATGGCTGAATTGCTTGTTTGTACTTAAATCCCTTATACAATTCGATTGTATTTGAGAATTAGAATGGTCAATTCGATTGTATTTGAGAATTAGAATGGTCAATTCAAGATGTAGAAGCCCTCTTCACTATATACAGAGAAAGAAAGTTTCAATCAAAATTTTGTAGCACCACCATTGTGAAGAGCTCCAACCTGAGTTATAATAATGACTAAATGAAACAAGCTATAGAAAGCATCAAGGCAAGTTATGGCAAGCTTGTATATATTGTTGAGAAAACCAAAAAGCAAGATATGGGAAAGTTTTGCTCTGATACCACTATTAGCTTTAATGGAAGCAAAGCCTCAAACACTCACTCACTCAATGCTCACAAATCAAAAAGAACACAAGGGAGAAAAAGAGTGTGTAGAAGGCTAGTTCACTAGAAGAAAGAGCTCAAGGTACAATGAGGGTATAATGAAATACAAAATAAATAGAAACCCTAAATTGAGGATGAGGTTTCTTATATGCTAGCTAACCCTAAGGTACCCATTCACACCTAGTTCACTAGAAGAAAGAGCTCAAGGTACAATGAGGGTACAATGAAGTACAAAATAAATAGAAACCCTAAATTGAGGATGAGGTTTCTTATATGCTAGCTAACCTGTAAGATCCCTGTTCCCACCGAGCAACGGATTCGGGGTACTGGCAGCGGAAGTAGCGCTTCTCGCGCGGGACAGGGGTCCCACACTCGCGGCCTCGCCCACGGATATCCAGATAAGAGACTAATTCGTCGGTTGTTCCAAAACCGAACCCGGAAAAACTTCCTTTACCGGAAAGCACGGGCGATTCCACCAGGATAACTTTTTACTCTAACGTAGTCAAGATCATTTCTGATCGAGATGATCCGATTACATCTATAAGATACTTAGTCAGTTCAAGGAAGAAACTTGCACTTGGATCATTGGGATCAACGCTTTTTTCCCCATTCAAGAGGCACAGCCGTTGATTCCTATCCATAGAACAGTTTCTGTCCGGGATTTATTTTTTTTTTCTATCGTAAAAACAAAAGTTTGAGTCTCGATTTACGGATCCATCAGTCCAGCCTAACCCCATCCAGTCCCATGGGTTAGCCAACCGCCCAACCACTGTAGTGATGGGATCCAATTAAAAATTTGGTTAGGTTTTGTCCCGGGTACCAAGGAAAAGAGTTCCAAGGCCCCCTAGCCGGATGTTCATGCAAAATAAAACTAGTCACACCACTCACACACCCAATATGAAATTGCCTTTTTCAACCAGATTCAACCAGCTTAAAACAATCCTTTAATAAAACCATAGTATCATTGATCACCATCTTCCAATTTATCCAATTGATTCTTAATTTCCCATCATTCCTTCATTAGAGTATCTATGGCATCATTGGCAACTAGAACGCTCAGGAGCCGTTTCGATAGTTCCTAGCCCATAATACTTGGCAATATAATCACTTAACAAGATGGACTCTCGTTGAAGATCAGCAAGATCAACCAACAGATCCATATAAGGAGCCATGGACTCATCCATTGAAGACCAGCAAGGTCAATCAACCAGATCCATGCTCGATTTCAGAAAACAACTCCAACTCTGTTCCAATATCTTCCTCGACGCACGCGTGGGTATCCTAGGCGACCCAGAGCCCGAGCACCGTATGGTCAGCACCCTCTAGGATCCTTCGCAGGTAACCTAGCGCTTCACGCATAGGCCGCTTCCTTGGCCCCTCATCCACCGTACCGGAAGCTCACCATTTTAATCGCACCGAGGCTGGTCAAGACCTCGGCCGACCTTGCTACGCGAGACGTCCTTCATTGACTCCCCGTCAGCAGTTGCAACTTTCTCATCACGACCTTAATCACAAGACGGTCAAAATGCTCCCCCCAGCATTCTTGACATAAAACAATCATTTACAGACAGCATTTACAAACAGTTTACAATACAATTTCTATTTTAACTTTCATTTTTCCACATTATCCCTCCTCAATCTACATTACTTATTCCATATTCCATTTATATGTATACTCATCCCATCACATCATTTCCATCTCATCACTTCAGATTCCCTCACATCACAATCGTATATTCACATCCATACATCCACAACTATATGCGTACATTCACATCTACATGCATACATCTACATCCCTATGCATACATCTACATCCACATTCACATTCACCTCCATACATCTACATCTACATGCATACATCCACTCCACATTCACATCCACATCTATACATCTACATCTACATGCATACATCCACCTCTACATCCACATCTACGTCTATACACCTACATCTACATGCATACATCCCCATCCACATCCACATCTACATCTATACATCTACATCTACATGTATACATATACATCTCCATTCACAACTACATCTACATGCATACATCCACATCTCCATTCCCATCTACATCTATACATCTACATCTACATGCATCCATCCACCTCCACATCCACATCTACATCTATACATCTACATCTACATGTATACATCCACATCTCCATTCACATCTACATCTATACCTCTACATCTACATGCATCCATCCACATCTCCATTTACATCCTCATCTACACATCTATTTCTACATGCATACATCCACGTCCCATGCATACATCCACCTCCACATTCACACTCACATCCATACATCTACATCTACATGCAACATCCACATCTCCATGCATAATAAAATTCTTTTAATTAATCTAGGATGATAGTTCCTAGAATATGGTAGGAATTCCTCTTTTTATACTTTGAATGAATTTATTTTATGCGTAATTTCTATAAAAATTTTACCATAGCTCCGCTACTATGACTGATAAATCTCAATTTTTTTCTAAGGGATAAAGCTCATTTTTAAAGAAATAATTAGAATGGTCTCTAATTGGATCATCAATCCATAATGGTCTCTAATTGGATCATTAAGAAAACAATTAGAATGGTCTCTAATTGGGTCATCAATCCATAATGGATTGAATCATCAATGTGCATAAACTAAAAGCATAGCAAAAAGCCATTAATTTGGCCTCAAGCATAGCTTAATCTTGGATTAAGGAAAGGCTTTATGAAAAGCTTCATTTGGATTGAGAATGGTTCATGAGTATGACCATTTCTTGAGTGAGAGAGAGAAATTACATAAAAACCATTAGAATTTAAACATAAATGGAAATTAACTTCTATAGCATTTATTAAATTATGTAACTCTTCACTACTATTCACCAATTAACTTCAATAGCATTTAAAAAACCATACCAATTAAACTTCTCAAGCTTGAGAGGGGTTGAGAAGAGAGAATCATTGAGAAATTATAGAAAGATCAAAATTCAATATACTTACCTTATAATTTGCTTGATTCTTTATTCACGGTAGAGGCCCCCAACCAATCAATTGGTTTAGTATGTTGATGGAGCCACCAATGGGGATTGAAGAAAGAGAGAAGTATCAAAAACTAGTGAATTATTAAAGAATTCACAACTCTTGGCTTAGGTAGAGTAGAGTAACAATGCATAAGACACTCTATATTTTGGCTTAGGTGGAGTAGAGTAACAAGCATAAGACTCTATCTAATTTGGCTTAGGTGGAGTAAAGTAACAAGCATAAGACTCTATCTAATTTGGCTTAGGTGGAGTAGAGTAACAAAGCATAAGACTCTATCAAATTTGGCTTAGGTGGAGTAGAGTGACAAAGCATAAGACACTATATTTTTTTCAACAAGGAGAGGCTTCTATTTATAGGAAAATTTGAGCTCCTAACCAAACAAACTGATTCTAGAATTTTCCAAGTGAGTTTGGTTGAATTTGGACTAGATTTGGACCTAGTTTGGTTACTTTTTGATTCGGTTTGGTTCCATTTTGATTTGGTTTGGTTCAAGAGAGATGAGAGATAAAAATATCACATTATTTTTGAGTTTAAAACTCATTCAAGCATGTGAAATATGCACCTCCTTTAAAGAATTCCCCTTCCTTACATATGTGTCAAAATTTTATTGCTCATAGTTTTTTACTAATAAACCTTGTACATTTTCAACTCTTCATCTTATGTGAAATATGCACCTCCTTTAAAGAACTCCTCTTCCTTACATATGTGTCATAGTTTTTTTTTAACTAATAAACCTTGTACATTTTCAACTCTTCATCTTATGTGAAATATGCACCTCCTTTAAAGAACTCCCCTTCCTTACATATGTGTTTATTTACTAATAAACCTTGTACATTTTCAACTCTTCATCTTATGTGAAATATGCACCTCCTTTAAAGAACTCCCCTTCCTTACATATGTGTTTATTTACTAATAACCCTTGTACATTTTCAACTCTTCATCTTATGTGAGCATTTACTCATTTTTGGGTATCTTCTTTTACAAATTGGATTTATCTCCTCCCTACACATGGATTGATGCTATTGGCCCATAGGAACCTTAATTGGACCATAATCTAAAAATTTCTGAAAATCTAGACCCTTAGACTAAGGTTCTTTATACTTATTTCCAATTAATTCCAATTGCACATTGGAAAATTCTTTTTGAAATTCTGTTTCAGGGAAACTCATCTGAATTATAAGAGATTTTTTTCTATCCAAAAAAATATTCAAAATCTGAATATTCTCTCTCTAGAATATTTTCTCTCTCTAGGTTAAAACAGCCACAAACAAGATCTCTTATATTTTAGAAAAGGAATTGATTACAGGGGAATATACTAGACATCAAAAAGGGGTTGGGGGAGGAATCTTACATAACCCTAAGGTACCCATTCACACCTAGATGGCCATGGGGGGAAATGAGTGTGGGACAAAAGTGCCCATGGCACAAGTGCATGACCTCAGAGGTAGTACTACCAAATATCTAACAAGTTGCACACTCCCTTTCATTCCATATGTACCCTCCATTTCTTATTTTCCAACACTTCCCCTCAAGTGGTAATGAATCTCTATCATATGCTTTGTCATTTTCTAGAGTGTTCCATCTCACCTTGCCTTCTTTAGGCTATAACATTGACTTGAATTGAGATTTTACACCATAATAGTAGGAGTTAAGGTTATAACAAAAGAAGGTGGGAGACATGCCCTTTTACTTTATAGCCTATGATAAGTTTAAGAGCCTAACCAAGATCTCCACACCTCTCAGGCAAATACTAGTTCACACACCTTGGTTCATCATAAACTATTTACAAAGGCTACAATGTTTGTGCAAAAAAGTTGATGTAAAATCCAATGAAGCCCATGCCAATGAAGTTAATGCCAACTTGAACGTCCTGCTTCCATACTCCTTTCCACCACATTTTGGGGATCTCTTTTACTGCATCCAAATGCCAAGGATCACCAAATTTTCTAAGTCTATTCATAAATTTCACACCTTGACGGGAATCTTTTTTCCTTCCATCTCTTAGCAACTAATTGCAAAACTACCCTAAAATTCGCACTGTGATTGAAATTTTTACCTTTTGCTTTTTGCTTTTTGCCTTTTTAACTTTTTTTGTAGTTTATTTTTTGGTAATCACAACCATGGTTATCATGCTTCTGGCAATCACAAGCATGGTTAGAATGTTTTATTTTTGAGGCTAGTGGGAATTCATCAAGGCATAGTAGCAATGGAAGAGAAGAGATAGAGGAACCAAGGAACAAAGACACACAATCAAGGCATAATAGCAATGGAAGAGAAGAGATAGAGGAACCAAGGAACAAAGACACACAATCAAGGCATGGTAGAAATGTAAGAGAAGAGATGGGGGCCTCAAGGAAGATAGACACACAATCGATGCATGGTAGCAATGGAAGAGAAGAGATGGTGCCCAAGGAACATAGGAACATTTTTGAGGTTAGTGGGAATTCAGCAAGGCATGGTAGAAATAGAAGAGAAGAGAGGCCCCAAGGAACATAGACACACAATCATCATAACAAGAGTGTGAATATCAATTCCTCATTTGATATATTAAAGTAACACTTGAGAAAAATTTTAGCTTCATGGTTGCATGTGTTCCCTGTGTGTAGGACTATTATTACTTGAACTTGAAGAGGACTTGTCCCTGTATTATTCTTCCCATATATGAATTTAAAGTTTATTCATTATTCCCGATGTAGGGCTATTATTACTTGAACTTGAAGAGTACTTGTCCCTGCATTCTTCTTCCCATATGTGAACTTAAAGTCTCGAGGGGTTCACTATATGTAAACTCTCTATATCACATGCATTCAAGGCCTAATTAAAAAACTCCTTATCTATAATTTTTTCATCACTATAGTGATAGGATCCAATTAAGAATTTTGTTAGGTTTTGTCCCGGGTACCAGGGAAAAGAGTTCCCAGGCCCCCTAAGCAGGATATTCATGCAAACTTAAAACTAGTCACACCACTTACACACCCAATATGAAATTGCCTTTTTCTTAGCATCATCTATCTTTAAAAACAATCGTTTAATGAAGCCATTGTCTCATTGATCATAAAATCTCCGATTGAATCCTTATTTTCAATCATTCTTTAATCACTGTATCTATGGCATCATTGGCAACCAGAACGCTCACCACCTGACCACTCAGGGGCCTTTTCGATAGTTCCTAGCTCATAGTAAACGGAATATATTTACATATCAAAAATGGAATCTACGTTGAAGATCAGCAAGAGCAACCAATGGATCCATATAAAAGAGCCATGGACTCTTCCGTTGAGGACAAGCAAGGTCAATCAACCAGATCCAAGCCTGAATTCACAAAACAACACTTACTCCTTGTTCCAATATCTTCCACAACGCACATGTGGGTATCGTTGGCGACCCAGAGCCCGAGCACCGTATGGTGAGCACCCTCTAGGATCCTTTGCTAGCGCTTCACTCATAGGCAGCTTCCTTGGTCCCTCATCCACTATACCGGAAGCTCACCATTTAAATCGAATCGAGGCTAGTCAAGACCTCGGTGACCTTGCTATGCGAGACGTCCTCTGTTGACTCTCCGTCAGCTATTGCAACTTTATCAACAACCACGACCTTAATCACAAGACGGTCAAAACGCTTCCCCAGCATTCTTGACATAAAACAGTCATTTGAAAACAGGACATAAATACAATTTCTATAATGACCTCTCATCTTTCCACATTGCTCCACATCAACCCACATTATTTAATTCTATAATGACCTATCATCTTTCCACATTGCTCCACATCAACCCACATTATTTAATTCTACAACCATTTTATAAGTAATCCTATTCTCATTCAATCACATCATTTTTCATCTCATCACATCTTTTCTCAATTTATCCTCATCAGATCTCATCCACTCGCATCTACCCATATCCACATCACATTCATTCACATCTCATCATTCAGACCACATTACATTCACTCACATCTCATCCATTCAGACCACATCACATTCACTCACATCACATTCACTCACATCACATCTCATTCATTTTACCTCACATCCCATTCATTCACATCTATCCCGATTCACATTCCATCACATCACATTCATTCATATCCATCACATTCACATTAACTTATATCCATCACATTCATTCTCATCACCATTATATCACATCACTTCTATCCACATCATATCTCATGCATACACATCTCATCTCATTCATCCACATTCATCCAATCACTCACATGTACAACTACTCACATCTATCCATACATTCATATCTATCACTTCACATCCACATATATTCATGTCACATCTGATCTCTTTACATCACATCTTATTCTTTTACATACACATCTATATCCATTCTTTCACATACATCCACATCCATTCTTTCACATACTCATTCACATCCGTTCTTCGCATACACATTCACATCCATTCTTCACATACACATACACATCCACATCCATTATCATCACATATATTCACTCACATCTGATATCATTCATTTACATTCTGATTCACATGACATCACATCTCATCCATTCATTCACATTTATTTGACTCGCATCACATCTCATCACATCTATTCATCTCATATTCTCATCACTTCTATTCACATCACATCTAACCAATCATCTATCTGATTCACATCTTATCTCATCACATCTATTCATCTCATATTCTCATCACTTCTATTCACATCACATCTATCCAATCATCTATCTAATTCACATCACATCTCATCACATCCATTCATCTTATATTCTCATCACTTCTATTCACATCACATCAAATCATCTCTCTGATTCACATCTTATCTCATCACATCTTATCTCATCACATCTATTCACCTCACATCTCATCACCTCACATCTATTCACAGAATTTAAACATAGAATTTAAGAGGATCCTAATTTTTGATAGAAAGATTCTTTACGCATCTATTTATGCATAATTCAAATTTAAGGAAAATACCACTTTTAAAATAAAATTAAATCCTTTATGCATCTTTCCATGCATAAATTCAATTTTAATGAGAATAACATTTTTGAAATAAAAATAAATTCGTTTATGCATCTTTCTATGCATAAAATCAAAATAATGAGAATAACTCTTTTGAAATAAAAATAAATTCCTTTATGCGTCCTTCTATGCATAAAATCAAAATTAATGAGAATAACTCTTTTGAAATAAAAATAAATTCCTTTATGCGTCTTTCTATGCATAAAATCAAAATTAATGAGAAAAACACTTTTGAAAATAAAAATAAATTCCTTTATGCGTCTTTCTATGCATAAAATCAAAATTAATGAAAATAACTCTTTTGAAATTAAAAAAAATCCTTTATGCGTCTTTCTATGCATAAAATCAAAATTAATGAGAATAACTCTTTTGAAATAAAAATATATTCCTTTATACGTCTTTCTATGCATAAAATCAAAATTAATGAGAATAACTCTTTTGAAATAAAAATAAATTACTTTATGCGTCTTTCTATGCATAAAATCAAAATTGATGAGAATAACTCTTTTGAAATTAAAATATATTCCTTTATGCGTCTTTCTATGCATAAAATCAAAATTAATGAGAATAACTCTTTTGAAACAAAAATAAATTCCTTTATGCACGTTTCTATGCATAAAATCAAAATTAATGAGAATAACTCTTTTGAAATAAAAAAAATTCCTTTATGCATCTTTCTATGCATAAAATCAAAATTAATGAGATTAACTCTTTTGAACTAAAAATAAATTCCTTTATGCACCTTTTTCACGCATAAAATCAAAATTAATGAGAAAAACACTTTTTATTTAAAAATAAATTCCTTTATGCATCTTTCTATGCATAAAATCAAAATTAATCAGAATACCTCTTTTGACATAAAAATAAATTCTTTTATGCACCTTTCTATGCATAAAATCAAAATTAATGAGAATAACACTTTTGAATTAAAAATAAATTCCTTTATGCACTTTTTTATGCATAAAATCAAAATTAATGAGAAAAACTCTTTTGAAATAAAAATAAATTCCTTTATGCGTCTTTCTATGCATAAAATCAAAATTAATGAGAATAGATGTTTTGAAATAAAAAAATTACTTTATGCACCTTTCTATGCATAAAATCAAAATTAATGAGAATAACTCTTTTGAACTAAAAATAAATTCCTTTATGCACCTTTCTACACATAAAATCAAAATTAATGAGAAAAACACTTTTGATATAAAAATAAATTCCTTTATGCATCTTTCTATGCATAAAATCAAAATTAATCAGAATAACTCTTTTGAAATAAAAATAAATTCCTTTATGCATCTTTCTATGCATAAAATCGAAATTAATGAGAATAACACTTCTGAATTAAAAATCAATTTCTTTATGCACCTTTCTATGCATAAAATCAAAATTAATGAGAATAACTCTTTTTAAATAAAAATAAATTCCATTATGCATCTATCCATGCATAAAATCAAAATTAATGAGAATAATACTTTTGAATTAAAAATAAATTCCTTTATGCATCTTTCTATGCATAAAATCAAAATTAATGAGAATAACTCTTTTGAATTAAAAATAAATTCCTTTATGCATCTTTCTTTGCATAAAATAAAATTAATAAGAATAACACTTTTGAATTAAAAATTAATTCCTTTATGCATCTTTCTATGCATAAAATCAAAAGTAATGAGAGAATAACACTTCAGAATTAAAAATAAATTCCTTTATGCATCTTTCTTTGCATAAATTCAATTTTTTTGAGTATAACACTTTTGAATTAAAGATAAATCTTTTATGCAACTTTCTATGCATGAATTCAATTTTAATGAGAATAACACTTTTGAATTAAAAATAAATCTTTTATGTAACTTTCTATGCGAAAATTCAATTTTGATGAGAATAACACTTTTAAATTTAAAATAAATTCCTTTATGCATCTTTCTATGCATAAATTCATTTTCGATGAGAATAACACTTTTGAAATAAAAAAAAATCTTTTATGCATCTTTCTATGCATAAATTCAATTTTGATGAGAATAACTCTTTTGAAATAAAATAAATCTTTTAGAATGCACAAACGGAGGGAATTACTCTTTTAGAATAATCTAATGATAAACTTTAGTTCCACAAAATTTAAGAAAATTTTGCCATAACCTCCTTTGTATGGCTGACCATTTCTCAATTTTAACATTCAATTTATGACTTGAATTAATCCAATTTGAATTCTAATATCTCTAATGTACTCCATTTTTCAAAAATCAAGAGAGTAAACAATGAAAAGAGTTTAATCAATCATTTAATTAAACTTTCTAGGATTAAGAAGGGCTGAATTGTTAAAGAAGAGAAGGGGGTGGCCTTTCCATCAAGGCATAGCATCATATTTTAATTCAAACATTTATAAAGCATAAATTTTAAGAAAACCATAGATTTAAAATCCACAATAAGTAAGAATTAAGCTTACATGGAGTTTATAAGCTTTCATTTGGCTTGAGGGATTGAGGGTTCTACTCTTGTTTGCAGCAAGAGTGGCCACTAGTTCTTTTGGAGAGGATTTAGTCAAAAACAATTTAATTATCAAGTGAATTCAATGTATTTGACTCTGGGGAGGAGAGTAACAGTGCATAAACACTATTAACCTTTTACAAGAGGGGAGGCTTCTATTTATAGGAAAAAGTTAGACTCTAACCAAGCAAACTGATTCTAGAATTTTCGAGATCATTTTGGTCACTTTTTGACAATTTTTAGGTCAGTTTAGCTTACTTTTTGGATCTAGTTGAAACAAGAGAGAGAAGAGATGAAAATATCTCATTATTTGTGAGTTTAAAACTCATCCACACATGTGAAATAGGAGCCTCCTTCATGAGGGAAATTCCCCACACTGAGGTGTCAAAATGCATCATTTCCTCTAAATATATCTTCTTTTTTAACTAATAAACCTTGTCCTTAGTCAACTCTTCATCTTATGTGAGTATTTACTCATTTTTGGGAGATTTTATTTTATTCTTCAATTTATCTCCTCTCCCTACATTTGGATTAATCTTATTGGTCCATAGGAACCTTAATCCAAAATTTTCATAAAATTTGGACCCTCAGGCTAAGATTCTTTTTACCTATTTTCAATTTATTCCAATTGCACACTGGAAAGTTCTTTTTGAATTTCTGTTTCAGGGGAAATCATTTAAATAAGAAGGGATATTTTTCCATCCAAAGATATCTAGAAACTGAATTATCTCTCTCTAGAATATTTTCTCACTCTAGGCTCAAACAGATAAAAACAAGATCTATTATTATTCTAAAAAGGAGATTGATATTACAGGGGGAGAAACTGGACATCCTGAGGGGCTGGGGGAGGAATCTTACATCCTACCCCACTTAACAAATGCGAGATGTCCTCATCTCGCAGGTGGAGTATGATCTCTTTCATCTTCTTCTTCTTCATCAATCACTTCCAGCGTTACTACCTTGGAAGTGGACGGCCAATTTGGGAACAACTCTCTTTGACTTCCCCTATTCTGAGGCAGAGGTCTTGCATTACTTTGCATTGAAACTGCAAGTTGGTTAGAGGGTCTACCTCTAGGATTTCCCTGATTTTGGCTGATATAAACCTAGTAGGTTTAAAACCTATAATTTGATCAGAGGTAAACATGTTTCGACTACGTCAGCTGTTTCTTTAGCCTTGACTTGTGAAAAGAAAAATGGTTTCCCTAAGAAAACAATGACACCCCAAACCTCGATAGCAACATTTTTGAAGCCTAAAACCTCTCCAAAATCATTTGACACATCTATTAATGACCATAACACAGGTATTGACCACAAAGGTAGATGTTTCACAAAAAAACTAATAAACATGATTCAAACAAGTGTTTCAGGTGTAACAAGATTGGACATATCGCATCAAGTTGTCCATGGAAGTCAAAGTTTATTTTACTTGGGCTCAATATGGTCAATGATGATGATGAAGAAGAATGCCACGATGACTAATTCAACTCTTGAGGTAACATATTTATTTCATCTCATTATTTAACACTTTTTGGTAAATTTCAAGGAGAGTTTTTATGCATCAAAAAGTAGAACTTCTTCAAGGAACTGACCCTTCCATCTTGAACTATACTTTATGAATTTTTTACTATGTATTAGTCTTGTGGTATGGGACATAAGATTAATCCTGTGTGAAGGATTTCGATGCATACTTCTCTCTAGATATATGTGGGATAATTTCTGGTGGTATGGGACACTAGAATTTATTACACATAGAAGTCCTTGATACAATGTCTTTTGTTATGATGATCAGAGAGAAGACACTTAAATTTATATATTATACAATAATTGATCTCCTTTACTCACAAAGTAAACACGCATATGAGGTTAGATGCTTATCCAAGAAGAAGGGATGTTACATAATGTCCACCCTTTAGTTATACGGGGACGCCCGAACGCTAGTGTGCCATCCTAGTGAATTGGTATCGTGGGTGACTCCACATTAAATATTTATTACCTAGTGGTATTGGCATAGCTTGAGACCATGCTTGGCAGGTGTATGTTGTTAAGGTGTAACAAGTAGTACCATGCTTGACAACTATATTATGGTCAAAGTGAAACAAGTGGACTATGCTAGACAACTGCACAGAGTCGAAGTGTAACAAGTGGTTTATGTAACTGATGTGCCATGCTCATGGGAGTGTAACAAGTGATAACTCACAACATGCTAGATGATGTGTATAATGATACTCTCATCATAGTGAAACAAGTGGTGAATATATGTTGGGTGAAAGCATGGTACAGTGTACCCATTTAGTGTACCCATTTAGTAGTGTTTTTGGCAAAACTTATTGACGGGTACTAAGATACTTTTAGTACTAAATAAAGATCCATGGCAAGAAAATTTAGAACTTAAAAATAGAGATCCTTCCACAATTCAAAAAATTTTAGACGTGCTTCGACTTCATTGAGTGCTCGATCTTCCCCAATTTGCGTGATTCTCGTTTCTCAAAAGCTCTCTCCTACTCTGCCACTACCACGCTTCTGCCCCTCCCCCCTCTCTCTACCTATCCCTCTATCTCTCCCCTTGCCTCGCTTGTTCTCTCTCTAGATATCTCATTTGTATGGAACATTCAACTCAGCCATGCATGTCCACGGGATCATTAGGTGGATATTCAAAGTGCTCGGACAGGAACAAGTCTGGTCTTGCATTGTTTACAGTGCGTTACTTCCTCAATGTTACTAGCAGTTTTGATAGAGAAGGACGATAAAAAATTCTTGATAGGATTTTACGACATCCACCAGGACTATAAGAAATTGTGAAGAAGACAGTGTTTCCTAATAACCAGATGATTTCGGAGGCAATTGTAGAGAACATAAAGACATCACTGAGCATGGTCAAAGGTGTGGAAAGTGCAGATAAGCGAGCAGCACTTCACATGGTTGCTAACAATGTGGCAAAAAAACAATACAGTGATAGGAGAGTTGCTAAAGCCCTTGGTATCCAACTAAGAAATTTGAAGAAACATCATGCTGATATACAAGCTAAATAGTTCAAATGGGTGGGAGAAGGTTGCAAAAAGCAGGAATGATTGTCTAAGTGAAGAGGTTGTTCACTCTCTCATTCAATTTTGGACAAGCAACACAAGGGTGTCTCCAAACAAGAAGGATGTCTACAAGCAGTGGATAAGTCAAAAAAACTACAGAGCTCGTCCCACCCATTACTTGGAGCTTACCGAGGTATATCTACATCATTATTTTTTTCTTAGGAAAGGAAATTTGGCTCCTTAAATTGCTATCCAAGTGTAGACAAAGTCTTGCATTAGAAGAGATACATTAATCAAAACTCCCTTCAGCACCTAAACTAATCACTGGCCAAGTTTTGCTTTCTGCTTCTGCCAAAGGGAGTCAAGGGAACTATCTACATCATTATTATCTTCAACATGATATTACCTCTTTGATCTTCTTCTCCAAATTATTCAGATTATTAGTACGATTAGTACTAATAGTACTATTAGTACTAGTAGTATCAACACTAAAGCTACTATTGGTAGTATCAGAGTTCATACTTACAAACTCTTGATTTTGTAAATTTTTTGTTTTGATTATGCGGGTAGAATTCTTCATGAACTTCAACGAACCAAATCCCTCCATTAACATCCTCTTTCATGCTTTTCAAAGCCTAAAGCCTTATTTTGTCAGAAAACTTAAGGAGAGAAACACGTGCTGTTGTGTTTACCATACAAGAATTGATTTAATGCGGCTTGTTGTGAATTCCATGAGAGGACTGATACAAAATCATTACATGGAGATGCATGTGATTGCGTGTGTATGGTTTGCAGGCCAAATGAGGAGGAAAAGTGTGCAATGCCTATGTAGCCACCTATTCTTTAGTGTCAGAATTGTGGAGGTCAAGAGTATGCCCAAAGGAAGAGTTAGCTGAGTGGCACAAGCTTGCATGCTTACTGCAAATGTGTAAGAACTGTCCAAAACCTTTTTTTGTCCTTGTGAGATTGATATAGTAAATCAAGAACTGGTAAAGTGGAAGACTTATGAGTATGTCATAGAGGACATAGGAAAAGGTCAAATAAGGAAACCCATAAAACAAGTCTACAAGGAGACACCCGCAAAAGACATTATCCCACTGTTTTTGTAGCATTTGAATGTGTTCATCGTGCATAACTTTCAAAGTTACTGGCAGAATTCTCAATTCAAAGAATGCTTGAAGAATTTGCCAGATGATGCGGTGATGTCTGTTGTTGACTTTGCCAAGAATTATACCTTCAAGGTGCAGATCGAAATTTAGTCCATGCATTGGTATAGTGACCAGTGTACAATATTGGTACAAAATGACTATTGGAAGGAGGATGGAAATTTAAAGAAGCAATCCATCTTTTATATTTCACATGATAAATAACATGACACATTGTTCGTTCAATATTGTTTTAAGCTTCATTACCAAGGTCTTCTGTCTCAAGGACTGAAGTTTACAAGGCACTGGGCTTGGTCGAATGTTAGTACTCTGTGTTACTACTATGTTAGTACTTTGTGTAAGTCTGTGGTAGTACTCTGTGCTAGTTTGTGTTAATTTGTGTTAGTACTTTGTATACTATGTTAGTACTATGTGTAAGTAATATGTTAGTCTGTGTTGCTCTATGCTAGTACTCTGTGTTAGTCTATGGTAGTACTCTGTGCCAGTCCGTGTTAGTACTCTATGTTAGTTTGTGTTAGTCTATGTTAGTACTATGTTAGAACTCTGTGTTAGTTTGTGTTAGTACTTTGTGTACTATGTTAGTACTATGTCTAAGTACTATGTTAGTCTGTGTTGCTCTATGTTAGTACTATGCTAGTACTATGTGTTAGTCTGTGTTAGTACTATGTTAGTACTCTGTGTTAGTTTGTGTTAGTCTGTGGTAGTACTCTATGCTACTCTGTGTTAGTCTACATTATTACTCTGTGTTAGTTTGTGTTAGTACTATTTTAGCACAGTCTCTATATGTAAAAAATCAGTATTGTTCTGTAATCAATAAAATTTTGTTGTTTTGGTTATTACAGGTATTATTCACTAACCAACAGTTGAATGATATGGAACTACTTTGGTACTGGGCATGGTAAGGGAGATCATGATAGTGTGGGTGCTGTGATAAAGCGTGCTCTAACAGCTAAGAAGTGGGATGCAAATGGTGCTAAGTTACAGAATGTCCATGATGTTATTGAATGGTTGACTTGGAAGATGGCAGATGATGGAAAGCAAAGGCTTTTTGTGGAGGTGAAGATTAATGATGTCAATATAGGAGCAATGCATACGCATGCCAAACAGTCAAAGGTACTCGCAAAACACATTGTGTGTTGGGATTCAATCGCAAAGACCCTACACAAGTTCTGTTTTGAAGTTTGTCATGCTTTTGTTCCTTCTATGTTGATGAATCTTGGGACAAGTGCATCAATCTAAGCCATGTACAACCATGGAAGTTGCATAAGCTAGAGCCTCTGATAGAAAGGATAATAATACAGTAGTTGTGGAGCAGGATGACATTGTCTACTCAGAGCAGCAGGACTAATTAGCTGATATGTTGGAGGTTGGAGACCACTTGGCAGTGCTAAAGTCTCCCTCTACGAACAAAGATAATGAGGATTACTACATTGTGCTATGCAAACAAGGCAAGACATTCCTCTCAGACCAAGTGAAGGATGGTTGGGGTAATGTTTTCAACATTGGAGATGCAGTGGTGCATGGTATCTATTATGCTAAATTGCCACAATGTAAAAATAGTTATGCCTTACTAAAGGAAAGCACCTGCAGCTATGTTGCATGCCGATGCAATACTTGCAATAAAGTTCCCAATTACAAGCAAAGCACAAGGTCAACGGGTACACAACAGTTTATCGTGTCCCTCTGAAGGTGCATGAACACATCCTAGGTAATGTCTTATTCCTTAATTCCTAGGTAGCGCTGAAGAAGGTCAATTGAGGGACAAGATTGGCAAGCTGGCTGCCTACATGGTTGACCTGCTTAACCACATCAAAGAGCTTAGGAATAGTGAGCGGTGTGAGCGGTGGTTTTCCTGCATGAGAGTGAACTAGGACACATTGACCCCTTGTAATAGTTAACAATTAATGGTGTCATGTACTGTTTCAACCTGTTTTGCTAATATCATATCCTTCTCCGCGTTTTAAAAAACGTTTAAATCCTAAATATGGGACCAAAATATTTCTTTGCTATTAATTAATTAGTTGAGAGAAAAGGGTTTAGGGTTTAGTTTGACGCGTGGTAGTGAGCGAATTTTCTAGAAGGCCTTCTCTCCTATAAAGGAATGCAACTTCATCTCTACAGCCTCACTATTTCGCTTGCCTCTGTACGGCCTTCTCTATTGCCTCACTACTACAGCCTCACTATTTCAAATTAATCTTCAGTATGCCTAAATACAAGTATAAGGAGTGCTTGAGGGGGACCTGCGCGACTATGCCGACCACCATAGCACAACCTCAGGAGATGAAGTGGATTATGACGACCTGTACTCAACACCAATGTCCCAGGATGAGGATGAGGAGACCTCGAACCCCTTAGAGGATGAGGAACATGAGGAGAACAAGGAAGAGGAGGAGTGGGCTGAATAAGAGAATGAGGAAGAGGAGGAACAAGAGGAGAACGAGGAGGGTGAAGAAGAGGAGTGGGTAGAAGAGGACAAGGAGGAAGAGGAAGAGGAATTTACATATAGTGGGGATGATGAAAATGATAATTCGGATGGTGCTAGGAAGAAGGTTGAGGAGACGAGGACAGCTCTACCAATGAAGAGCATGCTAAATACATGCCATTTCCTTTCTGACAGTAATTTTGATTTTACTGAGCTGGCCCTTTTTGGCTATGTAATTTGGGCTATGATCAAGTTTTGGCAGTAATCTAGTGGTTTGTTATTTCCACATTGTGGTAATTGCTGACAATTAGTTACTTTTCCCTTTCTCTTCTCCATACAAATTGCAGACTATGCTAGTACTATGTTACTATTGTTAGATCTTTGCTTAACTGTGTTAGTACTATGTTACTATTATGTTGGTACTATTTTAGTCTCATGTTAGTATTGTGCCATTATAGTGTTAGTCTTATGTTAGTACTGTGTTAGTCTTTAATCAACAACAGTACTTAAAGCAATTAATTGTTGTCCTAGTTAATTAATTGTGCTATCTCTGGATAGTACTGACTTAGTACTATGTTAGTACTGTGTTAGATCTATGCTAGTACTATGTTAAATATATGCTAGTACTATTGTGTTAGTACTATCATAGTACTATTTTAGTCTCATGTTAGTACTGTGCCATTATAGTGTTAGTCTTATGTTAGTACTGTGTTAGTCTTTAATCAACAAGTTTTTTTTTGGTAAAATATAACTTGAATTATAAACGATGATTTACAGAGATGTTCAAAAAATTACAAAAAGACCCAAGACTGTCAGATGAAAACCAAAGGCTAATATAACAAGTTAAAGAGAACTTTAATTACTAGGGAGATCATATAAAAGGTGGTTTTGAGAGCAAAAACATGTATCGTTATATACAGGCTATTGATGCACAATTGGAGCAGGATGAACTACACTAAACCCCTAAGCATAAAGAGCATCAGTCAGGCACATTATGTTCTGCACAAACTGATCGCTGCTCTTCAATACCAATACGAGTGCACTTTGCAGACTGTAGCTCACTTCTAGCAGTATCCAGCTCTCCTTGTATCGTCTCTGCCTTTTTTTGCAACTCGGTTTTGAGCACCTCGCTCTACGAATTTTGGATTTTGCTTAATGGTTGTAAACGGAGTCGCACTTCTTCTTTGCTTCACTCTCCAAGATGGAGGCTTCTTGAAATTTGGCTTGCAATGACTGGTTCATGAGTTCTATACAAGACTTTCATATGAACAATGCACTCAGGTGCCCATGAGTCAATAGGTCTATTTCTAAACCACCACCTGCCTTGCATGGCATTTCCTATTTGACCTTAACAAATTTCAAAGGGTCTAGGTCCTCTAATTTGACGCATGTGCTGCTAGAAGTACCTCCCCTTTGAAAATCACACTTGTGCTGAGCAAAATCATCCCAATTAACCTCAATGCCTCCTTGTTGTTGTGATGAGGCAAAGGCACGAGCAAGGACAGTGTGCCAACTTCATTGTTGATGATGCTGTCAGTTTGGTAAATCCTCCTGTATAGCTCGTGAAACTCGTCCTGTGAATCCTCGTTGAGGCCACTAATGCCTCCATGTGTGCCAGAATGCGAGGAGCCCCATGTAGTTGACAACCACTTCTTCAACTCTGTGTAAGTTTCTAGCCTGGCTCGTAGGAAGAAGTTCCACCCGAGCTTCACTCCTCTAGGAATCTCGAGTGAACTCGTAGGAAGAAGTTCCACCCGAGCTTCACTCCTCTAGGAATCTCGAGTGAACTCGTATGCACCTTAGGCTCCTTGCTCTTTGCATTTTCTTGAGTTCCCTTTTCTGGTGTACTTTGCACCTTACTCTCTTTGTTCTTCAAGAAGGGAGACTTCTTCATCACAAATGATTTCTTCAAAGTCTCCACAAGTGATTTCTTCACAGGGCTTCTTTTGGCAAGGGAGTTCTTCATCGCCTTCTTCATCATTGATCGATGATGAGGACGAGAAAAAAATGAGAGAGAGAGAGAGAGAGAGAGAGAGAGAGAGAGAGAGAGAGAGAGAGAGAGAGAGAGAGAGAGAGAGAGAGAGAGATCTGAGAGAGATGATGGAAGCTTCAGGACGACATGAACGACAACAGGAATCCAAAATAAAAAATGTGTGTGTGTGTGTGTGTGTGTGTGTGAGAGAGAGAGAGAGAGAGAGAGAGAGAGAGAGAGAGAGAGAGAGAGAGAGAGAGAGAGAGAGAGAGAGAGAGTGCGTGTGTGTGTATCGTACAGTGTACATGATACATGGATTTTATACCAAATCTTAAAAATGCACTAAACGTCTCTAATATTTTTCTTATGAAAAAGGCACTATATTACATATGCATAGTACTAAAGCATTTTGCCCAATAGTATATACACCGTACCATGCTTTCACCTTGTTGTGTTTGTGCCTATCAACATTTCATATTGGGATTAATTTTGGATATGTTTACAGAAATAGGTGATGAGCAGTGCATGTGTCGCACAAAAGGGATCTTGTCTATATCATATTATTTCACATTATTAATTATGATTAATAAGGAGTGCAAGGGTCACCAAATTAGGTGTCGCACGAGTTTTATTGTTACAGTCCATGTTCACCTGAGCCTTTGAGCTTTGCCTTTGCACCTCTGAGCCATGTTTGGTCAATGAACCTTTGAGTCTCTCTGTGGTATTCCATGTCCACAAGAACCTCTCAGCCAGCCTCTGAACCATGTTCAAACCTCTGAATTTACCTTGCAGATTATGACATCGATAGCAACAACGAGCCTAATGTTGTTGTTGTAGCATTTTCTTCTACACAACTGAGAACAATTTTTTACTCAAACGAGAGAATTGTTATAGGTATATATTTTATCATATTTTTGGTGCTTAATAATCGTAGAAAAATATGCTTGATTTAGTGTGTGCAAAAATCGCCTTATTGGAATGTGCGAATGTGCACAAGGTTATTTTATGAGTTGTTTTTGTTAGCCATGTGACAAATATTTATACATATTATTTATGCACACTTGTGCGTGGCATTGCTATATTTGTAGCATATAAGTTAGAAGAGTTTTGATTATTTACACATCGTGTGTGAACAAGCTCTAATGTTTAAGCTATTTTTGTAAAAGTGGAAAAAGCAAGACCAATTTTGTATGCACAATTATTAATAGCTCCTTGGGCTATTTATTGAATACAATTCTCAAAATACTCATGTCATGGAAGTGGAGCTACACGCATGAGGGGAGAGATGCACCCAATCTTGTGTTCTTTGATTTTATGCTCTTGAGTTATATATGCTATGGTATCTATGGTTTATTTTTGTTATTTATTAATTTATGGATTAATTGCTTGAAAAAACTTGCATAACCAAAATGGGTCCCCAAATGGCCTTGAATCTAGATTTTTAAATCACTAATATCTTACAAACTGATCCCACACAATATAATGCCCCTTTGCTTCATTGTCAAGAGCGGATCTAGATTTTATAGTACACCTTCTTATTGTTCTACCTACCTGTTGCTCTTGCCTAGCAGCTACCTATAGATATTTTCTTCCAGATCAAAGGGAAAGAGATGAAGTTACCCTTATCTATGTACCACTTCCTTTACTTTCCTCTTGAGCTCTTTACACATGAATTGGCCCTCTAATACCATGAGAAGATTTTATGAGGGAGAGGATGAGCTTAAACTCCTTGCAAGCACACACACACACACACACACACACACACACACAAGCATATACATGCACACATAAGAAGAGATGGATGGTTAAATTTTCTTCTATTCTCTTCTCTTCTCTACAACCATAACATAAAGATAAGATACATACTATATAGGAAATTTCTCTCCTACTCTATTCTATTCTCTACAACCATAACATAAAGATAAGAATTACTATATGGAAAATTACTCTCCTACTATAACATACAAATGGTCAATCTATAGTGTGAACGTATATTGTGAACTTGACTACATAAATTGGCACTATAACTATGCTGTAACTCTAGTAAACCAAAATTGTTATTAAAAATTCTGTAAACCACTAGCAACATATCACCCATAATCTCACCAGCCATGCCAATGGCATAAGTGCGGAGCTATCACTCTAGTATGTCACCTATATCTGGCACTAGTTGAGCTTGATATCTCAATAATCAATTCTCTTATTGTGTTAAGGATAGGCTCCACAATGTAAGGTTGCATAGTTGTCTCTCCCAATCGTACCTAAAGCCAATTAAAATTAGCTCTAAGGGTGGCATACCCTCTTCTAAGACTTCAGCCAAGGTGGCACACCCTCTATATTAGCTTTGAAGGTGGCATACCACCTCTTTTGCATCTTTTAAAATCTTTAACTAGAACTTTGTTAGTTATATACAGCTTATAATGACACCTAAAGATGTATGGAATACCTTGGTTGTACAACACAAGTACCAAGGCTAGAAAGATATAGTTAAAGAAGGAGCTACATAATGTGACAAAGGGAAAGTTATGTATTATGGATTATTCATTGAAGGTTAAAGAAGGAGCTACATAATGTGACAAAGGGAAAGTTATGTATTATGGATTATTCATTGAAGGTTAAAGGGATTACTAATTGAACACAACCATTTGATGTTAAATGGATGTCAATTACAATTAATGGAATAGGAAAAGAACGAGTAGTTTTGGAGTTTTAACTAGACTCGAGAAAGTTTCAATAACTTTTAGGACCTGATCAGATGAATGTCAGTATAGTAAATCGTCATAAGCAAGAGCAAGACTTCTACTCAAACATAGGTAGAGGTAGCTCAGTGAATCCTCTACCTTGGTGGACATAAGTAGAGCTAGAGGTAGATCATGATCTAGAGGCTAAGGTGTAGGTTGATATGGAAACATGAATCATGGACAATAACAACAAGACTCTCAATCACAAATAGGCCACTCTAGAGGTCAAGGGAGTGAGAAATGCTGAGGTGGATGGCAAAGAAAGTGGAAATAGCATAGAATGATATTATTATGCAAACTATGGCATATAGCAAAGAAACTGGAGTGGATGGCAAAGAAATCAAAGCGAAAATAGCATATAGCAAATAGAATGGCATATAGCAAAGTACTACTATAAAAAGTAGAATGACATAAAAAGTGAGAAACTATGCATAAAAAGTGAGCACTTATAGCAAGTAAACTATGCATAAAAAGTGAGCACTTATAGCAAGGAAAGTATGCATCTTCATGTAAACATGATGAAGATAGAAGTTGAGCAACATCTATTTATGATGCACCATATGTTTACTTCCACATCTATAGATACACCACCATATAAAGATAGAAGTTGAGCAACATCTATTTACGATGCACCATATGTTTACTTCCACATCTATAGATGCATCAAACTTAGGAGACATATGGTACGTTTACTTCCACATCTGTAGATGCATCGAATTCAAGAGACGTATGGTATGTTGATTCTAGTGCTCTAACCACATGATGAACAGCTATAGTGAGTATTTTAGAGAAATGAGGGATTTGAAAAAACTTGGTTATGTAGAAATGGGTAATGATACAATACACCCTATTGCACATGTTAGCATACCAACCAAATTTGGAAGTTCTTTAGGGTTGGCATTATCCATAAGCTTTTCCAAATAATAGCACGATAACAATGCTCCCAATAAAGTCGAGCCACAAAAAACAATAATACTTTCAACTGTAGGTATGCCACTAATATTTGAATTTTTATATTACATAAGTGTAAATAATAATAATACTTTCAACTGTAGGTATGCCACAAAAAACAATAATACTTTCAACTATAGGTATGCCCACTAATATTTGAATTTCTGTATTACATAAGTGTAAATAATAATACTTTAAATTTTAGGTACACTACTAACATTTGAAGTTCCATATTACATGGGTGTGATTACATCAATATTAATGTTCAAATGATTGAGAAGGTATGCAGTTTTAATAACATTGGTATGGATGTTCAACGATTGAGAAGAAGTCTTACATTTAGGCTTGGTGTCAATGATGCTATAAAGGCATGTGAGAAACAATTGAGTCAGGTAAGATTTGTTTGATAAAGATCCTAGTAGTCATATTTATCCACAAACCTTGACGATAAATCTTTTCACCATTAATTAAATTTGCATCATTATTATTCTTCAATTTTAGGCTCCAAAAAAGGAGATTTTGAGAGAGATTAGAGGTGCTTACTTAGTTGAAAAATAATGTTTTAATTTTTCAAAATGTTATGTTGGAGGACGAGGCTTCACCCTTTAATTCTAATTTCTCTTTAGACTTTTGTGTCAAATTGTGTTAAAAAGTAGTCACCCATCTAGGTTGGCACTTGAGGATGAAATATAGTAGCACACAACATAGATCACGTTTTGAATGTTCGGTTCATAGATCTTCTTCGATCTTATGTAGCTTCTGTTCTAAGGCACCGATTTGGTTGTGCTCTAGCAGTTTGGAACCCTTATTTTCTTTATAGTGGAAAATCAGTAGGACAAAATGCACTCAACTTTTTGTAGAGAGAGAGAGAGAGAGAGAGAGAGAGAGAGAGAGAGAGAGAGGCAAGCATTTTTTGTTGCAACTTGTCACACATTCAAATGCATCATAGAGGGAGAAACTATACTTCTTTGTTGCAACTTCTCACACAATCCAATGCACTTTAAGCATTAATAGAGAGAGAGAGAGAGAGAGAGAGAGAGAGAAAAGAGGCTAATGCACCATAGAGAGAGAAAGTATAATTCTTTGTTGTTGCAACTTCTCACACAATAGAATGCACTTGAAGCATTACTCGCTATCGAACACAAGGTGGGGATGGTAGGTCAATCTAGAGGAAGAGAGGTGGAGATTTTAAAGAAGAAGGTTGTAGGTGTTTGGAGAGGAGGAGGAAGGAGCTATGGTGGAAGTTGATGTAGTTGGACATGGCTTTGAGCTTGGCATGCACTCTCCTGGCGTAGAGGCGTCGCACGACCGCCCATGCCATGCGAAGCTTCCTGATGGGCACCATCATCCTCTCCATTGGCCTCTTCCTTCGTGTGAACTTGTAGCTGTGCAGGTAGACTTGCCTTTGCCAATACGCTTCCAGCCCCCTGGGCCTCACGCCCTTCCCATGCAGCAGCCGCCGCCGCCCGCCACCACCTGCATCATTATCAACGCCATTATAATTAAACCAATAGTAATCTCCACCTCCAAATGGCTTCTCCTGCAGGCTCACATAGCAGTGGCTATGGCCTGCTGATCCACGCGCGCATGAGCGCCATCTTTTAATGGAGCTTAGCTTAGCTATGGAGAGAGCGCCTGGTCTGCGTATAAGATTGAACCAGCAACCCATTCTCTACTACACGCGATTCCCAAAAAAAAATTATTAATCTGTGGGCAGATCGATCAAGCTTGCCAAACAGTACATACGTGGGCAATAATTGAAGTGATGATTAGCGTGGGCAAGAATTGAGCATTAGCGAGATGATCAGTGAATGCAAGGCGATGAGATTAGCGCTAATGCTTTCTATATATAGTCAAGAAAAGCAAAGGGAAACCGCACCTCGTCAACAAAAAGGGATTCCATTTCAAAAGGTTTTGCTGATTGGAGGCCGGGAAAGTAACCGCCGCCATCAAAGTAAGTAAATTATATCTCATAAATCCAGGCGATGATTGGGAAGCCCTTCATTCAATCCAAATTTTTCTCTTAACCCACCCAAATTATCACTCATTCACAAGCAGCCCATGCATGCATTCCACCATCATCTCATTCTCCCCTCCAATACCTCGTGGCCTGTACAAAGACGTTATTGAACCCCCCCCCCCCCCCCCCCCCCCCGCCCCCCACACACACACACACATACATAAAAGTATCCTCCCCATGCTTATCCAGTATTATTTTTTACATTACTATATCCCACCAACAAATTATCTTCAAAAGTGCCTCGTGCCATTTCCATAGAGTGCCACCAACACAACATATTCATACCATGTTTCTTCTCACCTCCTCCATTCATGCACATAAAGTTAGCCAATCATTTGATTCATTGTATTCATACCTTGACTCAAATTAACACACGCTTAGCCTTGACCCATGACAAGTCAAAAATCATCACACACCTAGCCTTGAAAATAACACTCGTTGTAATCAACTTCTTCTTCTCTTACCCTTTACAAGCTAAGCTAAACTTGAATGCCCTTATACAAACCAAGCTAAACTTTAAAGCCATAACATGAGATAGGTTTTTTAAATCCCTTTTTAAATGGTTGATTGAGTGTTGTTGTACATCACTTCTACAGTGTACTTCATTCATTCCACAAGATAAACATAATACATAATGCTAAAGTTGTCAAGTGCATAAACCTTTTTAGAAGTTAACTTTTAGATCCCTACATTCCTCACATAACATGAAATATGTACTCAACTTCAACCATTCCACAAGATAAACATAATACATAATGCTAAAGTTGTCAAGTGCATAAACCTTTTTAGAAGTTAACTTTTAGATCCCTACATTCCTCACATAACATGAAATATGTACTCAACTTCAACCATTCCACATGATAAACATAATACATAACACTAAAGTTGTCAAGTGCGCAAACCTTTTTAAAAGTTAACTTTTAGATCTCTACATTCCTCACATAACATCATGAAATCACCCAAAAAAAAAACACACGCTCTACACACATAACAAAAGGAAGCCAAACACACCTTGCTTCATGTGGCCTTTTATCTACTTTGTCATTCGACACAAAGCCAACATGGCAACATTTTTCCATTTCAAAGAATGCTCTCAAGAAAAATCTTCATTTCAAGCTAATAAAATAAAGACAACCCTTGAAGGTAACCGATACTCGTTAGATTATTTCAAGCCCTCCCTCTCAACAAGGAGGAGATTTACTAGAGGCATACCCGGGATAGCCACGATGTCCAGTGTGGAGGTTGGGTGGACGGGCATCGGAGAAAGTACTAGATTGGCTGGATTTTGGTTGACATTTGAGACTAACCATGTTGTCGAGTATGGTGATGATGATAGAATCTTTGAGATAGACACATACATGGTGATTGATGGAGATGCTATGTTTTAATTGATAGAGATTTCTATTATGTGAATGTTTGTTTGAGATTCTACGATTCTTTGCTTATGTTATAAGAATCTTGGAAATGGCATGCATGCTTACTTTGCTATTTAAGAAGGTTGATTTGATTGTGTTGCTATGTGGAAATAGCACCATTAAGTGATTTTAATGTTTTCTTAGATTAAGTTGTACGATTAAGATATGGTTAGATTCGGGACCGTCATAATAAGGGAGAATTCCCTTTCGTGCCATTCTCCCCTTCAAGGTGATGGGAGGACTTGAGAATGGAAGCCATTACCATTCTTCCAAGAAAGTAAGGGGGAATGGAAGTGGTTCCATTCTACCCCTCAAGATGATGGGATGTGAGGCCTTGAGAATGTCATTACTGCCATTGTCCCTTGCATTCAATGAAGAATGGTAGTGGTGCCATTATCCCCTTCAAGGTGAGTGATGGGAGGCCTCGAGAATGGCACCACTGCCATTCTCCCCATGAAGTGATACGAGGCCTTGAGAATGGCACCACTGTCATTCTACCTAGAATGTAAGGGAGAATGTCACCACTGCCATTCTTCCTTGAATGTAAGGGAGAATGGCATGTCATGTCATTCTCCCCCTCAAGGCGATGGGAGGACCTGAGAATGGAAGCCACTGCCATGCTTCCGTGAAAGTAAGGGGGATGGCAGTAGTGCCATTCTACCCTTCAAGATAATGGGATGTGAGGCCTTGAGAATGGCACCAATGCACTCCTCCTTACATTCAAGGAATAATGGCAGTGGTGCCATTCTCCCCTTCAAAGTAAGTGATCAGAGGACTTGACAAAGGCACCACTGACATTCATTGAATGTAAGGGAGAATGGCATGACTGTGATTCTCACCATGAAGTGATAGGAGGCCTTGAGAATGGCACTAGAATGTAAGTGAGAATGGCACCACTGACATTCTTCCTTGAATGTAAGGGAGAATGGCATGACATGCCATTCTCCTCTTCAAGGTGATTGGAGGACTTAATAATAGTGGCCACTCCCTTCCCTAAAGTAAGGGGCAATGGCAGTGGTGCCACCCGCAAGAAAGTCACTACTTCCATTCCTTTGAATGTAAGGGAGAATGGCACCATTACCATTCTTTCTTGAATGTGGGAGGACTTGAGAATGACACCACTACAATTCTTCCTAGAATGTAAGGCAAAATGGCACCACTTGCATTCTTCCACAAATGCAAGGCAGAATGGCACCACTTGCATTCTTCCACAAATGCAAGGGAGAAGGGCACCATTACCATTTTTTCTTGAATGTGGGAGGACTTGAGAATGACACCACTACAATTCTTCCTAGAATGTAAGGAAGAATGGCACCACTTGCATTCTTCCACAAATGCAAGGGAGAAGGGCAGTCTTTCCATTCTCCCCTTCAAGGTGATGGGAGGACTTGAGAATTGAAGCCACTGCCATTTTTCCCTAAAAGTAAGGCAGAATGGCAGTGGTGCCATTCAAGATGATGGGATGTGAGGCCTTGATAATGGTACCACTCCCATTCTTCCTTTCAAGGTGAGTGATGAGAGGCCTTGAGAATGGCACCACTGCCATTATTCCTATAATGTAAGGAAGAATGGCACCACTTCCATTCTTCCTTGAATGTAAGAGAGAATGGTATGTCATGGCATTCGCATCTTCAAGGTGATGGGAGGACTTGAGAATGGTAGCCACTGCCATTATTCCCTGAAACTAGGGGAATGGCAACGATGCCATTCTACCCCTCAAGATGATAAGATATGAGGCCTTGAGAATGGCAGCACTGCCATTTCCTAAATGTAAGGGAGAATGGCACTAGTGACATTCTCCCCATGAAGTGATAGGAGGCCTTGAGAATGGAACCACTACCATTCTTCCTAGAATGTAAGGGAGAATTGCACCATTGAAATTCTTCCTAGAATGTAAGGGAGAATGGCACCACTGCCAGTCATTCCTGAATGTAAGGAAGAATGACTTGAGAAGGGCAGCCACTACCATTCTTCCCTTAAAGTAAGGGGGAATGGCAGTGGTGCTTTTCTACCCCTCCTGATGATGGCATGTGAGGCCTTGAGAGTGGCACTGCTGCCATTCCTTGAATGTAAGCAAGAATGCCATTGGTGTAATTCTCCCCATGAAGTGATAGGAGGGCTTATGAATTAAAAATTGCCATTCTTCCTAGAATGTAAGGGAGAATGACACCACTGTCATTATTCCTTTAATGTAAGGGAGAATGGCAAGTTGTGCCATTGTCCCCTTTAAGGTGATGGGAGGGCTTGAGAATGGAAGCCACTTTCATTCTTCCGTGAAAGTAAGGGGGCATGGTAGTGGTACCATTCTACCCCTTAAGATGATGGGATGTGAGGCCTAACAATGGCACCACTGCCATTCATCCTTGCATACAAGGAAGAATGGCAGTGGGGCCATTCTCCCCTTCAAGGTGAGTGATGGGAGACATTGGGGGAATGGTAACACTCCCATTCCTTGGGTGTAAGAGAGAATGGCAGTGGTGCCATTCTTGATAATGGCACCACACCCATTCTTTGAATGTAAGGGAGAATGGCACCACTACCATTCTCTCGATGAAGTGATAGGATTCCTTAAGAATGGCACCACTGCCATTCTTCCTAGAATGTAAGGGAGAACGGCAGTTGTCCCATTCTCCCCTTCAAGGTGATGGGAGGACTTCAGAACAGAAGCCACTAGTATTCTTTCCCTGAAAGAAAGGCTAAATGGCAGTGGTGCCATTCTACCCACCATCAAGATGATGGGATGTGAGGCCTTGAGAATGGCAGTGGTGTCATTCTTCCCTTCAAGGTGAGTGATGGGAGGCCCTTCACAATGACACCACTACCATTCTTCCTAGAATGTAAGGGAGAATGGCACCACTGTCATTCTTCCTTGAATGTAAGGGAGAATGGCATGTCGTGCCATTCTCCTCTTCAATGTGATGGGAGGACTTGAGAATGGAAGCCATTGGCGATTCCTCCCTCAAAGTAAGGGGGAATGGAAGTGGTGCCATTCTACCCCTTAAGGCCTTGATAATGGCACCATTGCCATTCGTTGAATGTAAGGGAGAATGACACCGGTGCCATTCTCCCCATGAAGTGATAGAAGCAGGCCTTGAGAATGGCACCATTGTCATTCTTCCTAGAATGTAAGGGGAATGTAAGGGAGAATTGCATGTCGTACCATTCTCCTCTTCAATGTGATGGAAGTACTTGAGAATGGAGGCCACTGTGATTCCCCCTTGAAAGTAAGGATGATGGGACCTAAGACCTTGATGATGGACCTAAGACCTTGAGAATGGCATTCTACCCCTCAGGATGATGGGACCTAAGACCTTGAGAATGGCATTCTACCCCTTAGGATGATGGGACCTAAGACCTTGATGATGGACCTAAGACCTTGAGAATGGCATTCTACCCCTCAGGATGATGGGACCTAAGACCTTGAGAATGGCACCATTGCCATTCCTCGAATGTAAGGGAGAATGTGTAAGATTCCTCCCCTGCCCCTCAAGATGTCCAGTTTCTTCCCTTGTAATAAATCCCCTTTTCAGAATACTAAAAGATCTTGTTTCTACCTGTTTTGTCCTAGAGAGAGAAAATCATCTAGAGAGAGATAATTCAGTTTTAAGATATCTTTGGATGGAGAAATATCCTTTCTTATTAAAATAAATTTTTCTTAAATAGAAGTTTAAAAAGAAATTACTAAGGTGCATTAGAAATAAATTATAATCAAAAGACCTTAGCCTAACTAAGGGTCTAGATTTTCTGAAAAAATTGGATTCTGAGGGACCAATAAGATTAATCCAAATGTAGGGAGTAGATCAATTGAAGAAATAAAGAAAAACTCCCCAAAAATGAGTAAATGCTCACATAAGATGAAGAGTGGACTAAGGACCAAAGGAAACATTAAAAATTTGATTTTTGACACCTCCTCAGAGTGGGGATCCCCCTCATGAAGGAGACGCCTTTTTTCTCATCATTACTCCCCAATTTTAAATCAATTAAGTGAGATATTTCATCTCTCTCCTCTCTCCTATTTCAATTAAGTGAGATATTTCATCTCTCCTCTCTCCTATTTCAAGTCTAGCTCCAAAAAGTAAGCTGAACTGACCCAAAAATGGTCAAAAATTGACCAAACTAATCTGGAAAATTCTAGAATCAGTTTGCTTGGTTTAAGGCTCACTTTTTCCTATAAATAGAAGCCTCCCCCTTTGTAAAAGCCTAATAGTGTTTATGCACTATTACTCTACTCCTACCCAGAGCCAATTACATTGAATTTTCTTGATAATTTAATTGTTTTTTACTTAATCCTTTTCAAAGTAATTGGTGGCCACCCTTGATCCAAACAAGAGTAGATCCCTCAGTCCCTCAAGCCAAAGGAAATCTTACAAACTCCATGTAAGCTAAAATTTCTACTTTTTAATTTCAATTCTATGGTTATTTGATTTCCTTGTTTTTCGATGCTATGCCTTGATGAAAAGGCCACCCCCTTCTCTTCTTTACAATTGAGCCTTTCTTTGTCCCAGAATGTTTAACAAAAAGATTGATTAAACTTTTCTTATTCTTTACTCTCTTGAAAATTGAAAATTGTGTAGATTAGAGTCCTTTATATCTAATTGGGTTTAATTTAAATTGAAAGTAGAATGTTAAAAATGAGAAATGGTCAGCCATACAAAGGAGGTTATAGCAAAATTTTTTTAAATTTTGTGGAAAAGAAAGTTTATTTTTATGTTATTCTAAAAGAGTAATTCCCACCGTTTGTGCATGCTAAAAGAAATATTCTAATTTACTCCATGTACATATTCACCTATGAATATGCATGGATATCACTGATATTAATTATTAAGATTTAATTTCTATGCATAGAAAGATGCAAAATAAAAAATTTTATTATAAAGGTGTTATTTTCATTGAATCTAAATTCTATGCATAGAAAGATGCATAATGGAATTTTTATTATCATAAAAGTGTTATTTTCATTGAATTAAAATTCTATGCATAGAAAGATTCTTAATGATTTTTTTTATTATAAAAGTGTTATTTTCATTGAATTTAATTTCTATGCATAGAAAGATGCATAATGGATTTTTTAATTATAAGTGTTATTTTCATTGAATTTAATTTCTATGCATAATAGAAATTTTTTATTATAAAAGTGTAATTTTCATTGAATTTAATTTCTATGCATAGAAAGATGCATATTGAAAAATTTTTTAATTACAAAAGTTTTATTTTCATTGAATTTAATTTCTATGCATAGAAAGATGCATAATGGAATTTTTTTTATTTATAAAAAGGTTGTTTTCATTGAATTCAATTTCTATGCATAGAAAGATACATAATGGAAATTTTTATTATAAAAATGTTATTTTCATTGAATTTAAATTTTATGCATAGAAAGATGCATAAAGAAAATTTTATTATAAAAGCGTTATTCTTGAAAAAATTTGATTTTTATGCATAAATAGATGCATAAAAGGATTTTCTTTTATATAAAAGTGTTATTCCCATTGACATTGATTTTTATGCATAAATAGATGCATAAAGCATTTTTATATCAAAATTAGAATTCTCTTTAATTCTATGTTTAATATCTATGAGTATTTGATAAATGAATAAGTAAATACTCTGAGAGAGAAATTTCTATCGTTTTATATTGACTCGGATTGTAAAGAGAAAATTCAAAAAATCTATCAAAGTCGAAATATTCAGATAAATGATTAATTTATTCCTCATCAAAATTCGTTAATTAATTTAGAAATAAGTTAAGTGAATATTCAATGAATGAGATTCAGTAAAATAGTAAGTGAAATATCACCCCTTTTCGAGAAAGATAGTTCAGGAAAAATCTTATCAGACTTAAACCCTAAATCAAACTATGACCAAGACCAAACTCTTTTGTTAGTTTCGACGAGGAAAGAAGATGTGACTAGTTCAGGAAAATACTCTCAAAACTCCCGCCAAATCTAAAACTAAGTTTGAGACCCTTCGAATTGATCTGTGGATCAAGGTTACAGAATTCGAGGAATGCTGTAATGGAATTCAAAATTACGATCATAAAGTTTTGGGGATACTGATTCAAGAAATACTCCTTGTATTCAAATGAAAATCAAACTGAAAATTTGCATAGAAACCCTGTTTTCTTAAAGGACTGTCTTACGCCAGAATGCTGGAGGGAGCATTTGGTATACCTCAAACTTTAAAAGGTTCCAAACCCCGAGAAGTGCTTCAAACTTTGCACCCCCAAAAGAGGCAGCAAGGCCCAATTCAGAATCAAGATGCTGGGAGATTCAAAAGTGAAGGAAGACCCTTCTCTCAGATCACTTTCTCAGGAGCCCCACCTTTTTCAAGGATTCTGAGGGATGAGCTTAGAAGTGAGAACAGGTGTTTTGGGTGTCAAGGTTTCGGTCACCAACTTAAAGACTGCCCTGACTCCTGCCATGTCAAGAGGACAGGGAAGTCAAGGACCTAGAGTACAGAGACCATCCCCTTCGTATCCGTCTCGCCAAAATCAGGGCAATCCTAGGAGGACTCCAACTCAGCCATCTGCCTCTGTTCAGAGTAATCTCATAACTCCCTCCCATAATCGGGGTAACCAAAGAGAAAGAGTTCTGCCCCAGTCTGCTCTGCTGCTGCAGCTAGAGCAGTTACAGTAGCAAAAGTAGTGGAAGAGAAAAGAGGTTAGATTTATGCCGCAATTGAGAACTAAGGGCCAAATCGTCAATTCTCTATCATCCATACTCTAACTGAGTATAATGGTAAGCCATTTAAGCTTTTGATTGATTCAGGAAGTACTCATTCATTTATTTCCCCTGGATGCTTGCATAAGCTAGTCTTAGAACAGAAATCAGGGAAACCTATGCAAGTTGAATTGGCCAATGGGAAGATTTTTTTCACTCACCATGAAAGAGATCGTATTCAGTTTAATCTAGATGGGAATGTAACTGATTGTAAGTTTAGAGTCTTACCTTTGGGAGTTTTCGACGGAATCCTTGGAATGGATTGGCTCCACTCAAATCAAGCTGACATTCACTGACACAATGGAACCATTTCCTTCCGTGACCTTCATGGAAACAAAGTTCGAGGAATTGGAGTTTTCGGATCCCCAGAGCTGTAAAAGCTTCTAAGTTACTGAAATGACTTAGAAAGAGGCAACTCATTTATGTTGTCAAAATGAATCCGGTAGACTCAAAGTTAAAGGCTAAAGAGCCAGAATACTTAAGTGAATATGATGATCTATTCCCAGAGGAGCTAACAGAGATGCCTCCGATTCGGGAAGTAGATCATGTGATAGAATTGACCCCCGGAGCTTAGTAGCTTAGCGCACGTACAAAATGCCAATCCCTAAAGACATTGAACTCTAGGAACAATTTAGGCAGCTATTAGAACAAGGGTTTGTAAGACCCAGTGTTTCACCTTGGGGAGCGCCAGTTCTCTTTCAAAAAAAGAAATATGGAATGTTAAGACTCTATGTGGATTACAGAGGTCTCAATCAACTGACCATTAAGAATAAGTATCCTATCCCCAGAATTGATGAGCTTCTGGGATAGGCTAAATGGAGCCTAGATCTTCACAAAGATAGATCTCAAATTAGGGTATTACCATATCAGGATTAATGAGCAAGATATCCCGAAGACTGCCATCAATACTTGATATGGGCACTATGAATTTAGAGTCATGCCATTTGGATTAACAAATTTCCCAGCTACATTCAATCACCTAATGCACGACATTCTCAGAGAATACTTGGATGATTTTGTTCTTGTTTTCTTTGATGATATTCTGATTTACTTAAAGAATGCAGCTAACCATGAAGCTCACGTCCGTAAAGTTCTTTAGATTCTAAGTAAGCACCAACTCTTTGCAAAAAAGAGCAAACGCACTTTCTCTGTCGAGCATGTTGAATACTTGGGCTTCCTGGTATCCAAATAGAGAATTTTTTGAGATTGCGCAAAAGTCCAAGCAGTCATAGATTGGTCTGAACCAAAGACAGTGAAAGAAGTCAGGGGATTCTTGGGATTAACTGGTTGGTATAAAATTTTTATACCTAAGTATGCTCAAAGCTTCCCCCCTGACTAATCTTCTCAAGCCGTTTCAATGGTTTGCTAGGTGGTGTCAGAGCACTTTTGATAAGCTCAAAACCGCATTGGTAACCAATCCCGTTCTGAAGTTGCCAGATTTCTGTCTACCCTTTGAGGTAGTAATTGATGCTAGTGGTTTTGCCCTAGGAGGTGCGCTCATGCAAGAAGGTCATGTAGTGGCCTATGAATCCCGAAAACTAAGAATGCATGAGAGAAATTATGCTGTCCACGACCTCGAGCTACTTTCAATAGTCTATGTCCTGAGCAGAAAAGCCTCTTTGCTTGCAATCATAGTGGTGTCAAATCCATTGATTAATGAAGCAAGAGAGAAGATCATGTAGTATAGATTCTTTGGCCCTATTGCTACCATACTTATGCAAGAAAGAAAAACTCCTTAGGAATTGAACCGAGTTCAAGGGTACAGCTTGGATGATGGAATTATGTATTATAATAGTAGGATATGCATTCCCAATGATGAGGCAACTAAGGGTCAAATTTTGAATGAAGCCCATGATAGCCTTATAGAAGGACATCCAGGTTTTATCAAGACCTACATGGCTATAAAGAAAAGCTTCTTTTAGCCTAGACTAAAAAAGGATGTACTTAATCATGTATGTCAATGCCTGATATGTTAGAAAGTCAATGCTTGGGAAGTTACATCCATCAGACATTCCCCATATGAAGTGGGAATGTATCAGTAGGAATTTTATTACTAGACTACCTTCACTTCAATCAAGTTACAACTCCATCAGGTTACAATAGAGAGACTAACCAAATTTTCCCATCTGATCCCAGTAAAAGAAACTTACACTGCATTGGATGTGGCTAGAGTGTTCCTTAAGGAAATCTTCAGAATGCATGGCCTACCCAGGAGAATAGCAAGTGATCGAGATCCCAAGTTCACGTCAAGATTCTGGACTGCATTCTTCGAAGCAGTAGGAACTTTCTTGGATCTTAGCATAGCTTACCACCCTGAGACTGATGGTCAAATAGAAAGGGTGAACTAGCAAGTAATCGAAGATATACTTTGGTCATGCTGTGGCAGGGAACCCAAGAAGTGGCTAAGCTATCTGCACCTAGTCGAGTTTGCCTACAATGCCTCTTATCACCGAAGTATCGGGATGAGCCCTTTCAAAGCTCTCTATGGACAAGATAGCCTAACACCATTAACTTGGTCCGACAAGTGATTAGGGTCGAGATGTCCAGACAGATGCTTGACGACATGGAGCAGCAGATGCAGTCAATCCACAAAGATATAAAAGCTGCCCAGGATAGACAGAAGTAGTATGCAGATAAGAAGAGGTCAGACAAAAAATTCGAAGAAGCAGATATGGTCTTCATTCGAGTACACGCCAAAAGAATTTTTCTATCTCTTGGGAAGTACAAGAAGTTATCCCCCACATACTGTGGGCCATATCTGATTACAAAGAAAGTAGGTGACTTAGCCTATGAACTTCTTCTGCCTCCTCATCTCAAAGTACATAATGTATTTCATGTCAGCCTACTTCAAAAGTATGTACCGAGCCCGAATCATGTGCTTAATGATGATCTCTTAACTTCTTAAACCCAAGGGCTAATGGAACTCCAACTTGAAGAAATCCTTGATATTCGAGAAAATGTTCTCAGGAACAGAATTCTGAGAGAACTATTAGTCAAATGGAAGCTCTATCCTTTTGAAGACGCTTTTGAAGACGCCACTGGGAGAAAGAAGCCGAACTGCTGCGGGATTACTCCCAGTTTGCGAGAGGACATCTCACATTTTTCAAGTGGAAGAGGATATAAGATTTCTCCCCAGCCCCTCAAGATGTCCAGTTTCTTCCCCTGTAATCAATCCCCTTTTCACAGAATAATAAAAGATCTTCTTTCTTCCTGTTTTTTGGCCTAGAGAGAGAAAATGTTCTAGAGAAAGGTAATTCAATTTTTAGATGTCTTTGGATGGAAAAATAGCCTTTCTTATTAAAATAATTTCCCCCGAAATAAAAGTTTACAAAGAAATTCCTAAGGTGCATTAGAAATAAATTATAATCTACTCAAAAGACCTTAGCCTAAGGGTCCTGATTTTTTGAAAAATTTGGATTAAGGTTCTGAGGGACCAATAAGATTAATCCTAATTTAGGGAGGAGATCAATTTAATAAATAAAGAAAAACTCCTCAAAAATGAGTAAATTCTACAATTCGAGTGAATATAAAACAATAGAAATTTTCCTCTCAGAGTATTTACTTATTCATTTATCAAATACTCATAGAAATTAAACATAGAAATAAAGAGAATTCTAGTTTTGATATAAAAATTCTTTATGCATCTATTTATGCATAAAAATCAATGTCAATGGGAATAACACTTTTATATAAAAGAAAATCCTTTTATGCATCTATTTATGCATAAAATCAATTTTAATATGAATAACACTTTTAAAATAAAAAGAATTTATTTATGCATCAATTTATGCATAAAAATAAATTTTTTTCAAGAATAACGCTTTTATAATAAAATTTCCTTTATGCATCTTTCTATGCATAAAATTTGAATTCAATGAAAATAACACTTTTATCATAAAAATTTCCATTATGCATCTTTCTATGCATAGAAATTAAATTCAATGAAAACAACACTTTTATAATTAAAAAAATTTCCATTATGCATCTTTCTATGCATAGAAATTAAATTCAATGAAAATAACACTTTTATAATAATAAAAAAATTCCATTATGCATCTTTCTATGCATAGAAATAAAATTCAATGAAAATAACACTTTTATAATAAAAAATTTTCATTATGCATCTTTCTATGCATAGAAATTAAATTCAATGAAAATAACACTTTTATAATAAAAAAATTTCCATTATGCATCTTTCTATGCATAGAAATTAAATTCAATGAAAATAACACTTTTATAATAAAAAAACTTCCATTAAGCACATGTTGCGTGACAGGCTTATTTAGGGCTCTTGTAAAGAGTTCCAAGTTGTAGATGAGTGTGGGAGTGGGCTTGACAATAATCCCACATGGGAACTTTTGGGAGTTTTAGAGTTTTTGTATAAAAAGTGGCTCATTTGAGAGCTTATGGACACATTGGGCTAATCATGTTTGAGCTCTCTTGAGACTAGCTCTCCCTCTTTTTCCATAGAGGTGCAAGCTCTTCTCTCTCCCCATCTACATTATTGTAAGTTCTTTTTTTAATTCAATGCAATGAGTGATGTTTGTCTCTCTTCTCATGTCTATTCTCTAGTGTGCATGTTTCTTGGTTGATAGCTTCAAGGTTTGTGTGCATGCTAGGGAAGTAAGAGCTTGAGAATGAAGGATGCTTTGAGCTTGTGTATGCATTAGCTTAGCTTTCTTCTTGTTTTGGGATGCATGAATGAGTGGGATGATGAGTGAATGAGTATGGCAAGATTGAGCTTGTGTGTGTGTTAAGTCTATGTCAATAGTAGTAGTATTCTTAGCATTCTCTCCATGTGTGGATAAGCTTTTGTGCACCGGTGTACGGGTTGAATCTCTAGCTCCGAAAGGGATGCAAATCCAATTGGATTGAGCTACATGTGGATCATACTACTCTTGCTACTACAAGTGAGAGAGTTTTCCGTCTCTCCATTGGCGCCGCTGCCGAGGAGAAGACTCAAATCCGGTTGAGAGTGTGTGGAAACCACCACTATTTCCTCTTTTGGTTGCAAAACCATTGAGTGATTAGGTTAAGTTCGGGTGTGCGATCCCGGTGTGAGTGGATAAGGTTCGGATAAGAAAAACCCGGTGAGGTTTCTCCCGCATTGTTTTTTATGTTTTATTGCTTTTATGCTTTTTCAACAAGTACCGTTCATTATGCTTACCTTCATTGTTTTTGTCATTTCATGCACATTCCCCCATTATTGCGCAAATTCCTCGTGCTTTTTGAAGCACTTCATGGGCACGCGGATGAGTCCTGCAGTCCTTAGTAGATGGTGGGGTAGGTTTGAGTTTAATGATTAATTCATGGAGATTACTTGTATAACCTCTCTCTCTCTCTCTCTCTCTCTCTCTCTCTCTCTCTCTCTCTCTCTCTCTCTCTCTCTCTCTCTCTCTCTCTCTCTCCAGAACGTAAATCAATAGTCTTTGAACTAGCCATTATAAAGTTTTTTTTATAAAAAAAAACAAACACACAACCGGTGGCAGTTGGCTGACTAGTTGCGAAGGTGGCGTGGAAGGAAGTGGCCGTGTGGAGAGTGGCCGGTGGAGTGGAGGCGGCTGGCGAAGGCCGACGTGAAGGCAGCTGCGATTGCGAAGGAGACGAGTAGCCAGGTGGCTGCAGCTGGGAAGAAGGCAAAGCTAATGTGGCCAGTGGTGGCGCAACAGCAAAAGCGGGCAAGGAGGCGAGGAGGAAGCGGCTGCTGCTGTAGAGCGGCCGCAAGAAGGCAGGGCGGGGAGGTCCAGGAGAAGTGGTCGGTGGAGTGGAGGCAACTGGGTGCTAGCTGAAGCAAACGAAGAAGGCCAGAGAGAAGGCGGCAACTAGCTGTGAAGGAGACGAAGCCAGCATTTGAATGCAAGAGAAGCAGAAGGCGGCAGTTAGCTGTGAAGAAGGGTGGCTTGGCGAGTGGAGCCGACGAGAGCAGCTGGCCGACGAGAGGCAGCTGCAAGGGAAGCATTGAAGGCGCACCCTCAGCAGGCATGGAGAAGAAGGAGCTGGCGAAGAAGCATTGAAGGCGAGAAGGCGCACCCGCAGAGCGAGAAATCCGGAGCCAGCGCCGGACGCGATAAGGATTAAGAGGTTAGTATTTTTTTGTTTTATTTTTTTTTTATATTTTTTTAATTTTTTTATGTTTTTGTTAATTTTCATGATTTTTGCATTTTTTTTAAAAAAAATAAAAATAAAAAAAATTAAAAAAAACAATAAAAAAATTATATAATTTAAAAAAAAGAGAGAAAAGAAGGAAAGAAAAAGAAAAAAAATAAAAACAAAAAAAAATAATTTTTGTGTTTTTATTTTGAGTCCATATTTGTGAGACTCCAATATGTCTACACGAATGCTCAAGGAGCTGAGATCTTTAGGGATCCACAACAATGGTATCTTGTTAAGATCGCAGACTTTTTCTCAGAACTTGATAGAGCACCTCTAGTCAATGACCAGGGTAACATGTACATGGGTGGAGATGGTGTTCGCTACGAAGTAACCTATCATCCAGAGAATGTAGACAAATTAGGGGAGCTCTCTAAAAGCGAGTTCTTAGACTTATCAAAGCTTTCCAGAGCAAGGGAGTCTAGAGATGATTGGCTCATTGAGCCGGACATGCCTGGACCATCCAATGCCTAGTCCTCAAAGCCATCCATAGATGATTTACTTCTTGTAGATCTAAATTTGGAAAGGGATAGGAAAGGCAAGAGCAAAATGGATCAGGGAGCTGAAAACCAATGAGAGTTTGTACGACAAATTACAGTGACAAAGGTCTTACAGGATGGCCCAATTCAAGAGGTCTATAAGGACTCTTTAGAGGGATATTATGCCACAACTAGATTGCCAGAGCTAGATCTTCCTCTAGCACTTATGGTGGTAGTCGAGAAGCTTGCAGAATTCAAGAACCGAATCGTTGATAAATGGGTCAATGAATACCGAACCTTAGATTGGAAGGAGATTCGAGAGCTCACGTGGAAAGGATAACCATTATTCATGGAAGTAGCTAAACCAGGAGAGACAGCCTTTCTTGGAGAAACTGTTGCTCCTCCCCTACGAGAGTTCACTAGAGAGGGACCCTCAACATCAAAGTGGACAACTGCAAGTAGCCCAACTCTAGCACCAAGATATTATCCTACACCAAAAGTGCGACCACAGATCACACCACAACAACGTTTCTCTCTATGACAATCAAAGGGTAGGGGAGCCAACTCGGCCTCCCATAAATGCACCTCCTGAAATGAGGGTGACAAGATCTTTGGAGGGGGTTGGTGAGGTAGGTAATAGGGGACCCACACCAATTTGGGATGCATGTGGACCATCTTACCAAAGAGAGGAACAATTCCCACCACTGAGAGTGAGAGGCCGTAGGCCCTATGATGAGTATTCAAGACAAGTAAGGCCATCAACTCTTCAAAAACTGGTAAAGAAGTACGAAGGGTCGGGAGATCCATATGACCATGTAGCAGTATTTAGGCAAGCAATTCGAGCTGACTGACAAGCATACTTAAATTGAAGGATTTGGGCTCACTCTTGAGGGAAAGGCCCTTGCTTGGTTTCATGCACTAGAGGCTTCAGACAAATCTTCTTTACGAGTTCTGGAAGAGAGATTCATTGCTGCTTTTTCCTTGATGGGGATTCAACATGACACGGTAGCAAACATCTACTCTTTCAAGCAAGGCGAGAATGAGAGTGTTAGAGATTGTGTAAATAGGATGAAGCAGTACATTAATCGTTGCCCAGAAGATGAGAAGCCCACCCAGAGTCGATTAATTTCTCTCTTCTTAAAAGGACTCAAAAATTCAACATTGCATACACATCTCTATGCAAAGAAGCATACAAATTTCAATGAGTGTTGCCATGATGCTATGGATTTCACCGATAACTGCAAATTCCAAGATGGTACTGGCCCTGAGGTGAAACCTAGAGATCAGTGGGGTGATGACCAAAGTTCAGGGTCTAGTGCGCTAGTAAATCCAGACCATATAGCTAACCTAGTACTAAGGAGATTGGGACAAACCTATCGCCCACCCATGCAGCCACAACAACAGCAGTAGCGAATGAGGAGTGTACTACTTACAGGTCATCTTTGTGGAGCATGTGGCGGTAACCATAAAATCGAAGAATGTAATACCTTTTCTCCTCTAGTCACAAACCAATCCACAAAGAAGTGGTGCCAAGCCTGTGCTTGGAACTTTACCCACACCACATAGAAATGTACTCGCATTGCAAGAATGAGACAGGAGCGTGAGTAGCAAAGAGGTGGAGTGGCTCCACAAATGCATCAACAGTATACTAATTTTGAACGTAAGCCACAGATGGCACAAGAGCAAGCACGACCTATTCTTGGAGCTCAACCTCCTGCTCCTGGGACTGCTCCTGTGAGGGTTGTTGACTACGACAATTCAAATATGTGTAGAGACTTGGTAAACCCAGGCTATGTGGAGGAGGAATATGCATCATATTCATCCAAGGAAAATCTCTTTGAAAGTCCCGCATATCCAAGCCAAGCACTGGAGGCTCAACCAGGGGAACAAAATTCTTTGATGTTGCTAGGCGGCTACCAACCTAGGACTCCAGGCCCCTCGGGTCAATGGCAGCAAAGGAAAGTAGAAGCCAAACTAATGGGCCCCTGTTATGAGTGCGGAGAACCCCATTGGGCTCGTGATTGTCCACATCGCTCAAGGCAAGCAGCTCGATCCAATATAACAGTACCACAGTTTCCACCAATTGAAAGATATTGTCTAGGGTGTTGTGTAGAACACTTCCCAAAGGATTGTTTGCTGAAACCATATGAGGAAGGCACCTCTCAACCAAAGGTCTCACTCAACCTTGTAGGGGCAGTTCCATCGCCACCTTCATCAGAGAATGAGGATGTCGTGCCACTTAGAGTCATGACTAGATCACAGACATGAAATGCCGAAATGCAAACTGATGAGACACCTCAAACTAGGGATGCAAAGGTAAATCTAGTGCACAAGACCCTACATTCCAATAGAAAAAGGACCACTAGGAGGAAAAAGAACTGCAACAAGCGAACTAAAAGTGCATCTACTAGTTCTCAAGCAGTCTCTAAACAAAAACATGAGGGATCAAGCTTTTACATCCCAAGAAGTGCATGAGGAGCATCAACCTCAACCTAGGCCTAGTGCTAAACAAGATGAGGCTAGTACAACCGAGGATAGTTCTGGGGGTTCTGTTTTTGTGGATAAGGTGAACGAGACTCTAGATGCCATCATTGATGCTCATAGAAGTCGCATTGCAGCTTTATCTGAGCTACCCAAGAAGCTTCAAGAATACCCAAACCCTCGTGAGGAGAAGATCAATCTCGTTGTACATCAGCAACTCATTAGGGAAGCTCAATCAATACTTGAGGGACCACCTCCACCTATCCCTCGGGGCCCAACCTCTCTTAAGCCAACATTAGAAACTATACCAGAAGTGTCATCAAGTTGGGAAATGAAAAGTGAGCTCATCTCACAATCTCATAGCGAGAAGTCTGCAACAATTGCCACCCCATTGAAAGGAGTCAATATTAGATAAAATGGGAAAAATACCTCAAAATGGGAATGTATTTAAAAAGTTTGTTTTGGCCATAACTTGAACATGCAAACTCCAAATTTGTCGAACAAAGTAGATCTAGATTCTACTTTTGAAGGTCCTTCCAATGATATGTCACATGAATATGTTTTGACAAACTTTTGGATGAGTTTACCATACCCCCACTTTTTTCATGGGAATGGGATTTTTCCCAATTTATCTAATATTGACTTGAAAGTATTCTGCCATCACCTAGCCTTGCCTTCCCATGCAATGATGAAGTTATTGATGCTAACAAGGACATGGCAAATGAGATGTGGGCAGTAGTTCATGAGAAAGTTAATGAGAATATGTCCTCTATTATTTCACCTCCATTCTCCGAGGTGGATTTTACCAGGAGCACAAAAAACAACTTTAGATGCCCAAGCATCCAGGAGGAAGTTCAAACAATTGTTTCTCCTAGAAGTAAGCATACAATGAAAACCTTACCATCATATTTGGGAGAATATGAGAACTGTTCTCAAACCTTGAGGATACCCTCCATGCATAGAAGGTTGACAAAGGAGATGGATATGGGCATCGTGCAAGCTATTTTGTCAGCACCAGTGGCTTGTACCTTACCTTTGCTTGATTTGATAAAGCTTCAACCTGAGTTGTGGAATGATATTGCCACATGTTTGTCAGAGCAGGTATTGCTACAAAAGGGTCACCATCATTGTACTATACACCCTGAGACAAAGCATGTTATGCCAGTTCTTATCAAGAAAGTAGGAAAATTTTGTGAGGACGATCAGGGAAATGCTACCCTCCCATTAGAAGTGCGAAAAGTAGCTTCAACTGCAATACTTGATAGTGGTGCAGGAGTGGGCATTGTGACAAGGTCCATTTGGGAAAAGTGGGGCAAACCAGCTATTAGGAGTACCAGAATGCGCTTGCAGCTAGCAGATGGAAGCTTAGAACATCCCCTTGGGCTACTTGAGAACATATTGGTCACCACATGTGGGATTGAATATGAGCACACCTTTGCAGTAGTGGATTTTGGAAAACATCCAAACTATGAAGTGAAATTGGGTAGACCATTCATGCGACAATTTCAAATGATTCAAGATTGGGGATACAATTATTTGTACCTCTGACATGATTCTGTCATCACAAGGGTCAACCTAAAGAATCACTCATATCGTGATGTAACAAGGTCTCCAATAGATGAGTTTGACTCTGCTTCATCTGAGGGCTCAAGAGTTACATTGTCAGATGGGCGAGAAGATCTGTGGATGTGTGGAGCCTCATGTAGGGATTTCAACACTAAGAGACTTAAGGGTAATCGAAGTGTATCAGATGAGGCATACATTCCACAACCCTTCCTTGAGCACTTAATTGATTCACTAGAATGGAGTCATGTCCTTGCAACATTATCGACATGTGCTTTACCTAAGCCAATTCAATTTTGTGAATCAGATGAGCCAATTCAATTTTGTGACTCAGATGGATATGACATTATTCCTATACGAATGGTACAACCACATGACCTTCTAGATGTTTTGTACTATGGGGATGCATCCACAACAGCACTGCATGTAGAGGAAGTCTCAGTGGAGGATTTAACACTCAAATCTGCTAATGATGCTGATAAGGAAGATGGATGGGACTCTGATTTTGATAGTGATGTGATAATCCCTGAGGAAGAGTTAGGAAAGGCACGCCTACTCTTGAGAGGAAGGGAGGTTCAAGTAGAGATCTCTCGAAGCCGACCTAAACATAAATGCTGTAAGAGTCACAAGAGAATCCGTAAACAAGATGAGAGGGAAAGACGTGAGAGACTACAAAAAGAAAAGGAGGAGTCTAAGAATGAACACTCTAGACCACCACCTCACTTCTCAGGAAAGAACGGATATCTATACTATGTCCAAGCACAAGATAGTATCAAAGACCAAGTAAAACGATCAGATGGATTCCAACCAGGAGAAAAGCTAAAAATTGTCAGCAAAAATTGTAAAAAAACGAAGAAACAAAAACCAAAACTCAAGTCTAAAACCGATTCAAAAGAGAGTGTCGGAAGTGCAAAGATAACGGTTGAACAAAAAAATCTGATGCAAGATTGCAAACGAGAGCTCAAAACCACATGGTCTTCAATGAGTGACGACTCAAGTGGACAAGAACAAGGTCTCAATGTTCCCCCCAACTTCACACAGTACACTCTTCAAGATCAGAAGATCGTTCTTCAACAACCCATGCGACAAAAGCCAAGCGTGCCAAGGGTTTCATATGATGGTCCAGAAGATGCAAAAAAGATTAATATTGCTAAGCCAGGCGAAGAGCCTCGCTATGTGTGGATTGCCACAGACTTGTCCTTAGATGAGGAGAAGTTATTAATTCAAACAATAAAGGAGTATCACGATGTTTTTGCGTGGAGTTATAAAGACCTCAAAGGAGTTGATCCAAGCATATGTCAGCATACAATTCCATTCCGAGAGGATGCAAAGCCTTCCAAGCAACGTCCTTATACCTACAATGAGAATTTTGCTTGAAAGATAAAAGAAGAAATAGACAAGCTCTTAGAGGTAAAATTTATCTATGAGATTGAACACACTGAATGGGTCTCCCCTATTGTAGTGGTGCCCAAGAAAAATGGAAAACTTCGAGTATGTGTAAACCTCAAGAAGGTAAATGCAGCTACTGTACGTGATCATTACCCACTTCCAATCACAGATCATGTTCTAGAACGAGTTGCAAGAAAAAAGGCATATAGTTTCTTGGATGGATTCTCCGGTTACAATCAAGTGTCAATTGATCCAAAGGATCAAAATAAGACAGCCTTTGCTACTGAAGATGGCATCTTTGCCTATCGTGTTATGCCATTTGGTCTAACAAATGCACCAGCAACCTTTCAGCGGTTAATGAGTCATGTATTCAAGGAGTACCTTAGGAAATTTCTTGAGATCTTCATGGATGATTTATGTGTTCACTCACAAGAGCGTGATGATCACATAGAACACCTCAGACTTGTGTTTCAAAAGTGACAGCTTTATCGTATGTGCTTGAATCCTGACAAGTGCAAATTCATGGTAAGACAAGGGAAAATTTTGGGCCATATTGTTTCTCGCAATGGGATTTCAATAGATATGGATAAAATTGATGTCATTGTCTCATTACCTCAGCCTATCAACCCTAAAGGGGTACAAACATTCATGGGACATTGTGGCTATTATCGTCGATTCATCTACATGTACGCTATCCTAGCCAGACCATTATATGCTCTTCTTGTAAAGTTTAATTGGACTGATGAGTGTGAGGAATCCTTTGAAAAGTTGAAGCAAGCATTAGTGACTGCACCCATCTTACGGGCACCAGATTGGAACCAAATCTTTCATGTCCATATTGATGCTTCAAACTTTGCAATTGGATGTATTTTGGCTCAATCGGGAGAACATAATAAGGATTTCCCAATCTCATATGCTAGTCGATAGTTGAACAATGCTGAGAAGAATTATACCACAATAGAAAGAGAAGGTTTGTCCATGATATATGCAGTGAAAAAGTTTCGCCATTACCTTTTGGCAAACAAATTCATATTTTTTGTGGACCATCAAGCACTGCTATATTTGGTGAATAAGCCTTGTGCAACTGGAAGGATTGTGAGGTGGTTTATCATCCTTCTTGAGTTTGATTTTGAAGTGGCAGTCCGAAAAGGAACAACTCATCTTAGGGCAGATCATTTGTCTCAAATCACCTGTGGCGAAGCTCCGGTGGGTGTGGATGATGATATGTTAGATTCAACACTTTTCCTTGTAGAGACAGCTCCTAAATGGTCTGAATCCATCTTGGAAATTTTGACAAGTGGGTAGATACAACTAGCGGGTCCTAATGTGGACCTATGGCGACCATTCAAGTTAATCTCAGGGAGATTATATCGTCAAGGTAATGATGGAGTGTTGCGGCTTATACCTAACCTTGACCAATATGAGGAGATCTTGGAATGGACACATGCGGGTATTGGTGGAATCCATGCATCAACTACTACTTGTGTGCGATGTATATCTCAGGATGGGCAACGGTGGCCTACCATGCATGCAGATGCTGAAAAATTTGTTCGTAACTGTGCTTCATATCAAATTCAACAGCCAATTCATAATGTCACATTATTCCAAATTTCAACTACACCAAGTTGGAGTAAGTATATTGTGAACTATCTTCAGCATGGTCATACTGATCAAAAAATTGCTAAACATCGAAAGCGTGCTATTGAAGTTGAAGCGGCAAACTATATGCTACTAGAGGGCTAACTCTACAAGAAGAGGGGCAAGGATGGCAACTTACGCATGTGTGTATGTGAAGCTGACTACTTGAAAATCTTGACTCATGCACATGCAGGTATTGGGGGTGGACACTTTTCGGGCAATACCACAGCTAAGTTGATTAGGTGGTCTGGGCTTTGGTGGCCAACCTTACAAATGGATGCCGAAGAATATGTAAAACGTTGTGACGATTGTCAAAGGACCAAACCTCCCATGACTAAGGACAATATGCCATTGCGGCCTATGTTAAGCACACGTGCTTTTGCAAAATGGGGTATTGATTTTGTCGGCCCCATTAAACCTCCAGCTCGTCACACGCATGCCAAATATATTATAGTCGCAAACTGACTATTTGACCAAATGGGTAGAGGCAAAGGCTACAGTAAAAAATGATGCCAGAACCACAGCCAAGTTCTTGTATGAATACGTGTTTACACGCTATGGCTTACCTATTAAAATCGTTAGTGATCAAGGTGTGCACTTTGTGAATGAAGTCATAGAGTTTTTGCTTCAAGAATTTATGGTAATTCACAAGCGTTCTGCACCCTATCATCCCCAATGGACAAGCTGAGAGTACTAACAAGATTCTTTGCACAGCAGTCACAAAGATTGTTGAGGGACATAGGATTGATTGGGAGCAAAAGTTGCACTCAGTTCTTTGGGCATATAGGACAGCCTATAAAACATCTGTGGTGGGGGCACAACCCCATTTGAGCTTGCTTTTGGGTTAGATGAAATTCTTCCCATTGAATTTCTTGTACCTACTCTACAAGTAGCTAAACAATTGGACTGGACTGGTCATGAGCTTTCACAATGCATTGATGAATTGGAAAAGCTTGATGAGACCCGCTTATTTGCAGTAATGGGGATGTATGTCGAGAAGAGGAGACAAAAGCAATGGTATGATAGAAATGTAACAACTGGCCGATTCAAAAAAGGGGACCTTATGCTCTTGTACACACTTAAGAAGCATAAGAGAAAGCTCAAGAAACGTGGCCTAGGACCGTTTGTGATTAATGAGCTTACTCCAAGTGGTGCAGTGTGTTTAGAAACACTAGAAGGTGAGCAAATGCCTAACTTCATTAATGGAAGTTATCTCAAGAAATACAATGAACCATTAACTGAAGCCATGCTTCAACAAATGCATGCTGCACACACATGGAAAGAAGCACATGACCTACTTAAATGTCAGGCTCAAGAAGAGGCTAAAGCAAGAGTTGAAAAAGCCAAAGAGCGTCGCAAAGCTTCTATGTTGACCTTACAGTTGGCTACTGATGAACCATATGTCGATCCTTTCAATATTCAAGTGTGTCTTCATCTTCATGAGACTACCTACTTTGTCTCTGCCTTAATTGACTCTGGTGCAGATTATAATGTTCTCTCGTTTGACACATGGATAGCCTTGGGACAACTAGCACTTGTGCACATTCCTATTGACTTACGAAGCTTCTCAGGTGAAGATAACCCTATAGAGGGAAAATGTGTCATTATGATGTCCATTCAGGATCACCAGATGTCAATTCCCTTTTATGTGGCAAGTAAGTCCAAGGCAGTGGTAGAGGCGGTTCTCGGTCGATCATGGTTAAGTGCTACCAATTGTTCATTAGATTAGAAGAATAGACAATACAAATTGCAAATTGATTCTGATTGCATCTTGGGATCTGCTACTCCACGAGCTTTATCATGTCAAAAGGGTGGTGTTTCTACCTTACACAATCCACTTTCAAAATCTGCTCTTGAAGCTCCAACACATATGATGTGGATAATCGATGAGTCCTCAAGTGAGGGCCATGGCTGGCATGTTCCAACTACTTTAGTCACTGCTCAAAGAAGGCCAGGCAAGAAGGAATTATCAATTTGGCTACCCAAAGATGCGTACAAACTTGTACCATCTAGCCTAGTTGCTAAGCCTCCTAAAAAGCACATCTTTTCCAAGCCTAAAACTCAGATTGTTACTCGTTGGGTCCCAAAGCATGTTCTTAAAGCACAAGGCTATTATGAGGGTGCAACAGCACTTTGGCTTCCCAAATGCCATGGTTTGCTAGAGGTAAAAGAGTGTATCAGTAAGATTCCAAAAGCCACCCTTGGTTTTCCATATCAGTGGGTGCAAAGGAAATCAACACAACCTCTTCAAGATAGGATAGGTGGCTGTGATAGCACCTACAAATCTCCTTGTGTTGACCTTCCCAAAACATGTATTGAATCACCAGTTGTTCCAATTTCTCCTTGTTACATAGTTCCACCATCAACTTGTGTACCTACCAACTTCACATGAGTCTCCTTTGAGTATAGATTCTAGCACTTCAATGCCTAAAGCCTCTTATCTTGCTCAAATTCCTCGACAATTGCTAACCTTACCACCTCTTAAGAAGGACATACCCAAAACCAAAGATAAGGCATTAACACTACAATTGAAGCTCTTTGGTAGATCAATATTTGAATAGTGTAATTCCTTATGACTTTAGAGGATTGTGTTCTTTTTGAGATGATCTTATCTACAATGTTTTTGATTGGGATTGTAATGGATATGAGTGTTCTAAATTTCATTGTTCTACGACCAAATACCTCCTGATGGATACTTGGCGAGATACATGTCCACCATGCATTGACCCTGATAGTACTCGACCTGAACATCGCGGGGGTTATAGTGCTCCTCCTTTTCAAACTCATTCTAAGTACTTTTATGCTCCCTTAGGTGAAAATTGCTGTGGGCATCACTTTTTCACGTTATTCTATCAACAGCATCACCCATTTCCACATTGTCAAGAGTGTGCACGACTCGTATTAGGAGAAGCTTCACACATTTGTTGAATATGCCACTCTTACTTTCGACGATATGGCACGGGCTTAATGAAACAAATTGTGGGAGTTACACCCCAATGCCATAACCTTCTTAATGTGAGAATACCAGAGAGAGGACCAAATCAACGTAGATTACCTGAGGAGGTTCAAGCACAACAATGGAGGGATACATGCATAAATGACTTGCAACCACCTATCTTGCAAGCCCTCCTTCCCCAAGCCTCAACATGTCAATTTTGGATCACTATGATTACCTACATTAAGTAGTTCCAAAATTGGAATTGTTTGCTTAACCTTCCCATAGAACCAATGCCATATTTTAGTGAGGAAGCGCTCCTTCCTCAGTGTTGCATGACGGGCTTATTTAGGGCTCTTATAAAGAGTTCCAAGTTGTAGATGAGTGTGGGAGTGGGCTTGACAATAATCCCACATGGGAACTTTTGGGAGTTTTAGAGTTTTTGTATAAAGCACCTTTCTATGCATAGAATTTTAATTCAATGAAAATAACACTTTTATAATAAAAAAATTTCCATTATGCATCTTTCTATGCATAGAATTTAAATTCAATGAAAATAACACCTTTATAATAAAAATTTCCATTTTGCATCTTTCTATGCATAGAAATTAAATCTTAATAATTAATATTAGTGATATCCATGCATATTCATAGGTTAATATGTACATGGAGTAAATTAGAATATTTCTTTTAGAATGCACAAACGGTGGGAATTACTCTTTTATAATAACAAAAAAATAAACTTTTTTTTCACAAAATTCAAGAAAATTTTACCATAACCTCCTTTGTATGGCTGACCATTTCTCATTTTTAACATTCTACTTTCAATTTAAATTAAACCCAATTAGATATAAAGGACTCTAATCTACATAATTTTCAATTTCCAAGAGAGTAAACAATAAGAAAAGTTTAATCAATCTTTTTGTTAAACATTCTAAAATAAAGAAAGGCTGAATTGTAAAGAAGAGAAGAGGGGGCCTTTTCATCAAGGCATAGCATCAGAATTTACTTTAATCAACTATAAAAAATAAGAAAATCAGAAAACCATAGATTTGAAATTAAAAAGTAGAAATTTTAGCTTACATAGAGTTTATAAGCTTTCCTTTGGCTTGAGGGATTGAGGGTTCTACTCTTGTTTGGATCAAGAGTGGCCACCAATTACTTTGAAGAGGATTAAGTAAAAAACAATTGAATTATCAAGAAAAATCAATGTAATTGGCTCTAAGTAGGAGTAGAGTAATAGTGCATAAACACTATTAAGCTTTTAAAAGGGGGAGGCCTTTATTTATAGGAAAAAGTGAGCCTCAAACCAAGCAAAGTGATTCTAGAATTTTTCAGATCAGTTTGGTCAAATTTTGACCATTTTTGGGTCAATTCAACTTACTTTTTGGAACTACACTTGAAATAGGAGAGAGGAGAGATGAAATATCTCACTTAATTGATTTAAAATTGGGGAGTAATGATGAGAAAAAAGGCATCTCCTTCATGAGGAAAAATCCCCAGTCTGAGGTGTCAAAAATTAGTTTTTTAATGTTTCCTTTGGTCCTTAGTCCATTTAGAAATCAGTTTTTTAATGTTTCCTTTGGTCCTTAGTCCATTTAGAAATCAGTTAAGTGAATATTCAATGAATGAGATTCAGTAAAATAGTAATTGAAATATCACCCCTTTTCGAGAAGATAGTTTAAGAAAAATCTTATCAAACTCGAGCCCTGAATCAAACTATGACCAAGACCAAACTCTTTTGTCAGTTTTGAGGAAAGAAGATGTGACCAGTTCAGGAAAATACTCTCAGAACTCCCACCAAATTTGAAACTAAGTTTGAGACCCTTCGAATTGATCTGTGGATCAAGGTTAGAGAATTCGAGGAATTGTGTAATGGAATTCATAATTACGATTATAAAGTTTTGGGGATACTGATTCAAGAAATACTCCTTGTATTCAAATGAAAATCAAACTGAAGATGCATGCATAGAAACCATATTTTCTTAAAGGACTGTCTTATGCCAGAATGCTAGAGGGAGCATTTGGTATATGTTTTTCTGAGGGAAGTTCGGTTGCAACAGCTGGCGGGAGGACAGCTCACGCAGCAAAGCTTGCCCAGGTCTTGACCAGCTTTGGTACGATTAAAATGGTGCGCTTCCGGTATGATGGATAAGGGCCGACAAAGCGGTCCCCTAAGTGAAGTGCCAAGACACCTAAGGAGGATCTTGGAGGGTTTTGACCAAGCGATGCACGGGCTCGTGGTGCCTAGGACACCCATGCGTATGTCGTGGAAGATATGTATGATGGATGAATGACTATTGTAATCTGTTACTAGATCTCGTTTATTGTTGACCAAATGGTCTCAACAGAGATTCCAGAGTGATTCTATTTTTTGAGAAACAAGGGACTGGATGGAAATTTCGAGTTATGATATCTGTACCAATAACTGTTTGTCAATGGATTGTTTTATAAGTTAAAATTTTAAAGAGGAGTGTGCGTATCTATATTCGAAAGCAAAAGTTAAGAAAGTCATTCAATTATGGGTGGGTGAGTAATTGTCTGGTTCTACTGATTCCAATGGTTGGGTGGTGGGGCTAACGGATGGCTGGAATCAGTGGAGTTTTAATAATGAAATTGAATAATAGGAATACACTTAGAACTCAAGTAGTTAAATAAAAACCTGAAGACTTCTCAAATGATTAGATCAACAGTTGTGCCTGATTTTGGTTAGGAAAAAAGCATTGATTTCTTCAAGTTAAGTCTGTAATAGTTTTCCTTCTATCTGGTTTAATCAAGTGAAGGCTAGTTTAGCCTCTTGACCCCGTTAGAAAATTCATTAAGAAAATCAAAAAGGTGGAATCTTTCCCATTTTTCGGGCAAGGGAAATTTTCCCGGTTTCAGTAGATTAGCCTCGTGTCCGGACATTTGAGGGCGAGGCCCCGAGTGAGAAACCCTGCCCCGCGCAAGATGAAGCTACTTCTGCTGCTAGCAACTAGGAATTCGGTGCACGGACGGGCTAGAGGGCTCTCATAGAATGACACCGGTGCCATTCTCCCCATGAAGTGATAGGAGGCCTTGAGAATGGCACCACTGCCATTCTCCCCCCATGAAGTGATAGGAGGCCTTGAGAATGGTACCACTGTCATTCTTCCTAAAATGTTAGGGAGAATGGAACCATTGCCAATCTTCCTTGTATGTAAGTGAGAATGACAGTGGTGCCATTCTAAAGTCATTCCTCCCTTCAAGCTGATGGGAGGACTTAATAATGGCACCACTCCCATTCTTCCTTAAATGTAAGGGAGAATGGCAGTCATGCCATTCTCCACTTCAAGGCAATGGGAGGACTTGAGAATGGAAGCCACTGCTATTCTTCCCTGAAAGCAAGTGGGAATGGCAAAGGTTTCATTCTACCCCTCAAGATGATGGGATGTGAGGCCTTGAGAATGGCACCACCGCCATTCTTCCTTGCATTCAATTAAGAATAGCAGTTGTTCCATTCTCCCTTCTTCAAGGTGAGTGATGGGAGGCCTCAAGAATGGCACCACTGCCATTCTCCCCATGAAGTGATAGGAGGCCTTAAGAATGGTACCTATGTCATTCTTCCTAGAATGTAAGGGAGAATGCCACCACTGCTATTCTCCCTTGATTGTAAGGGAGAACGGCATGTCATGCCATTCTCCCTCTCAAGGCAACGGGAGGACCTAAGAATGAAAGCCACTGGAATTCTTCCCTCAAAGTAAGGGGGAATGGCAGTGGTGACTTTCTACCCCTCAAGATGATGGGATGTGAAGCCTTGAGAATGGCAACAATGCCATTCTTCCTTGCATTCAAGGAAGAATGGCAGTGGTGCCATTCTCCCCTTCAAAGTGAGTGATGAGAGGCCTTGATAATGACACCACTGACATTCGTTGAATGTAAGGGAGAATGGCACCACTGTAATTCTCCCCACCATGAAATGATAGGAGGGATTGAGAATGGCACCACGTCCATTCTTCGTAGAATGTAAGCAAGAATGGCACCACTGCCATTCTTCCTTGAATGTAAGGGAGAATGGCATGGCATGCCATTCTCCTCTTCAAGGGAATGGTAGTGGTTCCATTCTACCCTTCAAGGGAATGGTAGTGGTTCCATTCTACCCTTCAAGATGATGGGATGTGATGCCTTGAGAATGGCACCACTGCCATTATTCCTAGCATTCATGAAGAAAGGGAGTGGCACCATTATCCCCTTCAAGGTTAAGATGGGAGGCGCCAAGAATGGAACCACTGCCATTTTCCCCATAAAATGATAGGAGGCCTTGAGAATGGCACCACTGTCATTCTTCCTAAAATGTAAGGGAGAATGGAACCACTGCTATTCTTCCTTGAATGTAAAGGATAATGGCATGTCATTCCATTCTCCCCCTCAAGGTGACGGGAGGACCTGAGAATGGAAGCCACTGCCATTCTTCCTTGAAAGTAAGGGGGAACGGTAGTGGTGACATTCTACTGCTCAAGATGATGGAATGTGAGGACTTGAGATTGGCACCAAGGCCTTTCTTCCTTGCATTCAAGGAAGAATGGCAATGGTGCCATTTTCCCCTTCAAAGTGAGTGATGAAGGCCTTGAGAAAGGCACCAGTGACATTCGTTGAATGTAAGGGACAATGGCACCATTGTAATTCCGCCCATGAATGAAAGATCCATGTCCCCTCCGCACAAGGAATTCAGGGGTGCTAGTAGCGGAAGTAGCACTTCTTGTGCGGGGCAGGGTCCCTCACTCAGGGCCTCGCCCACGAATATACGGACAAGAGACTAATCCCTCGGTTCTTTCAAAATCGAACCCGGAAAAACTTCCCTCGCTCGAAAAGCACGGGCGATTCCTCCAAGATGAATTTTACTCTAGCATGGTCAAGAGCCGCTAATTAACTGAACTAATCTAACTGAATCCATAAGTCCCATAATCAGATCAAGGAAAAGACTTGCAGTTGGATCATAGAGACTAATGCTTTTTTCCTCATTGAGAGGCATAGTCGTTGATTCTTTTCCATAGAATAATTTTGATCCGAGATTTACTTCATCTATCGTACCATAACAAAATTGAGTCTCACTTTTGGGATCCATCAGTCTAGCCGAACCCCATCTAGTCCCATGGGTTAGCCAACCACCCAACGACTGTAGTGATGGGATCCATTTAGAAATTTGGTTAGGTTTTGTCCCGGGTACTAGGGAAAAGAGTTCCCACACCCCTAGCCAGATATTCATACAAATTTAAAACTAGTCACACCACTTATACACCCAATATGAAATTGCCTTTTTCACAGATTCAGCTGTCTTTAAAACAATCATTTAATGAAACTATACTATCACTGATTATAATCCTCCAAAATATCCGGTTGAATCCTCCACCAAAATATTCAGTTGAATCCTAATTTCCAATTTTTCCTTCATCGGTGTACTTATGGCATCATTGACAACCAGAACGCTCACCACCTATCCACTCAGGGGCCTTTTCGATAGTTCCTAGCTCATAGTACCCGGCAATATATTCACTTATAAAAATCAAAATAGAATCTCCGTTGAAGATCAGCAAGATCAACCAATAGATCCATATAAAAGAGCCATGGACACATCCATTGAGGACCAGCAAGGTTAATCAACCAGATCCATATAAAAGAGCCATGGACTCATCCATTGAGGACCAACAAGGTTAATCAACCAGATCCATACCCGAATTCAAAAAACAACTCTTACTCCTTGTTCCAATATCTTCCATGAGGTACGTGTGGGTATCTTCGGCGATCCAAAGCCCGAGCACCGTATGGTCAGCACCCTCTAGGATCCTTTGTAGGTCACCTAGCACTTCACTCATCCATTGAGAGATGAAATATCTCATTTTATTTGATTAAAAACTGGGGGTAATGATGAGAAAAAAGGCTCCTCCTTCATGAGGCTCATCCCCACTCTGAGGTGTCAAAATTCAGTTTTTTAATTGCTTTCTTTGGTCCTTAGTCCACTCTTCATCTTATGTGAGCATTTGGCACTGTGGTGCCATTCTCAAGGTCTCACATCCCATCATCTTGAGGGGTAGAAGGGAACCAATGCTATTCCCTCTTAGTTTTAGGGAAGAATGGTAGTGGCTTCCATTCTCAAGTCCTCCCATCATGTTATAGGGGGAGAATGGCATGACTGCCATTCTCCCTTACATTCACTGGTGCCATTCTGAAGTCCTTCCATCATCTTGAAGGGAGGAATGACTTGAGAATGGCACCACTGTCATTCTCCCTTACATACAAGGAAGATTGGTAGTGGTTCCATTATCCCTTACATTCTAGGAAGAATGACAGTGGTGCCATTCTCAAGGCCTCCTATCACTTCATGGGGAGAGTGGCACCGTGTCATTCTTGCTTACATTCAAGGAATGGCAATGGTGCCATTCTGAAGGTCTTAGATCCCATCATTTTGAGGGGTAGAATGACACCACTTCCATTTTCCATGACTTTTGGGGAGGAATTGAAGTGGCTTCCATTCTCGAGTCCTCCCATCACATTGAAGAGGACAATGGCATGACATGCCATTCTCTCTTACATTCAAGGAATAATGATAGTGGTTCCATTATCCCTTACATTCTAGGATGAATGGTAGTGGTGCCATTATGAAGGCCTCACATCCCATCATCTTGAGTGGTAAAATAGCAACAGTGCCATTCATCATTTCTTTCAGGGAAGAATCGCAGTGGCTTCCATTCTCAAGTCCTCCCATAACCTTGAAGGGGAGAATGGCAAGATTGCCATTCTCCATTACATTCTAGAAGAAATGGCAGTGGTTCCATTCTCGAAGCATCCTATCACTTCATCAAGAGAATGGTAGTGGTACCATTCTCCCTTACATGTAGAGAATGTGAGTGGTGACATTCTCAAGGCCTCACATCTTATCATCTTGAGGGGTAGAATGGCACCACTATCATTCCCCCTTACTTTGAGGAATGGTAGTGGATACCATTCTCAAGTCCTCCCATCACCTTGAAGAGGAGAATGGCACGACATGCCAATCTCCCTTACATTCAAGAAAGAATGGCAGTGGTGTCATTCTCCCTTACATTCTAGGAATAATGGTAGTGGTGCCATGATCAAGGCCTCCTATAACTTCATCGAGAAAATTGTAGTGGTGCCATTCTCTTTTACATTCCAACAAAACGAATGTCAGTGGTGTCTTTGTCAAGGCCTCTCATCACTCACTTTGAAGGGGAGAATGGCACCACTGCCATTCTTCCTTGAATGCAAGGAACAATGGAACTAGTGCCATTCTCAAGGCCTCACATCCCATCATCTTGAGCGGTAGAATGTCACAAATGTCATTCCCCTTACTTTCAGGGAAGAATGGCAGTGGCTTCCATTGTCAGGTCCTCCCATCACCTGAGGGGGGGGGGAGAATGGAATGACAAGCCATTCTCCTTTACATTCAAGGAAGAATGGTAGCAGTGCCATTCTCTCTTACATTCTAGGAAGAATGACAGTAGTGCCATTCTCAAGGCCTCCTATCACTTCATGGTGGGGAGAATGGCAGTGATGCCATTCTTGACGCCTCCCATCACTCAGCTTGAAGGGGAGAATGGAACCACTGTCATTCTTCATTGAATGCAAGGAATAATGGCAGTGGTGCCTCTCTGAAGGCCTCACATCCCATCATCTGGAGGGGTAGAATGGAACCACTACCATTCCCGCTTACTTTTTCAGGGAAGAATGGCAGTGGTTTCCATTCTCAAGTCCTCCCATCACTTTGAAGGGGAGAATGGCACAACTTCCATTCTCCCTTTCATTCGAGGAAGAATGGCAGTGGTGCCATTCTCAAATCCTCCCATCAGCTTGAAGGGAGGAATGACTTGAGAATGGCACTCTCATTCTCCCTTACATTCAAGGAAGATTGTCAGTGGTTCCACTCTCCCTTAAATTCTAGGAAGAATGCGAGTGGTGCCATTCTCAAGGCCTCCTGTGAGATCCCTCTGCCCCCTCCGTGCACCGGACTCCCGGTAGCTGACAGCGGAAGCAGCCCCCTCATGCGCGAGGCAAGGATTCTCACTCGAGGCCTCGCCCCCACGAATGTCCGGGCACGAGACTAGGCTGGTGGTCACTCCGAAAACCGAAACCGAGAAAATTTCCCATGCCCGAAAAGCGGGGATGATTCCACCTTTCTGAATTTTCTTAACAAATTTTTCTAACGTGATCAATTTTAAGCTATCCTTCTGCTGAATAAAGCAGATAGAAGAAAACTATCAGTGATATAATTTGATCATTTGAGTAAACTCAACGCTTTTTTCCTGATCAAGATCAGGCACAGCCGTCGATCCACTCACTTGAGAAATTTATCAGGGAATTGCCTAGCTACTCGAATCCTAGCGTAATCTTAAGATTTTTCAGTTTGATTATTAAAACTCCACTGATTCCAGCCTAACCCCATCCGGCCCATGGGTTAGCCACCACCCTACCACTAGAATCGGAGGAACCAACAAGTACTCACCCACCCATAATTGAAATGCCTTTCTTAACTTTAGCTTTAGAAAACAGATACGCACACACTCCTCTTTAAAACTTTAATATCAATCCCTTGTTCACAAAAAGAGTATCACTTTGGATTCTCCGTTGGGACCAGCTCGTTAGCAACGAGATCCAGTAACAGATTACCATAATCACTTTGTCAACATACATATATATCTTCCTCGACATACGTATGGGTGTCCTAAGCACCGCGAGCCTTTGCATCACCTGGTCAGAACCCTCCAGGATCCTCCTTAGGTGTCCTGGCACTTCACTCAGGGACCGCTTCGTCGGCCCTCGCCCATCGTACCGGAAGCGCACCATTTTTCACCATACCCAGGGTGGTCAAGACCTAGGCAGGTTTTTGCCGCGTGAGCTGTCCCTCGAACACTCCCCGCCAGTTGTTGCAACCGAACTTCCCTTAGATAAACATCTATACCAAATGCTCCCTCCAGCATTCTGGCGTAAGACAGTCTTTTAAGAAAACAAGATTTCTATGCAAGTTTTCAGTTTAAATTTTGTTTGAAAACCATGAATACTCTTAAATCCGTATCCCAATACTTCTAGATCTAGGTCTGAATACCAAACAGAATTCCTCGAATTCTATTAACTTGATCCTCAGATCAAAATCAAAAGTCTTAACTTAGTTTCAGATTCGGAGGAGAGAATTTGAGTACATTTTTCCTGAACTGGGCACATCATCATTGACGAAGGAATTAGGTCTTGGTCAATAGTCTGAATCATTAGAGTTTGGGTCTGGAAAGGTTCCTCCTAAGCTATCTTTCTCGAAAGGTACTATTTTAATTTCTCTTTTTCTAAATTTCATTCGACAAATATTTACTTAGAGATTTCTAAAACATGAATTTCTTATGAGGAATAAAATAATCATTTATCTCGATTTCGGACTTCGATAGTTTAATTGAACTTTCTCATTACCATCTTAGTGAATATGAAACGGTAGCATTTCTTCTCACAGATTATCTACTTATTCATTTTTCCAATTTTTGTGGAAATTAAACAGAGGATTAAGGAGAACCCTTATTTTATTATAAACATTGTATATGCATCTATTTATGCATAGAATCTATTTATGATGAAAGTCACACTTTTATCATCATAAAAATCATTTATGTTGAAAATCGGTCTATTATCATGAAAGAGTTTCTTTTATGCATATAAATCATTTATGATGAAAATCACACTTTTGATAAAAAAAAATATCTTTTATGCTTATGTTTATGCGTAAAAATAATTTATAATCAAATTCACACTTTTAATATAAAAAAATATCTTTTATGCATATGTTTATATGCATAAAAATCATTTATGATGAAAATCACACTTTTGATATAAAAAAATATCTTTTATGCATATGTTTAAATGCATAAAAATCATTTATGATGAAATTCACACTTTTAATATAAAAAAATTATCTTTTATGCATATGTTTATGCATAGAAATCAATAATGATAAAAGTAACACTTTTATAATAAAAATAATAATATTTTATACATACTTTTATGCATGAAAATCAATTATGATAAAAGTAACACTTTTATATATAAAAAAATCTTTTATGCATAATTTTATGCATGAAAATCAATTATGACAAAAGTAACACTTTTATAATAAAAAATAATAATCTTTTATTCATACTTTTATGCATGAAAATCAATTATGATAAAAGTAATACTTTTATCATTAAAAAAATAATCTTTTATGCATACTTTTATGCATGAAAATCAATTATGATAAAAGTAACACTTTTATAATAAAAATAAAAATAATCTTTTATGCATACTTTTATGCATGAAAATCAATTATGATAAAAGTAACACTTTTATAATAAAAAAATATTCTTTTATGCATAAAAATCCATTTTGATGAAAGTAACATTTTCATAATAAAAAAAGTATTCTTTCATGCATTCTTTTATGCATAAAAAACAATAATGATAAAAGTAACACTTTTATAATTAAAAAAAATTCTTTTATGCACAAAAATCCATTTTGATGAAAGTAACACTTTCATAATAAAAGAAAATTATTCATTTATGCATAAAAATCTATTTTTGATGAAAGTAACACTTTCATAATAAAAAGATTATTGTTTTATGCATTAAAAAAAAATCAATATGCATCTTCTATGCATGAAAATGACACTTTTAGAGTATAGGATTGATAAGAATTACTCTTTTAGCATAATAAAAGATAATACCTATTTCCAAAAATTTTGCCATAACCTCCTTTGTATGACTGACCATTTTTTAAATTTTTCTACTTAATTTTGTCTTAAAAATTAACTCTAATTGATAATAATCAATATGCATCTTCTATGCATGAAAATGACACTTTTAGAGTATAGAAATGATAGGGAATACTCTTTTAGCATAATACAAAATAATATTTATTTCGAAAAAGAAATTTGCCATAACCTTCTTTGTATGGCTGACCATTTTTAAAATTTTTCTACTTAATTTGTCTTAAAAATTAACTCTAATTGATTTGAACTTCTGTTTCGGGGAAACTTATTTTAATAAGGAGAGATATTTTCCATCCGAAAATATTCAAAATCTGAATATTCTCTCTCTAGAATATTTTCTCTCTCTCTAGACTAAAACACGTAAAAACAAGATCTTTTATATTTCTGAAGAGGGATCAGTGATTACAAGGGAAGATGTTGGAAATCTTGAGAGGCTGGGGAGGAATCTTACATTCTCTCCCACTTGAAAAATGTGAGATGCCCTCATCTCGCAAACTGGGGGTGATCTCGTAACATATCGGCTTCTTTCTCCCAGGTGGCATCTTCAAAAGGATAGAACTTCCATTTGACCAATAATTCTCTCAGAATTCTGTTCTTGAGAATCTTTTCTCGAACATCAAGGATTTCTTTAGATTGGAGTTCCATCTACCCTTGGGTTGAAGAAGTTAAGATTTCATCATCAAGCACATTCGGGCTTGGTATATACTTTTTAAGAAGGCGGACATGAAATACATTGTGTACTTTAAGAAGATGAGGAGGCAGAAGAAGCTCGTAGGCTAAGTCACCTACTTTTTTTGTAATTAGATATGGCCCACAATATCTGGGGGATAACTTCTTGTACTTCCCAAGAGATAGAGAACTTCTTTTGGGCTGTACTCTAATGAAGACCATATCTGCTTCTTCAAACTTTATGTCTATCCTCTTCTTAATAGCATACTGCTTCTGTTGATCCTAGGTAGCTTTAATATCTTTACGAATTGACTGCATCTTCTGCTCCATGTCATCAAGCATTTATCTGGACATCTGGACCCTAATCAATGGGTCAGACCAAGTTGATGGAGTTAAGAAATCTTGTCCATACAGAGCTTTAAAAGGGCTCATCCCGATACTTCGGTGATAAGAAGCATTGTAGGCAAACTCGACTAGGTGCTGATAGCTTAGCCACTTCTTGGGTTCCCTGCCACAGCATGATCGAAGTATATCTTTGATTACTTGGCTTACCCTTTCAATTTGACCATTGGTCTCAGGGTGCTAAGCTGTGCTGAAATCCAAGCAAGTTCCCACTGCTTCAAAAAATGTAGTCCAAAACCTTGAAGTAAACTTGGGATCTCGATCACTTACTATTCTCCTAGGTAGGCCATGCAATCTGAAGATTTCTTTGAGGAACACTCTGGCCACATCCACTGCAGTGTAGGTTTCTTTTAGTGGGATCAGATGGGCAACTTTGGTTAGTCTATCAACTACCACGAAAATGGAGTTGTAACCTGATTGCACTGAAGGTAATCCAGTAATAAAGTCCATACTGATACATTCCCACTTCATCTGGGGGATGTCCAATGGATGTAAATTCCCAGGTATTTTTACTCTTTCAGCTTAGACTTTCTGGCATGTCAAACATTCATGTACATAATTCAGTACATCCTTTTTCAGACCAGGCCAAAAGAAGCTTTTCTTTACAGACATGTAGGTCTTGATGAAACTTGGATGTCCTACAATAAGGCTGTCATGGGCTTCATTCAGAATTTGTCCTTTAGTTCTCTCATCATTGGGAATGCATAGCCTGCGATTATAATACATAATTCCATCATCCAGGCTGTACCCCTCGGTTCAACTCCTGTGGAGTTTTGCTTTCCTGCATAAGTAGGGTAGCAATAGCGCCAAAGAATCTATCCTGCATGATCTTCTCTCTTGCTTCAATAATCAAGGGATTTGATACTATAGTAATTGGAAACAAGGAGGCTTTTCTACTGAGGGCATCTGCTACCACATTTTCTTTGCCTGGGCGGTACTTGATTTCAAAATCAAATTCCTGCAGGGTCTGCATCCACCTTCTTTGGCGCATGTTGAGATCCTTCTGAGTGAAGATCCACTTTAAGCTCTGATGATCATCAAAGTGAATCTTTGACCCAGTAGGTAATGTCTCCATAATTTCAGAGCATATACTACTGAAAGTAGTTCCAAGTCATGGATAGCATAATTCCTCTCATGCGTTTTGAGTTTTTGGGATTCATAGGCCACTGCATGACCTTCCTGCATGAGTGCACCTCCCAGGGCAAAACCACTAGCATTAGTTACTACCTCAAAGGGTAGAGAGAAATCTGGCAGCTTCAAAATGGGATTGGTTACCAAGGCAGTCTTTAGCTTATCAAAAGCACTCTGGCACCTGGCAGACCATTGAAACGGAATATTCTTCTCTTGAGAAGATTAGTCAGGGGGAAAGCTATGAGAGCATACTTTGGTATAAAAATTCTATACCAACCAGTCAATCCCAAGAATCCTCTGACTTCTTTCACTGTCTTTGGTTCAAGCCAATCTATGACTGCTTGGACTTTTGCGAAATCTGGAGAAATTCCATCTTTTGATACCAGAAAGCCCAAGTATTCAACATGGTCGGCAGAGAAAAAGCATTTGCTCTTTTTGGCAAAGAGTTGGTGCTTCCTTAGAATCTCAAGAACTTTTCTAACATGAGCTTCATGGTCAGCTGCATTCTTTGAGTAAATAAGAATATCATCAAAGAAAACAAGAACAAAATCATCCAAGTATTCTCTGAGAATGTCCTGCATTAAGCGATTGAATGTGGCTGGGGCATTTGTCAATCCAAACGGCATGACAGTGAATTCATAATGCCCATACCGAGTATTGATGGTTGTCTTCGGGATATCTTGCTCATTAATCCTGATCTGATAATACCCTGATTTGAGATATATCTTGCTCATTAATCCTGATCTGATAATACCTTGATTTGAGATATATCTTTGTGAAGATCTGGGCTCCACTTAGCCCAAGCTCATCAATTCTAGGGATAGGATACTTATTCTTAACTGTGAGTTGACTTAGACCTCTGTAGTCCACACAGAGTCTTAGCGTTCCATCTTTCTTTTTCTGAAAGAGAACTGGCGCACCCCAAGGTGAAATACTGGGTCTTACAAACCCTTGTTCCAACAGCTGTCTAAGCTATTCCTTGAGTTCGATGGCTTCAAGAACTCGCATTTTGTACGTGTGCAGGGTTACTGGTTGAGCTCCTGGGGTCAATTCTATCACATGGTCTACTTCCCGTATTGGAGGCATCTCTGTTAGCTCTGCTGGGAATAAATCATCATATTGACTTAACCATTCAGGTTCTTTAGCTTTTAACTTTGAGTCTACTGGATTCATTTTGACAAGATAAATGCGCTACTTTTTTCTAAGTCCTTTTAGTAACTTAGAAGCCTTTACTAACTGTGCAGACTTGGAGATCCTGAAATTTCGGTTCCTTGAACTTTGTTTTCGTGAAGGTCACGGAAGGAAACGGTTCCATTATGACAGTGAATGTCAACTTGATTTTTGTGGAGCCAATCCATTCCAAGGATCCCATCAAAAACTCCCAAAGGTATAACTCTGAACTGACAGTCAGTTAAATTCCCATCTAGATGGAACTGAATACGATCTATAACAAGGTGAGTGAAAAGAATCTTCCCACTTGCCAATTCAACTTGCGTAGATTTCCCTAATTTTTGATCTAAGACTAGCTTACGCAAGCATCCAGGGGAAATGAAAGAATGAGTACTGCCTGAATCAATCAAAAGCTTAAAAGGCTTACCCTGATACTTAGCTGGAGTATTGATGACGGAGAATTGATGATTTGGCCCTTGATTTTCAATTGCTGTGTAAATTTGGCCTCTTCTTCTTCCACTACTTCTGCTATTGTGACTGCTCTGACTGCTACAGTCTGAGGCGGAACTCTTTCTCTTTGGTTGTCCCAGTTTTGGGAAGGAGTTTTGAGGCTACTCTGGACAGAGGTAGATGGCTGAATCCTGGGATTTCCCTGATTCTTGCACGGGGGACCCTGATAAGAAGGAGTTTGTCTCGGAACTCTGGGACCCTGGCTTCCTTGGCCCACAGAAGGAGATGGGCAGTCCTTGAGCTGGTGCCCAAGACCTTGACATCCGAAGCATCTGTTCTCGCTCGCTTTGAAGGTCTTCTCTTTGCATTTTGGAGAGAGCCGGAGTTCCGGAGAATGTACTTTGGGGGAAAAGTCTCCCTTCATTTCTAAAGCTTCCTGTCTCCACATTCTGGTTAGGACTTTGGAGTCTCTTTGGAGGCGGAAAGTTGGAAGAACACCGGCTTGGCATTTCTGACCAATGTGTCCAAGGGTTCGTTCATTCCCCCCGCGAATGAACCTCGCCAGTTGCTCTTCATCTAGAGGTGGTGAATATTTGAGTAGAAGAGCAAAGGCCTGGTGATATTCCTCGATGGTTTTGCTCCCCTGCTTTAGCTCTAAGAATTTGTTCATTTTGGTTTCCAAAAATCTAGGGGGACAAAATCTCTTTCTCAAATAGGTTTTTAGGTCGGTCCAGTACTGAGTATTTCTCTCCAGACGGTTGGTGTCATAGTGGTTCCTCCATGCTACCCGAGTAGCTCGGCTCTAGAATTCAAAATCTCCTCGAGAGATGCATATGACGACGGTACTGGGCCATAGCCATGCCCTGATACAAATGTCCACTTACTGACAAGGGAGCTATTATCTTCCATTTAGGAATAAAGCAACTAAGGAGTCTGTAGACTTGGCATGAAAGTCTGAAATTTCGAGGCGTTGAATGATATTTTATACATATGTTTATGCATAAAAATCATTTATGATGAAAATCACACTTTTAATATAAAAAATATCTTTTATACATATGTTTATGCATAGAAATCAATAATGATAAAAGTAAAACTTTTATAATAATAAAAAAAGCTTTTATAAATACTTTTATGCATGAAAATCAATTATGATAAAAGTAACACTTTTATAATTAAAAAAATTCTTTTATTCATACTTTTATGCATGAAATCAATTATGATAAAAGTAACACTTTTATTATATAAAAAAATATTTTATACATACTTTTATGCATGAAAATCAATTATGATAAAAGTAACACTTTTTTAATTAAAAAATAATCTTTTATGCATACTTTTATGCATGAAAATCAATTATGATAAAAGTAACGCTTTTATAATAATAATAATAATAATCTTTTATGCATGAAAATCAATTATAAAAGTAACACTTTTATAATACAAAAATATTCTTTTATGCATAAAAATCCATTTTGATGAAAGTAACACTTTCATAATAATAAAAATATTCTTTCATGCATAATTTTATGCATAAAAATCAATAATGATAAAAGTAACACTTTTATAATTAAAAAATTTTTCTTTTATGCACAAAAATCCATTTTGATGAAGTGTAACACTTTCATAATAAAAGAAAATTATTCCTTTATGCATAAAAATCTTTTTTTGATGAAAGTAACACTTTCATAATAAAAAGATTATTCTTTTATGTATTAAAAAATAATAATAATCAATATGCATCTTCTATGCATGAAAATGACACTTTTAGAGTATAGGATTGATAGGAATTACTCTTTTAGCATAATAAAAGATAATACCTATTTCCAAAAAATTTACCATAACTTCCTTTGTATGGTTGATCATTTTTTAAATTTTCTTACTTAATTTTGTCTTAAAAATTAACTCTAATTGATAATAATCAATATGCATCTTCTATGCATGAAAATGACACTTTTAGAGTATAGAAATGATAGGGAATACTCTTTTAGCATAATAAAAGATAATACTTTCTTCCAAAAAAAAATCACCATAACCTCCTTTGTATGGCTGACCATTTTTCAAATTTTCCTACTTAATTTGTCTTAAAAATTAACTCTATTTGATTTAAAGTAATCTAGACTAATCAAAATTCACTTAAAAGAGAAAATATTATAAAAAGTTTAATTCCAACAGTTATCACTTAACTAGGATAAAGAAGGGTTGGTTCTTAGAAGAGAGAGGGGAAAAGCCTTTCGATCAAGGCATAGTGTCCATTTATCACTTCAAACAGTCATAAAAATTAGGAATGCATAAAAATCAATAAGAAAATTATAAGATCTCGACTTACATAATTTCTTGGAGCATTCCTTTGGCTTGATGGTTTGAGAGTTCTACTCTTGTTTGTAACAAGAATGGCCACCAATCTTTGGAAGAGGGAAATGTCAAAAACTAGTGAATTATTAATAAATTCACAGTTCTTGGCTTGGGAGGAGTAGAGTAACAGTGCATAAACACTATTATTTTTCAACAAAGGGGGAGGCTTCTATTTATAGGAAAAATTGAGCTCCTATGATTCTAGAATTTTCCAAATCAGTTTGGTCAATTTTTGACCATTTTTAGGTCAGTTGAGTTAACTTTTTTGAACTAGACTTGAATTAGGAGAGAGGAGAGATGAAATATCTCAATTTTTAAAGATTTAAAACTCAATTGCACATGTGAAGTAGGCGCCTCATTCATGAGGGGGGATTCCCCATTGTGAGGTGTCAAAAATCCATTTTTTTAGCTTTTCCTTTATTCCTTAGTCCACTCTTCATCTTATGTGAGTATTTACTCATTTTTGGGGGTGATTTTCTTTATTTCTTCTATTTATCTTCTTCATACATTTGGATGAATTTGATTGGCCCTTCAAAACCTTAATTTGAAAATTTTCAAAAATCTGGACCCCTAGGATAAGGCCTCTTGAATAAATTATACTTAATTTATTCAAAACCTTAATTTGAAAATTTTCAAAAATCTGGACCCCTAGGATAAGGCCTCTTGAATAAATTATACTTAATTTCTAATGCACCTTCTGAAAATCTTTTTGAACTTCTGTTTTGGGGAAACTTATTTTAATAAGGAGAGATATTTTTCCATCCAAAAATATTCAAAATCTGAATATTCTCTTTCTAGAATATTTTCTCTCTCTAGACTAAAACAGGTAGAAATAAGATCTTTTATATTTCTGAAGAGGGATATGATTATAGGGGAAGATGTTGGACATCTTGAGAGGCTGGGAGGAATCTTACACCTCCTATCACTTCATGGGGAGAATGGATCCAGTGTCATTCTCACTTACATTCAAGGAATGGCAATGGTGCCATTCTCAAGGTCTTACATCCCATCATCTTGAGGGGTAGAATGGCACCACTTCCATTCCCCCTTACTTACAGGGAGGAATCGCAGTGGCTTCCATTCTCAAGTCCTCCCATTGAAGAGGAGAATGGCACGACATGCCATTCTCCCTTACATTCAAGGAAGAATGACAAAGGTGCCATTCTCTCTTACATTCTAGGAAAAATGGCAGTGGTGTCATTCTTCCTTACATTCTAGGAAGAATGGCAGTGGTGCCATTCTCAAGGCCTCACATCCCATCATCTTGAGTAGTAGAATGTCACAAATGCGATTCCCCCTTACTTTCACAGGGAAGAATGGCAGTGGCTTCTATTCTTAGGTCCTCCCGTCGCCTTGAGGCAGAGAATAGAATGATATGCCAAACTCCTTTACATTCAAGAAAGAATGGCACTGGTGGCACTCTCCCTTACATTCTAAGAAGAATGACAATGGTGCCATTCTCAATCACTTTATGGGGAGAATGGCAGTGATGCTTAATGGAAGACCAGTCTCTGTAAGGTGAATTTTTCCATCTTTTAAAAACACAAGTTGATTTCTGAGGGCTTCTTTATAGCTAGCACAGTCTTTCTTTGCATGTTTTGGGTCATCACACCATATACATATGAATGTAAACCCTTCTTTACTTTGGGGCCTTTGCATAGAAGCCTGCCCTAATGGTAACCCTTTTTCTTCAATCCTAGACATCTTCAATTTTAGGTCTCGCATGCCCTTAATAAGCTTATCCATCGGCCCTTCTACCCTTTGCTGCCGCTTTGCTAACATGGTGACCGCATCCTCGACATCATTCCAATCACTCTTTAGTCCCTGCTCTGTATCCTTATCCTCAAGGAGAATTTCCAGTTTTTCTTGGAGATCTTTCCCGGCTGCTTGTAAGAAGAGCTCTGTTTTTTCCCTGTCCAAGGTTGTGCGCTCAATCCTTGACAGCTGGGCATAGCGCTTCTCAAACTCTCTTAGCAACTCTGTGGCAAAAATTCCCATTTTGGGTTTTGTGACCCATTCCAAGAAAGTTCGTTTGGTCACCCGCTCGGAATCCTCCATGAAATATTCATCCTTCAAAGCAAGCTTGAACTCCTCCCAATTTCTGCCACCATGTGCTGCTTGTAATCCTCTTATGCGCTCTCTTATTTCAGGAACACATACCAGCTCAAAGCTTCGAACCATATCCTCCTCAGTCACCCTGTTTAGCTCCATTTCCTTTGTGTAATTGCGCAGGTACTTTGTGATGTCCTTACCATCAAATTGATCCACCTTTTTCACAATTGACTGCAGTGCTTTAGTCGTGGAAATTTGCCCCCTCTCAGCAGCTTGCTGCTGTTGCATATACATAGTAAACATCTGAAACATTTGCATAACCCCAGGGTCAAAATGAACCCCCTGTCCCTCAGGATTCTCAGCCATAGCTTCCCTGTGTATTTCACCACACTCTCACCCCAGCAGTTTCACGTTGGGTTCACCACAAAAGCTGTCGTGACGTGGGCGGTATCGCTGGGAAAGTGCGAGACTTCTAGCTGTGAGAGTAGCTTCAAATCCCAGCAAGGAAACACAAACACATAACTCTTCAAGGAGCATAAGACATCTCCATTTTTGATGACATATACATGTGCCAATTAACTTCAATCATTCCCCAAATTCAGCTTGATGATTGCACATAAATTGTGTGTCAAGAGCATGTCCAGTTCCAAGCATAGATCTCGTGACTCTTTTTCCAAATGCCTCAATCATATCACATGTAGGCATAACACAATTTACAAAAGATATCCATATACATGTGACCGTTCACATCACATATATCATATATGTGCCAACTCCATCATTTCAAGATGTCTCTTGATCTCATAAAAACCTGCTTTCAGATTCCAAGAACTCACAAAGCAAAAGATGACATATGGCATATGTACAACATATTCATGTGATTTTAGAAAACTCCATGTCTAGCAATCCAAAATCCAACCAAGTAGCTTTTTACAAAATAAAATCTAAATCCCAGAAACTCTTTGTATTTTTGATGCTTTCCTATTCCAAGACTCTCCAAAACCATAAAAATCCCAAAGCCTTCTCGTCCCCTAAAACCTTAAAGAGGGAATATTTTATTCCAAGACTATACGATTTTTTTGAAATTGTAAGTAACAAGAACAACAAAAATATTACTTATCTTAGAGTAAAAAAAAGAAGCGAATTTATGCACATCGCTTTTCCCATGCAGCTGCTTCACTGCAGTATGCGCCAAAAACATCATTTCCCTTGTATATTGTGAGATTTTTGAAAATCATATCATTCGATAGTGCTCCCTTCTCTCATTAATTCAAACCCCAGGATGCTCTGTACAGTAGCTTTTATCACAATTTTTGATTCTCTGGTCGAATTTTTCTCTGGTTCTCTCTTCCCCTCGTTTCTGCATATTCCCCCTTTTTCGTATGCGCCATTTTGCCTGGTTATCTTCTATTTCCCGCAAGAGATTCGGGCTCCCTTCACTTTTGCAGCTAAAATTTCAAATTTCCCCGGTTTGAAATACACTGCGCCTCCTTTTTTTTAGCTTATTAATCGGATATTTCCCTTTTTAAAAAAAATCCTTCGTGTTTTTGCCATGCAAGCCACCACCTTGCGTATACATCTGTTGTTGTCATTTGGATTCTCACGCAAGGGGTATTGCTCACAACACAGTTGCTCACACTACCAAGAAGTGCTCTTTTCAGTGTTCCTAGGCCTCTACTCCCCATCACAATGCAATCCAAGGGTAGATCAACTACAGCATCACATATCTTCTCCCTTGCATCACCCCAATAGATCTTAAAGACCACCAGTAGCTGCTTTTGTCACGCCTCCTCCTGCAGCAAACAGAGAAGCTCACCATCCTGTGGAACCCCATACTTGCTTGCAATGCTAGGTGATGCAAAGTCCACGAGCGGGATCAAAGGAGATCCGGTGTCTTCCCACAGATGCATCTCACCCATCTCATTCAGTTTCTTGTTGACAACCACAAACATGAGGTGATCCCCTTCCTTCACTATGTTCTTGAGAGCCCACTCCAAAGCATACCTACTCCCAGGCGAGAAGTCCATGGCAACGCCCACTTGCCCTTCTTCTAATGCTGCTAAGCTTGCACATGCATTAAGTGCACATACAAATGTAATGTTGTTAGGTCTGATGCCTTCAACTTGCATCTCATCATACAAACCCAGAGCCTCCTTGTTCTGCTCATTCCGAGTAAGAACAGAAATCATGGCATTCCAAGACATGATATCTCGAAAAGGCATTCTTTCAAAACCAATCCTTGCATCATACATGCTCTCACATTTCCCATACATGTTGAGAGGGGTGTTCCCTACTACAAGGTCTACCATAAGCATAAAAAACTCCATGATTCACACCACACTTATATATAGAGGCTTCGAGACCTGGCTCAGCCTCAGCTCGTCTTATTGAACCTCATTTACAATATGAACATATGTACTTAGGCATCATATAATGACTCAAGTCATGGCACTTAATCCCATGCATCTGGATTTGCATTTGATGGCCTCATATGCATGATTTCACACCATAGACGTGCCATGGCACGACAGCATACCCCTTGACTTTTGATATGCTAATTAATTACTGCAGTATGTGTATTTGAGTAGGTTACCTATCTGCCAATGGTGCATGACATTAAATGGTGGTATGTCATCCCTATTGCACCACGTTCCAAAGTGATGTATAATACATTCACTGATATGGAGCATATGGAGGATGTAACAAGCCGCAATGAAGATGATGTCGAACATGCCAAATGAAGATGTTGTGATCGATGATCAAGAAATAAGAGATGATCATGATAATGAGGATGAGCATGCCATTTCTCATGATCATGAGAATGACCCTACCATTGAGGATGATGGTGATGTTGATGAGGATGATCAGGACATCGATACCATTATCAATGGATAGAATATCGATAGTGGAATAAACTTAATCGTAGCCTTACAAATTGATCAAATAGATATTGATGTTGATCGTTTGGCAAGGATGGATCTTATTGAAGATGAGATCGAACCCTAACCAATCCATCACTGTATCGTTCTAAATTGATAAGATTTCTATTGTATATGTTGTCTTTTAATTATCATCTCATGATTTATTTTTGAATATATTTCATTGTTGTAAATGTATGTAGTGGGATTGTGTAATGATATATACTGTAATGTACTATGAGATGGTTTAAAAAAAATAGTTTTTAATTTTGTAAAGGAATTTAGTTTTTCTTAATAAAGCACTCGCGTGTATTGATGCGCGTATATACATGCGCTTATACACGCGTTTTTGAAACCAGTATACACATGAATTTAGATGCCAATATACAAGCGCTGGTAGACACGTTTCTTAAAGTTCAATACACGCGAATTTAAATGCCAATATACACGCGCTCGATACTATTCATATACATGCGTGACCATACACGCGCCCGTAACTTATCGCGTGTATGGAACGCGTGTATGGCAGCAGTGTCAAGTCCTCCCATCGGCTTGAAGGGAGGAATGACTTGAGAATGGCACCGTCATTCTCCCTTACATTCAAGGAAGATTGTCAGTGGTTCCATTCTCCCTTACATTCTTGGAAGAATGCCAGTGGTGCCATTCTCAAGGCCTCTTATCACTTTATTGGGAGAATGGATGACGCGGTGTCATTCTCGCTTACATTAAAAAAATGGCAATCATTAGGGGAAGGTTGAGGTCTATTGGGGCCCTTTAAGCTGCCATATTATGATTTTAATGACTTTTTGTTAAAATGTTAAGTTTCTTTGACTTTAGATACCTTCTTATTCTTCAAATGGCTAGAAGTTTGAATTTCAAAGTTTCCCACCAAAATTGAATTTAAAATTGAGTGGGTAAAACCATATCATGTGACATATCTATGGAAAGAGCTCAGCGAGTAGATTCTGGATCTCTAATCTTCGACAAATTTTGAGCTCATATGTAGAAGTTCTGGATATCCGAAATTTCAAAAACTTTCCTCCCCACTTTTTGGGAATGAAAAGTACAAAAAGGCATCTTCTAGAGAATCTTTTGACCACCTTTAATCACCCAACATTTTTGTATACATGGCATCACATGATTGGCCCTTTGCCTTAATAACCTTTTAATCACATGGCATCTTAAAGGGCCCCTATAGACCTCAACTAGCCTTAGGCCCATGATCGTCCCCTAGTTACTGTGTTTCATCGTCTGTAGTGCATTTTAAGGCCTCACATCCCATCATCTTGAGGGGTAGAATGTCACCATTGCCATTTTTCCTTACTTTCAAGGAATAATGGCAGCGGCTTCCATTATCAAGTCCTCCTTGAGGGGAGAATGGCATGACATGTTCTCACTTACATTCAAGGAAGAATGGTAGTAGTGTCATTCTCCCTTACATTATAGGAAGAATGCCAATGGTGCCATTCTCAAGGCCTCCTATCACTTCATGGGGAGAATGGCAGTGGTGCCATTCTCCTGAGGCATCCCATCACTCACCTTGAAGGGGAGAATCACACCACTCCCATTCTTCATTGAATGCAAGGAAGAATGGCAGTGTTGCAGTTCTCAAGGCATCACATCTCATCATCTTGAGGGGTAGAAGGGAACCAATGCCATTCCATCTTACTTTCAGGGAAGAATGGCAGTGGTTTCCATTCTCAAGTCCTCCCATCACCTTGTAGGGGAGAATGGCACAACTTCCATTCTCTCTTACATTCAAGAAAGAATGGCACTTGTGCCATTCTCAAGTCCTCCCATCAGCTTGAAGGGAGGAAGGACTTGAGAATGGCACCACTATCATTCTCCCTTACATACAAGGAAGATTGGCAGTGGTTCCATTCTCCCTTACATACAAGGAAGATTGGCAGTGGTTCCATTCTCCCTTAAATTCAAGGAAGAATGACAATGCTGCCATTCTCAAGGCCTCCTATCACTTCATGGGAGAATGGCACCGGTGTCATCCACTTACATTCAAGGAATGGCAAGGTTTCCATTCTCAAGGTCTTAGATCCCATCATGTTGAGGGGTAGAATGGCACCACCTCCATTCCCCACCGTGACTTTCGGGGAGAAATTGCAGTGTCTTCCATTCTCAAGTCCTCCCATCACATTGAAGTGGACATTGGCACGACATGCCATTCTCTCTTACATTCAAGGAAGAATGACAGTGGTGCTGTGACATGAAAAATTGATATCTTTCATTTTCAATTTTGTGCATATTTTGATGGTTTCTCAATGGTAATAAGGTGGAAGCTTGTCCAAGAAGATTGCGGCGCCCACAATGGAATAACGGCGTGGTGATGCGGCGGCTTGGCCGCTACCTCGATAACAGCATTCTACCTTTAAATATAATGGTTTTACTTGATTTAGGGTGGACACATTGTAAATGCCATAAGTATGCTTGATAAATACTTTGGTACGGTAGATAGGCTAGTGATGTGGAAAATAAAAGTGGGCCTTCATGCTCACATGGATTTTTATTGAATTATTAATATGGTATTCACCATAAGGCTACAAGTTGGGGAGTGTGGAAGGCATGTGGAGGAGTGTGTGTAGGTGCATAATTGGGAAAGATTCTTCTAGAATGCCTACATGAAAGAGGAGAATTCCGCCATGTGTAAGTGGGATCTCCACCTACATGCCACTTAGACTTGGCTATTATCTCATCACACTTTCAAAGTCAAAAAGTTTTCAATTTAATAATTAATAGAAGACTTAGCCTAAGAGGACAATTGATGGTGACATCTACCCTTATGTCACTGAAGGGTTGAAGATTTTTATGTTGTAATTTGTAACAATGGAAGAGAGGGTGATTCTCCACCTATAAAAGGAGCCCTCCTCTCCCTTTCAAATCAATGAATGAAGCCTCCTCAATTGAGCATTTTGTGTCATTGCCATTCTCTTATCTTTCAAACCCTTATTCAAACACTCTCTTTACATGTGAATATCTCATTTAGCATTAGCTCCTCATGCTTAACCCAATTTTGGACCTCTTTGATGATTCATGATAAGTGGGATAAGGAGTTATTATCTTGGCGGGCCTGTGACTTCTCAAGGTAGCCCTTGCCTTATTGCCGCCCTCCTTTGGAGGTACCAATGGTTTTAGCGATAATGAGCATGCGGAAAGACTTTGGAGACCATAGGTAAATCTTTACGATTGTCCGCTGAGCAATGTTAACCCTTACCCTCTATCTTGAATCATGAAGGAGATGAAAGGCAAGAGGCTATGTGAAAATTGAGGTTTCATGCAACGAGAGAGAAGTGCAGTTTTGTGGTCCAATACCCAAATTTCAATCGTCATCACTTGGATATTGTTTTATAAAATTGATCATATGGCTAGGAAGCTCTTTGTATGCTCTTTCCCCTCATGTAACTAATTTCTTAATCCCTTACTTCATTGATGATCATAATTTCTCCCAAAAGTTGCTATTTTTAAGGCGAATTTTGGCAGTTTTATAGTCTTGTAGTAAAATGCTCATAACTTTTCGCTCGGTTGTCCGTTTTTATACAGGCGCGAAGCTCTCTTCAAGCCTTACGCACCTATGTAATCCTTTCTTGCACAGTCTATATGGATTTAAAATTGCAATTCTCTGTGTATCTCTATTTTTATAGACTTTTGGCCATTATTTCTTCTTAATCATGATTAATTCCTCCTAATCTCTTATTAAAAGGCAAACCCCATGTGTCTTATCCTCTTGTAAGTGATTGCTGTATTATTTTTCTTTAATATGTTCCATCCAAATCGCCCAATTCGAACGGATGAACCTTACCAATATTCCCTGTATGTTTCCGTTCATATAATCCTGAGTCGGAAGATTTTCTTCCAACAAAGAATTGCCCTCTTGTTTGGAGCTGCCAGATTGGCATAAATTCTTGCTTCTCCTGAGCCTTTCATCTTTCCTTCCATGAATTATGATCTCACCTTTGATGTGTATATCTTTATCTTAACCTAGGGAGAGAAAGGGAGGTGAGGAGGCTGTGAGGTTTCATACAAGTGTGTTTTGATTCTAAGAAGTGACCGAAGTCAAAACCCCAACTTTGTGTCACATCTTTTGGTGGAGTTGACGGGCAGGTTTTACTTAGAATTATTCTATTTTAACCTCAAGGTCCCGCATGATTAAAGAAAATTTATTTTGAAAAAAATAAATTTTCCTTGTCGCTACTCACTTTTTGGTGCAAGATGTTCAACATTCCTGTGTTCCATGGATCGGAAAGTGAAGACCTGGGGAGTTATCTCCGAGAGTTTAACCGAGCATGTCGCTTGACGAGTTGGTCTATGAAGGAGAGGACAAAAATACTTCCAGATTTCTTGGAGGGTGTGGCCTTAACTTGGCATGAGGCTTTGCCAGAGGAGTCCAAGAATGATTGGGAAAGGTTGACCAAAGCAATGAAGGAGAGATTTGGGACAATGGAGTCACCAAATGCTTTACTATTGCAATTGGATCAAATTTTCCAAAAGGAAGGAGAGTCAATTTCTGCCTTTTCAGTGAGGTATGAAGCCTTATTCATCAAATATCAACAAGCTGCTTTACATGGTGTTGCTTCTTCTTCTTCTTCACCTTCTATGGGAGATTTAAAGAGTTCTTTAGCAATGGAGCACCTTAAGATGAGCAAGTTTATCAGGGCTTTGGATTCCCGCTTGTATGGAAAAGTTCTTAGCAAAGATTCCACTAATTTTAAAGAGGCTCTTCGTATTGCTTTGAAGAAGAAGGCCACTCTTCATATTGAGTCCGCATTCCAATCTTCTTCGAGTGTGCTGACCCCACCATGAGTAGAGATAGCCTCAACATCTCAGGTACAAGCTCCATCCTTGGATCATAACATTGCGCAACTTATGGCAGAATTTGCTGATTTGAAGTTACATTTAGTCAATGCAAGGCCACCTAGGGTTCCACGAGATGAGGATAAACCTAGGGATAGAAGTAGTGTCACATGCTATGAATGTCAAGAGAAGGGGCACTATCATACTGAGTGTCCAAAATTGAGGAAAAGAGAGGATAAAAGTTTAGCACTTTTAGAGGAAACATGCTCAGAAGAAGAAGAGGAAACATTGATGCCATTAATGGCAAAAAGGGGTCGTAAAACTAGAAGCCAGGAAGAAGAAGAACGAAAAGATAAATCTGAAGAAGAGGAGAAAAATAGGAAGAAGAAGAAGTCATCTAGGAGAAAAATTGGACAATCTGACTTTCCTCTTGGACAAGGATATCTTAGTTATGACCTCTTAACAGATCTTAGGGAGAAAACGGCACAAATCACATTTGGGCAGCTTTTGCACTCTCTCCAAAGCTCAGAAAGGAATGGGGTAAGCTGGCTAGCACAAGGGAATCTAAGAAAAAGAAGAAGAGGGATAATGGGACTCCTATGGTTCAAAAGGTGGATATTGATATAGGAGATGAAAGTTGTCTTCTACCAACTCTCCCTATCGCATCAAATTTGTTGATTATACTAGGGTGAAAACCTTAGGAATTGTCAGGAATTTGGGAGTAGATGTATGTGGTATTTCTGTGCCTATAACTTTTTAGGTCATTCCTACAAAACCTGATGCTAGGGCTTACCCATTGATATTGGGTAGGCCATGGCTTCGCTAAGTGAAGGCAATTCAAAAGTGGGAGACAAGTGATCTTATTCTACAAGGTGAGAATAAGAAGGTCCACTACAACATCAAGAGTTGTCGCAAGAAAGTGGTAAGAGGTGAACCTTCAACTTCCGAAAGTTCAGAGTCAGAGTCATCCGATGAAGAGGAGACAAGTGGTAGCTCCGAGGATTCCATCTCAGAAGGGGAGGTGGAGGGAGTTGCATTTGGTCTTTCCCTGGGAAGGGATCGAGGGGATGCTGAAGACAATGGAGCCTTGGAAGGGGAAGCTTCTTCAACCATGTGCAAGAAAGGAGATGTGGACCTCACTAGTCTTCACCAACAAAATGAACTTCTTGATGAGTCCATAGCAGGTACTGAAAGGGAGAATTACTTAAAAATGTTGGATGGATTTCCTAACCTTTTTGCAAACAGCTACTCACAAGTATGCCAAGTTACCTTAGTAGAGCACAAGATTGATCTCAAGCCCCAAAGTAAGCCAGTGGTACATCAGCTAAGGCATTTGGGAGTAGTGCAAGCAGAGGTGCTTAAGAAGGAGGTAACTAATTTGCTTGAAGCTGGATTTATTTTTCCAGTAGAGAATTCAGAGTGGATTTCCCTAGTTGTAGTCACTCCCAAAAAGGGTGGAAAATGGCGTGTGTGTGTGGACTTTCGCCCTTTGAATGCATGCACAAAGAGGGATTATTATCCTCTACCCTTTCAGGATAAGATTTTGGATCAAGTTGCAGGTCATGAGTTGTATTCAGTGTGTGATGGATACTCTAGATACTTTCAAATCCGGATTTGTGAAGTAGATCAAAGGAAAACCTCATTTATCACCCCTTGGGGAGTATATGTCTATAGGGTGATGCCATTTGGCTTGACCAATGCACCAGCAACTTTTCAGCGCTTCATGAGTCAGGTATTTGCACCTTACTTGGGAAAGTTTATAAGGGTCTTTCTGGATGATTTTTGCATTTATTCAAGCCGCGTGGATCACTTGGAAAAGTTGAGGTTGGCCTTGCAAAGTATTGATGATGCAAAAGGGTGTCTTAATCCTGGAAAATGCCGCTTGGCACGAAGGAAGGTGGTTCTCTTGGGACATGTTATCTCAAAAGAAGGCATAGAGATGGATCCTGAGAAGGTGCAGGCAATTGTTGCCCTCCCACCACCTACCAATGTACGGGACGTAAGGAGGATTTTGGGTAAAACAAAGTATTACCAATGCTTTGTTGACATGTTCTTTGAGAAGATGTATCCTATAAATCTGTTGACAAAGAAGAATGTTTCTTTCCAATGGGGGCCCGATCAAATTCAATCTTTCTGTTTGCTCAAGGAATGCATGAGTCAAAGTCCAATTGTGCAGCCTCTGTTACCATATTATAGTAGTGATGTGTGTGAACACACTTAGGACCGCCGGGGCACTTTTTCCCTCACTAGGAGGTTTTTTCCCCCGTGCATTGTATATACGCCCATTATCTTTTAGGGTTGGTTATCTTTTATTTTTGGCACTCATAATACACTACAATGTTGTGCTCAAGCTTCCTCATCTTCTTGAAGTTGTGTGTGCATTCCTGCAACCCTAATTCCAACAATTGGTATCAGAGCAGGCTTCCTCCTCCCGGGCAGCATCACCGGCACCTGCCGCTTCATCTCCTCCGATTGCAACGAGGTTTCACGAGCGTCTGCAGGTTAGTATATGCCGTGGGAATGCGCGTAGGGCTTGTTCGTTTCAGAATTTTGATCTGAAGTCATTTCGCCCTCCGTTTTTGCATTCCAAGTACTGCGCAGGCAAAATCGTCCTACTGTGCAGATTTTCTGTCAAGATTAAAATCTGCAGGACAGGTGCCCATTCGTCTGTTTTGGGCTGTGCTACATAGCACAGGTCGATTTTATACAGGTTTACCTCTTACAGACAGCATTTACATCTAGTAGTACAGTCATTGGCCATGGCTGACAACAATGATGTATTCCGCATGTTGGCTGCTGAGGATAAGTTGGATGGCACCAACTATCCATTGTGGGCATATATGATGCGACATGTATTGGTAGCAAAGGGGTTATGGAACATTGTGCAGGGTATTGATGCACGTCCTATTGTGGCTGGGAATGCTGCAAACACATCAGAAACAGGTACTGTTGATGATGGTGCAGGCACAAGTGCTGTAGCAGCTGTTCGAGAACCACCACTTTCAGCAGAGCAGATTCGTTGGGATGGTAGAGATGCGCAGGCTCATGCCTTGATTGCGCTGTCTGTCAAACGTACCATTATCCCACATATTCGCTCCTGCAGGACTTCTAAGGATGCTTGGGATGTACTTGCCACATTGTATCAGGCAAGAAATGAGGCTCGTGTTGCTTATCTCCGAAAACCGTTGGAGAGTGAGCATATGAACGAAGGTGATTCTATGGATAGCTTTTTGACAAAGATCAAGGATTTCAAAGAGCAGCTCATTTCTGCAGATGAAATCCTGTCAGACAGTTCACTTGTGCAGACTGTTTTGAATGGTCTACCAGATTCTTATCAGGGTTTTGCTTCCACTCTTCGCTTGATGATGAAAGGCAATCCCAATGCCTTATCATTTGAGGAGTTAGTTTCTGTTTTGCTGCAAGAAGACCAGTCAAGGCAAAACAGGAATATTATGCGTGTCGCAGATCAAGCTTTCGTTGCTAGTCAGAGAAGCGGGAAAGGTAAAGCTGGCTTTTCTTCTAGTAAGCAGAAATCTGCAAATGCTGCGCAACCAAAGAAGGAAGACAAAGATGAGAAGAAGGGTGACAAACGGAAGACATTTTGCAAGTACTGTAAGGGAAATGATCATGTCATCAAAGCGTGTCCTAAGCTGGCTGCGAAAGAGGCTAAGAAGAAAGAGGCTGGTATGGCTGTTGCAGATGCCTCTCCTTCTAACAATGAATCTGCTAATGTTGTGCTAGATACAGAATGGGCATTCAATGCGCAGTGCAGTTATGACCCATCTTTGCATGACACATGTATGTCTGCAGTAGATTCAGATGTATGGTACTTTGACAGTGGTGCCACTAAGCATATCACCTCGCAGCGCAGTTTATTCACTTTCCTTGAGTCTGCTCCCACAGGGAATACTGTCACTTGTGCCAATAACTCCTCTTATCCCGTTGAAGGAGTTGGACAGATTGTGCTGAATGTTGCAAATGGCAACACCTTTACACTTTTTGATGCATTGTATGTGCCAGGGATCAAAAAGAATCTGCTGTCAGTCTCCGCATTTGCCAAAACAGGTTTGGTTGTAAAATTTGTGGATGACAGATGTACTGTTCATGATCTCTCTTGTGGTGACATCATTGTAGCATCTGGTTCACTATGTCGAGGGCTGTATAAGCTCAATATGGATGGCAAATGTGTAGAGGATTCAACATGTGCTATTATGGATACGCAGGCTATTTCAGATGCAAAACTGTGGCATGCACGTTTTGGTCATCTGAATTTTGCAAGTTTGCTGCGCCTGCAGAAATCTGAAATGGTGTCTTCTTTGCCTAAGCTTGAGGCACCTGTCAAGCATGTTTGTGAGGGCTGCATATTGGGTAAAATGCAGCGTGCTTCCTTTCCCAAAGATGGATCAGTGAGAGCTGAACGCAGATTGCAGCTTGTTCACAGTGATGTTTGTGGTCCCATGCAAACTCCATCATTTGGAAACTACCTTTACTTCGTGACTTTCATTGATGATTTTACCAGGCATGCATGGGTATATCCTTTGAAGGCAAAGTCCGAAGTGTTTTTGTGCTTCAAACAGTTTTTGGTTATGGCTGAAAATGTGTCAGAAAGTAAGATGGGCACCCTCCGTTCAGATCGAGGGGGGGAGTATATGTCTTCAGAATTTAATGCATTTCTGGCTGAGCGTGGGATAAAACACCAATGTACAGTGCCATATACACCACAGCAAAATGGTGTGGCTGAGAGAAAAAACAGGTCTCTCATGGAAATGGCAAGATGTATGGTTAAGAGTCAAAGTCTACCACATGGTTTTTGGCTTGAGGCTGTCATGTGTGCCACTTATGTACTAAACAGGTGTCCCACCAAAGCATTACAGGTTGTCACTCCATATGAGGCTTGGCATAGCCGCAAGCCATCTGTTGGCCATTTACGTGTTTTTGGTTGCCTGGCATATGCATTAGTGCCTGTGCAACATCGCAGAAAATTGGATGACAAAGCTGTCAAATGTATTTTTGTTGGATATAGTGCTGAGAGCAAAGGCTATCGTTTGTATCATCCACAGACAAAGCGCATTTTGGTTAGCCGTGATGTTGTATTTGTGGAAGATGCAGTTCAGCCCTTGGTTTCATGTACTAAGGAGACAGATATCAGCTCACGTGATGTCTATGATACATTGTTGCCTCTTTTCAGTGGTGCACAGTCAAGTGCAATACCTCATGAGGCAGTTTTTCAGCCTATGCAGGTTTTAAATGATGGCACAGATCAGCCTATATCTGATGCAGATGTGCATGATGCACTTGAGGATGAGAGACAAGAGATTGAGGGCTCTAGGAATATGCCTAGATGGCTGGTGCAGACTTTGCGTGACAGCAAGTTGGATGCCCCTTTGTCTAGTCGCACTCGTTCTGGCTCTCATGGTGCCTCTTATGCGTCAGATTGTTATGCATTGGCTGTTTCTAGTATGTGCGATGAAAGTGAGCCTGTTTCATTTGATGAGGCACAAAGTTTAGAAAATTGGATGGCTGCTATGCAAGCAGAATACGATGCTATTATGAAGAATGGTACATGGTCTTTATGTGACTTGCCCCCTGGCAAGAAGGCCATTGGCACTAAGTGGGTATACAAATTGAAGCGTAAGCCTGATGGCACAGTGGATCGCCATAAGGCTAGGCTTGTTGCAAAAGGTTATGCTCAAGAGAAGGGCATTGATTTTGATGAGACTTTTGCTCCCACATGTCGTATGACCACTGTTCGTAGCATCTGTGCATTAGCAGCTCATAATGGTTGGAATGTACATCAGCTAGACATAAAGACTGCGTTCTTAAATGGAGATTTGCATGAGGAGGTGTATGTATCGCAGCCTCGTGGTTTTGTTCAAAGAGGGCAGGAAAACAAAGTGTGCAGGTTAAAAAAGGCTTTATATGGTTTAAAGCAAGCTCCACGAGCTTGGTATGAAAAAATACATGCATATTTGACTGCACATGGGTTTCAGAATAGTCCAACAGAAAGCACTTTGTATGTTAAACGTGTGGATGGTGTACATCTAATCATTGCTCTCTATGTCGATGACATGCTGCTCACAGGACCAAATGAGAGTCATATTGCTGATTTTAAGGCTGATTTGAATGCCTCTTTTGAGATGTCAGATTTGGGGCATTTGCATCATTATTTGGGGATACAATTTAAGCAGTGTGATGGAGGTATTGCTTTGTGTCAAACAAAGTATATTGAAACATTGTTGCGGAGATTTGGCCTTGAAGACTGCAAGCCTATTGCTACTCCAATGGAGACAGGTTTGAAGTTGAGTCTTCATGATGCTGGAGATCACTTTGATGTCACACTCTATCAGACAGCTGTTGGTTGCCTCATTTATGTATGCATTACGAGGCCAGACATTCAGTTTGCAGTCTCACAGGTGAGCAGATTTATGCATAGCCCAGGCATTAAGCATTGGCAGGCAGTGAAGCGTATCTTTCGCTATTTGAGTGGTACTCGGCATCTTGGGTTGTTTTATCCCAAGGGGGGATCATTGCCGCCAGATTTACATGTTTTTTCAGATTCTGACTGGGCTGGTTGTTATGACACACGCGTGTCCACGAGTGGTTTTTGCTTCATGCTTGGAAGCTCATGCATATCATGGTTGAGCAAGAAGCAGCCTACTGTGGCCACTTCTAGTTGTGAAGCTGAGTACAGGGCAGCTTTCACAGCTACGGTTGAGTGTGTGTGGCTCAGACGCCTTATGGCTGATTTGGGTGTTGGGCAGCCATCTGCCACCACCATCTTCACTGACAGTCAGAGCGCATTGGCAGTTGCGCGGAACCCAGTGTTCCATGCTCGTACGAAGCACATTGAGGTGCACTACCATTATGTCAGGGAGAGACTCTCTGCAGGAGAGATCAGTTTGGCTTATGTGCCAACACAGGATAACCTTGCAGACCTTTTCACAAAGGCTCTGCCTCGTGAAAAGTTCGAAGCTTTTCGCAAAGCTTTGGGCTTACTCCCTTTTGTGGATTCGTCCACATAGCTAGACACTTCCCTATACATGAGTGCTAGCTCTTGTTCACCGCATCACTCCAGGGGGGATTTGTTACCATATTATAGTAGTGATGTGTGTGAACACACTTAGGACCGCCGGGGCACTTTTTCCCTCACTAGGAGGTTTTTTCCCCCGTGCATTGTATATACGCCCATTATCTTTTAGGGTTGGTTATCTTTTATTTTTGGCACTCATAATACACTACAGTGTTGTGCTCAAGCTTCCTCATCTTCTTGAAGTTGTGTGTGCATTCCTGCAACCCTAATTCCAACAGCCTCCTAGGTGGGGGGAGGACTTTTATGTGAACCCAAGTGTCTCATCACATTCGGTGGGTGCTATACTCTTGCAAAAGGGAGAGCAAGGGCATATGCAACTAGTGTATTATGCAAGCCGACAACTCACTGATGCGCCGAGGAGAGGTATGCTGAAATGGAGAAAGGTGGTTTGTCTCTTGTTTTTGCAGTAAAGAAGTTCAGGTCATACTTGTTACCTCGCCCTTTTTTCTTCCTCACATCTCAACCTTCTTTACAATTCTTGGTCCACAAACCTAATTATGTAGGAGGAAAGTTTGTAAAGTGGATTTGTGAGCTTCAAGAATTCTCTTTCACTTTTATTACAGAAAACACCACTAGGGCCTCTCTTGCAGATTTGCTTACCAAGAAGGAAGAGGAAGAAGGAACAGGAGCAAAGGAAGAAGTATATGAAGATTTGGAGACACCACCAACTGCTTTCACTATGCATTTTGATGGAGCCTTTAGCCCTTCTAGGCAATGTGGGGCTGGGGGGATAGTTTTATTTGATCCAGAAGGAAAAGAGGTATGGGCCAAGGGTAGGGAATTTCCAAAGGCTATATCAAATAATGTGGCTGAGTACAATGCATTGATTTGGGGATTAGAAGATTGCATAAAAGATGAAATTAAAGAGGTAGAGGTTAAAGGGGATTCACAATTGGTCATCCGACAAATGAAAGGAGAATATAAGGCAAGGAGTCCTAAACTCCAAGAATTGTATAAAAGGGCAATGGAGTTAAAAGAAGCTTTTGGGTTTTGTAAATTTGTGCATGTTAACAGGAAGGATACTCAAAAGGCTGATGAATTGGCTACTAAAACCTTGGCTTCTTTCAAAGTAGCTACTCTTGCATTAATGGATACAGGTTGGCCTGAGCTCCAAGATGTTCAACACTATTTAGATATAGGATACTTCCCTCCTGGATTGAATCCTCAACAGAAGCAAAGGCTTACCAGGAAAGCTCATCCTTACACAATTCTAGGGGATGTTCTCTACAAGCAAGGTAAAGATAACATCCTTAGGAGGGTAGTGAGCCTGGAAGAATCTAAAAGAATTATGGAATTATGTCATGAATGTTCAGGTCACTTTGCCTCAACCAGCACAACTTAGACGATCCTTAACATAGGGTATTATTGGCCTTGACTCAGCAAAGATGTCTATGAGTGGTGCAGAAGCTGTGAAGTATGCCAGGCATATGGACATAAGCAATTGGTTCCCGGATCCTTAAACCCTATCCCAGCATATGGTCCATTTGAAAGGTGGGGATTAGATTTTGTGGGCCCACTTCCTCATTCCTCACATGGGAAGTATTACATATTGGTGGCCACAGATTATGCAACAAGGTGGGCAGAAGCAAAGGCAATGGTCAATAATAAAGCAGTGGCTGTGGCATCCTTTCTCAAGGAATACATATGTGCCCGATTTGGGTGTCCATTAGAAATCCTTACGGATGGGGGGAGGTCTTTCAGGAATGACTTGATTGAAGCTTTGGTGCAGAAATTAAAAATAAAGCATGCTATGTCAACTCCCTATTATCGCCAATGTAATGGTTTAGTAGAAAAAACTAATGGACTGCTTTGTGGATCTTTGTCTAAGCTAGTGGTGGATACTATGAAGAGAAAGTGGGATGTGCATTTGCCAGAGGTTCTATGGGCCTATAGGACAACTCATAAACTCTCTCTTGGTTTCACACCTTTTCAGTTAGTTTATGGAATGGAGGCTATTTTGCCAATAGAATTGGAAATCACAAGTCTTTGCACATCTTTTGCATGCTTGAATAATGAAGAAGAAACACATGCCCAATGCCTAGCACAACTGGAGATCTTGGATGAGAGGCGACTTCAGGCACTTCAAAATTTGGAGGCTGCACAACAACGGCGCAAGGCAAGGCATGACACTCTCACAAAGAAGAAGAAGAAGCCAGAACTCAAGCAAGGAAGCTTAGTCATGAGGTATGATGGCCGTGTGGAGAAACGGCTAGATAAGAAGCTTCTTCGACGATGGGAAGGCCCCTTCAGGATAAAGCAAAAGTTCAAAAATAACACCTATCTTCTAGAGGATGCAAGTGGCTAGGAGTTTCCCGGATGTGCCAAAATGAGTACTGGCTAAAGATATTTTACCCTCGAGCACCATGGCCAGCAGACCCTTAAGACAAGCATGGAGGATCTGCTGGGGGAAAAGATGTGATATGAAAAATTGATATCTTTCATTTTCAATTTTGTGCATATTTTGATGGTTTCTCAATGGTAATAAGGTGGAAGCTTGTCCAAGAAGATTGCGGCACCCACAATGGAATAACGGCGTGGTGATGCGGCGGCTTGGCGACTACCCCGATAACAGTATTCTACCTTCAAATATAATGGTTTTACTTGATTTAGGATGCACACATTGTAAATGGCACAAGTATGCTTGATAAATACTTTGGTACGGTAGATAGGCTAGTGATGTGGAAAATAAAAGTGGGCCTTCATGCTCACATGGATTTTTATTGAATTATTAATATGGTATTCACCATAAGGCTACAAGTTGGAGGGTGTGGAAGGCATGTGGAGGAGTGTGTGTACGTGCATAATTGGGAAAGATTCTTCTAGAATGCCTACATGGAAGAGGAGAATTCCGCCATGTGTAAGTGGGATCTCCACCTACATGCCACTTAGACTTGGCTATTATCTCATCACACTTTCAAAGTCAAAAAGTCTTCAATTTAATAATCAATAGAAGACTTAGCCTAAGAGGACAATTGATGGTGACATCTACCCTTATGTCACTGAAGGGTTGAGATTTTTATGTTGTAATTTGTAACAATGAAAGAGAGGGTGATTCTCCACCTATAAAAGGAGCCCTCCTCTCCCTTTCAAATCAATGAATGAAGCCTCCACCTGTAACAATGAAAGAAAGGGTGATTCTCCACCTGTAACAATGAAAGAGAGGGTGATTCTCCACCTATAAAAGGAGCCCTCCTCTCCCTTTCAAATCAATGAATGAAGCCTCCTCAATTGAGCATTTTGTGTCATTGCCATTCTCTTATCTTTCAAATCCTTATTCAAACACTCTCTTTACATGTGAATATCTCATTTAGCATTAGCTTCTCATGCTTAACCCAATTTTGGACCTCTTTGATGATTCATGGTAAGTGGGATAAGGAGTTATTATCTTGGCGGGCCTGTGACTTCTCAAGGTAGCCCTTGCCTTATTGCTGCCCTCCTTTGGAGGTACCAATGGTTTTAGCGGTAATGAGCATGCGGAAAGACTTTAGAGACCATAGGTAAATCTTTACGATTGTTCGCTAAGCAATGTTAACCCTTACCCTCTAGCTTGAATCATGAAGGAGATGAAAGGCAAGAGGCTATGTGAAAATTGAGGTTTCATGCAAAGAGAGGAAAGTGCAGTTTTGTGGTCCAATACACAAATTTCAACCGATAATTACTCACCACTCGGGTATTGTTTTATAAAATTGATTATATGGCTAGGAAGCTCTTTGTATGCTCTTTTCCCTCATGTAACTAATTTCTTAATCCCTTACTTCATTGATGATCAGAATTTCTCCCAAAGTTGCTATTTTTAAGATGAATTTTGGTAGTTTTATCGTCTTGTAGTAAAATGCTCATAACTTTTCGCTCGGTTGTCCGTTTTTGAAAGTTTTTATATAGGCGTGAAGCTCTCTTCAAGCTCTACGCACCTATGTAATCCTATCTTGTACAACCTATATGGATTTAAAACTGCAATTCTCTGTGTATCTCTATTTTTATAGACTTTTGGCCATTATTTCTTCTTAATCATGATTAATTCCTCCTAATCTCTTATCAAAAGGCAAACCCCATGTGTCTTATCCTCTTGTAAGTGATTGCTATATTCTTTTTCTTTAATATGTTCCATCCAAATCGCCCAATTCGAACGGATGGACCTTACCAATATTCCCCGTATGTTTCCGTTCATATAATTCTGAGTCGGAAGATTTTCTTCCAACAAAGAATTGCCCTCTTGTTTGGAGCTGCCAGATTGGCATAAATTCTTGCTTCTCCTGAGCCTTTCATCTTTCCTTCCATGAATTATGATCTCACCTTTGGGATGTGTATATCTTTATCTTAACCTAGGGAGAGAAAGGGAGGTGAGAAGGCTATGAGGTTTCATACAAGTGTGTTTTGATTCTAAGAAGTGACCGAAGTCAAAATCCCAACTTTGTGTCACAGTGCCATTCTCCCTTACATTCTAGGACGAATGGCAGTGGTGCCATTCTGAAGGCCTCACATCACATCATCTTGAGGGGTACAATAGCACCACTGCCATTCATCCTTTCTTTTAGGGAAGAATGGTAGAGGCTTCTATTCTCAAGTCCTCCCATCCCCTTGAAGGGGAGAATGGCACGATTGCCATTATCCCTTACATTCTATGAAGAATGGTAGTGGTGCCATTCTATGAAGAATGGTAGTGGTGCCATTCTCAAGGCATCCTATCACTTCATCGAGAGAATGGTAGTGGTGCCATTCTCCCTTACATTCAGAGAATGGAAGTGGTGCCATTCTCAAGGCATCCTATCACTTCATTGAGAGAATGGTAGTGGTGCCATTCTCCCTTACATTCAGAGAATGGAAGTGGTGCCATTCTTCCCTACACACCCAAGGAATTGGAGTGTTGCCATTCCCAAGGCCTCCCATCACTCACCTTGAAGGGGAGAATGGCACCACTTGCCATTCTTCCTTGTATGCAAGGAAGAATGTCAGTGGTGGTGCCATTCTCAAGGCCTCACATCCAATCATCTTAAGGGGTAGAATGGCATCACTGCCATTCCCCCTTACTTTCACGGAAGAATGACAATGGCTTCCATTCTCAAGTCCTCCCATCACCTTAAAGGAGAGAATGGTACAACATGCCATTCTTCATGGGGAGAATGGCACCAATACCATTCTTGCTTACATTCAAGGAATGGGAGTGGTACCATTCTCAAGGCCTCACATGCCATCATCATGAGGAGTATAAAAGCACCATTGTCATTCCCCCTTACTTTTAGGGAAGAATGGGAGTGGCTTCCATTCTTAGGTCCCTCCATCACCTTGAAGGGGAGAATGGCACAACATGCCATTCTCGCTTATATTCAGCATAGAATATGATGCCATTCTCCCTTACCATTTAGGAAGAATGGCAGTGGTGCCATTCTCAAGACCTCCCCTATCACTTCATGATGGGGATAATGGAACCATTGCCATTCTTGCTTACATTTAAGGAATGGCAGTGGTGCCATTATCAAGGCCTCACATCTTATCATCTTGAGGGGTATTATGGCACCACTGCCATTCTCCCTTATTTTCAAGGAAGAATGGCAGTAGTGGCTGCCATTCTGAAATCTTCCCATCACTTTGAAGAGGAGAATGGCACGACATGCCATTCTCCCTTACATTCAACGAAGAATGGAAGTGGTTCCATTCTCGCTTACATTCTAGGAAGAATGGCAGTGGTACCATTCGCAAGGCCTCCTATAACTTCATCCGGAGAATTGCAGTGGTGCAATTCTCCCTTACATTCAACAAATGTCAGTGGTGGCTTTGTCAAGGCCGCTCATCACTCACTTTGAAGGGGAGAATGGCAGCACTACCATTCTTCCTTGAATGCAAGGAAGAATGGCATTGGTGCCATTTTCACATCCCATAATCTTGAGTAATAGAATGTCACAAATGCCATTCCCCCTTACTTTCAGAGAAGAATGTTGTGGCTTCCATTATCAGGTCCTCCCACCTTGAGGGGGAGAATGGAATGACATGCCAATCTCCTTTATGTTCAAGGAGGAAGAACGGTAGTGGTTCCATTCTCCCTTACATTCTAGGAAGAATTACAGTGGTGCCATTCTCAAGGCCTTCTATCACTTCATCGGGAGAACGAGAGTGATGCCATTCCTCAAGCCTCCCATCACTCACCTTGAAGGGGAGAATGGCACCACTACCATTCTTCATTGAATGAAAGGAAGAATGGCAGTGGTTCCATTCTCAAGGGCTCAAATCCCATCATCTTGAGTGGTAGAATGGAACCACTACCATTCCCCCTTACTTTCAAGGAAGAATGACAGTGGCTTCCATTCTCAAGTCCTCCGATCACCTTGAAGGGGGAGAATGGCACGACTACCATTCTCCCTTTCATTTAGGGAAGAATGGCAGTGGTGTTATTCTCAAGTCCTCCCATGAGCATGAAGGGAGGAATTGAAAATGGCACCACTTTCATTCTCCCTTACATTCAAGGAAGATTGGCAGTGGTTCCATTCTCCCTTGCATTCTAGGAAGATTGGCAATGGTTCCATTCTCCCTTGCATTCTAGGAAGAATGACAGTGGTGCCATTCTCAAGGCCTTCTATCACTTCATGGGGATAATGGCACTGGTGTCATTCTTGCTTACATTCAAAGAATGGCAGTGGTGCCATTTTCAAGGTCTTATATCCCATCATCTTGTGGGGTATAATGGCACCACTTCCATGCCCCCTTACTTTGGAATCGCATCAGTTGCTTTCATTCTCAAGTCCTCCCATAACATTGAAGAGGAGAATGGAACAACATGCCATTCTCCCTTACATTCAAGGAAGAATGACAGTGATGCCATTCTCCCTTACATTCTAGGAAGAATGGAAGTGGTGCCATTCTTAAGGCCTCACATCCCATCATCTTGAGGGTTAGAATGGCACCACAACCATTCACCCTTTCTTTCAGGGAAGTGGTGCCATTCTTAAGGCCTCACATCCCATCATCTTGAGGGTTAGAATGGCACCACAACCATTCACCCTTTCTTTCAGGGAAGAATGTCAGAGTGGCTTCCATTCTCAAGTCCTCCCATCACCTTGAAGGTGAGAATTGCACGACTGCCATTCTCCCTTACATTATAGGAAGAATGGGAGTGGTGCCATTCTCAAGGAATCCTATCACTTGATCAAGAGATTGGTAGTGGTGCCATTCTCCCTTACATTCAAAGATTGGGAGTGGTAACATTCTCAAGAATGGCACCACTTCCATTCTCCACCTAGTGGGACAAAGATTCACTTTGATGATGACAGACCATCAGAGTTTAAAGTGGATCTTCACTCAGAAGGACCTCAACATGTGCCAAAGAAGGTGGATGCAGACCTTATAGGAATTTGATTTTGATATCAAGTACCATCCAAGAAAAGAAAATGTAACAGATGCTCTCAGCAGAAAAGCCTCCTTGCTTGCAATTACTGTAATATCAAATCCTTTGATTATTGAAGTCAGAGAGAAGATCATGCAGGATAGATTCTTTGGCCCTATTACTACCCTACTTATGCAGGAAAGCAAAACTCCACAGGAGTTGAACAAAGTTCAAGGGTACAACTAGGATGATGGCACTATGTATTATAATCGCAGGCTATGCATTCCCAATGATGAGAGAACCAAGGACCAAATTTTGAATGAAGCCTATGACAGTCTTATATAGCAGGACATCTAGGTTTCATCAAAACCTACATGTTTGTAAAGAAAAGCTTCTTTTGGCCTAGCCTGAAAAAGGATGTACTGAATCATGTATATCAATGTCTGACATGCCAGAAAGTCAAAGCAGAAAGAGTAAAAATTCCTGGAAAGTTACATTCATTGGATATCCCCCAGATGAAGTGGGAATGTATCAGTATGGACTTTATTACCGGATTACCTTCAGTGCAATCAGGTTACAACTCCATTTTTGTGGTAGTTGATAGACTAACCAAAGTTGCCCATCTGATCCTAGTAAAAGAAACCTACACTGTAATGGATGTGGCCAGAGTGTTCCTCAAAGAAATCTTCAGATTGCATGGCATACCCAAGAGAATAGTAAGTGATCGAGATCCTAAATTTACTTCAAGGTTCTGGACTGCATTTTTCGAAGCAGTGGGAACTTTCTTGGATCTCAGCACAGCTTATCACCCTGAGACCGATGGTCAAACCATTGAAAGGCTAAACCAAGTAATCGAAGATATGCTTCGGTCATGTTGTGGTAGGGAACCCAAGAAGTGGCTAAGCTATTTACACCTCGTCGAGTTCACCTACAATGCTTCTTATCACCGAAGTATCGAGATGAGCCCTTTTAAAGCTCTGTATGGACAAGATTGCTTAACTCCATTAACTTGGTCCGACCCATTGATTAGGGTCGAGATGTCTAGACAGATGTTTGACGGCATGGAGGAGAAGATGCAGTCAATTCGTAAAGCTACCCAGGATCGACAGAAGCAGTATGTAAATAAGAAAAGGACAGACAGAAAGTTAGAAGAAGCGGATATGGTCTTCATTAGAGTACGGCCCAAAAGAAGTTCTCTATCTCTTGGGAAGTACAAGAAGTTATCCCCCAGATATTGTGGGCTATATCTGATTACAAAGAAGGTAGGTGACTTAGCCTACGAGCTTCTTATGCCTTCTCATCTCAAAGTTCATAATGTATTTTATGTAAGCCTTCTAAAGAAATATGTGCCAAGCCCAAATCATGTACTTGATAATGAAATCCTAAACTCTTCAACCCAAGGGCAGATGGAGCTCCAACCTGAAGAAATTCTTGATGTTTGAGAAAAGATCCTCAGGAATAGAATTCTCATAGAATTATTGGTAAAATGGAAGTTCTATCCCTTTGAAGATGCCACCTAGGAGAATGAAGCCGATCTATTTGCAGGATTACCCCCAGTTTTTGCGAGATGAGGACATCTCACATTTTTCAAGTGGGAGAGAATGTAAGATTCCTCCCTAGCCTCTCAATATGTCCAGCATCTTTCCCTATAATCAAATCCCTCTTCAGAAATATAAAAGATCTTGTTTCTACCAGTTTTGACCTAGAGAGAGAAAATCTTCTAGAGAGTGGTAATTCAATTTTTAAATATTTTTGGATAGAAAAATACCTCATTTTATTAAAATAAGTTTTCCTGAAACAAAAGTTCAAAAAGATTTTCAGAAGGTGCATTAGAAATTAAGTATAATCTGTTCAAGAGGCATTGTCATGGGGGTCAAGATTTTTTACAAAAGTGTTATTCTCATTAAATTTGATTTTATGCATAGAAAGATGCATAAATGAATTTTTTTATTACAAAAGTGTTGTTCTCATTAAATTTGATTTTTATGCATAGAAAGATGCATAAAGGATTTTTTTAAATTAAAAAAGCGTTATTCTCATTAAATTTGATTTTTATGCATAGAAAGATGCATAAAGGAATTTTTTAATTACAAAAGTGTTATTCTCATTAAATTTTATTTTATGCATAGAAAGATGCATAAAGGAATTTATTTTATTACAAAAGTATTATTCTTATTAAATTTGATTTTATGCATAAATAGATGCATAAATGGATTTTTTTAATTAAAGAGTTATTCCCACTGAAGTTGATTTTTATGCATACATAGATGTATAAAGAATTTTAATATCAAAATTAGAATTCTCTAAAATTCTATGTTTAAATTCTATGTTTAAATTCTATAAGTATTTGATAAATGAATAATTAAATACTCTAAAGAGAGAAATTTCTATCGTTTTATATTCACACGGATTGTGAAAAGAGAATTCAGGAAATCTATCAAGATCAAAATATTCAGATAAATGATTAATCTATTCCTCATTGGAATTCGTAACTAATTTAAAAATCAGTTAAGTGAATATTCAAAGAAAGAAATTTAGTAAAATAGTAACTGAATTATCAAACCTTTTCGAGAAAGATAGATCAGGAAAAATCTTATCCAACTCGAACCGTGAATCAGACTTTGACCACAACCAAACTGTTTCGTCAGTTTTGAGGAAAGAAGGTGTGACCAGTTTAGAAAAATACACTCAAAACTCGAACCAAATCTGAAACTAAGTTTGAGACCCTTCGAATTGATCTGTGGATCAAGGTTATGGAATTCGAGGAATTCTGATATGAAATTCAGAATTCTGATCAAGAAGTTTTGGGAATACTGATTCAAGAAATACTCCTTGTATTCAAAAGAAAATCAAACTGAAAACTTGCATAGAAATGAGATGTGATGTAAATAGATGTGATGAGATGTGATGTGAATAGATGTGATGAGATGTGACATGAATCAGATAGATGTGAATGAATGGATGGATGTGGATGTGATGAAAAGATATGGATGTGTATGTGAAGAATGGATGTGATGAAAAGATATGGATGTGTATGTGAAGAATGGATGTGGATGTGTATGTGAAGAATGGATGTGGATATGGATGTGGATGTGGATGTGGATGTGGATATGAAAAATGGATGTGAATGTATATGTGAAGAATAGATATGGATGTGTATGTGAAGAATGGATGTGGATGTGTATGTGTATATGAAGAATGGATGTGAATGTGTATGTGAAGAATAGATATGGATGTGATGTGAATAGATGTGATGAGATGTGATGTGAATAGATGTGATGAGATGTGACATGAATCAGATAGATGTGAATGAATGGATGGATGTGGATGTGATGAAAAGATATGGATGTGTATGTGAAGAATGGATGTGGATGTGTATGTGAAGAATGGATGTGGATATGGATGTGGATGTGGATGTGGATGTGTATGCAAAGAATGGATGTGGATGTGTATGTGTATGTGAAGAATGGACGTGGATGTGAAGAATGGACGTGGATGTGTATGTGTATGTGAAGAATGGACGTGGATGTGTATGTGTATGTGAAGAATGGATGTGGATGAGTATGTGAAAGAATGGATGTGGATGTATGTGAAAGAATGTGATGTGACATGAATATATGTGGATGTGAAGTGATAGATATGAATGTATGGATAGATGTGAGTAGTCATACATGTGAACGATTGGATGGATGTGGATGAATGAGATGAGATGTATGAATGGATATGATGTGGATAGAAGTGATGTGTTATAATGTGGATAGAATGCATGTGATGGGATGGTTATGAGAATGAATGTGGTGGATATGAATGAATGAATGTGATGGATATGAATGAATGTGATGTGATGGATGTAAATGCATGTGATGTAAATGAATGTGATAGACGTGAATAGATGTGATGTGATGTGAATCGGGATGTGAATGAATGATATGTGATGTCATGTGAATTGGGATGTGAGTGAATGAGATGTGATGTAAATTGGGATAGATGTGATATGTGATGTGAATGGATATGATGTGATAAGATGTGGATATGGGTAGATGTAAGTGGATGTGATCTAATACGGATAAATGAGAAATGATGTGATGAGATGGAAAATGATGTGATAAGAATGGAAATACATATGAAATAAATGAGGATTGATGTGGAACAATGTGGAAAGACGAGAGTTCGTTATAAAAACTATATTTATGACCTATTTTTAAATGAGTGTTTTATGTCAAAAATGTTGGGGAAGCATTGTAAGATTCCTCCCACCAGCTTTTGAGGTGTGTAGGTATAAGAACCTCCCCTTTTGATCTTATGATTACTCCCCTCTCTGAAATAAAAGAAAGATACTGTTTTACCCTGTTTTTTTGGCCTGTAGAGAGAAAATGTCTAGAGGGAGGTAATTAAGAATTGAGATATTCTTGGATATAAAAATCCTCCTAGTGTCTAAAATGGTTTCCCCTGAAACAGAAATTCAAAAAGAACTTTCCAATGTGCAATTGGAATTAACTGAAAATAGGTATAAAGGACCTTAGCCTAAGGGTCCAGATTTTCAGAAATTTTTGGATTATGGTATTCCTATTGTAGTTGATGTACCCAGCATAGAGTTCTTGAAGAAGAGAAATAGGGATCCTAATGATATGTTCCCAAGATAGAATCATAGCATTGCATCATTTGAACAAAGAGACAACTATCGATCACTTTATAACCAGTTCTCAAAAAATTAAGAACAAATCTGATTCTTTAATGAAGGAAAAAGTTCTACAGAAAGGCATGCTTGTGCTTAGATACGATAGTCGTCTTGAGAACTTTTTCGATGTAACATTCTTGTAGCACTCGGAAGGTCCATTTATCATCAAAGGTTTCTGAAAAAGAGAATTATTAACTTAGAGGTCAATTTGGACGTGTGCATACTACCCTAGTAAGTGGATGGTGTCTTAGGCCTCATTTTGTCCGTTTTAGATAAATATGGCATGGTAAAGAAAATTTAAAAGAGGAAATATCCAAGATAGAGCACCTAAGGCATGAATTCCTTATTTCATTGGGAGACATGGTTGATATGATCGGATTTTTTTCCTCCTTTTTTAGACCTCGTGAGAAGAAAGGAATGGCTTCTTAGAATACATAGTGGGGTCTAGGCATTTACTAGAAATAAGTAGTGGTGGAAAAAAAAAATCTCCATGCCCTGGAACAAGCTTAGTAGTAATTTCTCATCTTGAGGTTTAGGAGGGAAAAAAGCTATTTTCTTTTTGGAGAAAACAAGAGGGATTTTTATAATCCCATATGATGTCTTTTTTGAAAATTGTGGAGCCTTATAGGCCATTTTGGGAACCTTCTTTCCCATCAACAAGAAGGGTCGTGGCTCTTTTTCTTGTGGTGCCTTGTGGTCTTCTTGAGCACCCAACGCTTGGACACCTTGCATAGTGTAGGTGCTCGCGCCCTCTTTCACGGATGTCTTCTATGGGATACCTATATCTTGTGGCCATCCTTCTATGGCTATGTGTTGTCATTGGCTATGCATGCAAAAGTGGTTGCCTGCCATGCCCCTTTTTTTGGGGGGGTGGGGGGGAATAAGAGATCTCCATTCACAGGTTTCAAAGATAGGGGGCTTTTACCCTCTAAAGAAGTGATTTTTTCTTTTTAAATAAATAAGCCATCTTAAAAAAAGGGATAGCACAAAGTTCTCACCATAGCAACAACTGCATTATTTTATGAAACAGAAAGGAGAGGAAGAGAGAGCTCGTGGATATCTATATAAACAACCATGTATGTCGAAAAGGAGGGAGTGAGAATGGAGCTCAACATTACATGCAAGGGAGGATCTCAGCTATGACATTACCTTTGTCGGTGCATCTGTCAAAGAATTCAAGCCTTCTTCATTTAAAATGTGGTAAAAAATTTGTAATTTTCTAATTTGGGAGGTACTTTTTAATCCCTATTGAACATAAGAACATTCTCCAAGCTCAGTGATTTTGTGGATGTCAGCCTAGCATTGAAATGAAGATGTTGCCTATGGGGAAACACACAAGATGACCCACTTAGTCTACCAAACATACATAAACACATCCAACACATACACCACTCTATTCAATCCCTAAAAAATGATGAGCTATACTCAGTAAAACAATAACTTCTTTATATGAGCATGCAATCTTGGATTGGCTCGATTCGACAACTAGAGCTCTCGGTGGAGAAAAAATAGCGAGACAAGTTGTCTCAAAAACTGACGATTTGAATGCTCTTGGGTTTCTTATGGGATGAAACCTCAAGGCCCAAAAATACCTTGCCTTCTTCATAATACCCTCCAAAACCTTAGGATTTGCATTAGGGGAAATATGGACTACCAAAAGGGCCCTTAATAAGGACTTCCAAAAGGATTAATTTTAATGACATTTTAATCAAGTTTGCACCACTGGGAGGGTGGGAGTGCACATTTTATCCACTAGATTTAGGACCTAAAGTAGGGGTATTTATTGATATACTTTAGGCTTGTCCCCTAGTAACCCCAATCACATCACCTTTTTTAATCTAGTAGCTGTGTCACTTCACCTCCCTGGGCCCCACCAAACCTACACGGCCAAAAAAGAAACCCTAAAATTTACTTTTTTTCCTCCAAAACTTTAAAAGAAATGACATCTTTTGCATGATTCTAGGCACCACCATTTGATTTTGGGAAAACAAACTTAACAGCTCTAATTATCATTAAGGTCATGATCCTACAATGAGCTTTGGAACCCACATTATTGATTTTGATGTTCCCTCCATCCTAATAGTATATGAAAGAAAATTATGCACCATCTTTTGTAAGCTCGTGATCCTTCTGATCGACATCTAGCAAGACATGGAAGGATGGAGAGAGCCTCATCCTCCCTAATATGAAAAGCTTTATAAATACCATAAAAAATAAACACATTGACTAGTTCAAGTAGTTTAAATTCTTTTTGTTCTTGAAAGGTAAGTGCCCAGCCATGCAGATCAGTCTGAATAGTTAAGGCTTTAACTCATTAGATAAATTCTCCCGTTAGATGATTTTTCCTGGCGGAATCACACGTGTCTTTCGGGTGAGGGAAGTTTTTTTGGGCTCGGTTTCGAAGGAATCACCGGGCTAGTATCTTGTCCGAATATCCATGGTGGGTGAGGCCCCTGAGTGTGGATCCCTACCCCGTGTGAGAGGCTGACGCTGCTTCCGCCACCAGAGCGACCTCGGAGGGGGCACCGCGGAGGGGGCGGGGGTCTCACATTTTGGGTCCCTTTTTAGGCTAGTAACTCCTAGCTCCTCTCATATTCTTACTCTAGGATCCACTCACTTTTTAGAAAAGTTAGCACTATTTCTAGATTCTATTCTCATTTTTTAAATTTTTAGGTGTGAGATTCCTTGGACCTCTTGCCTTTTTTATGTGGTCCCACACCTCTCTTCCCCAAATTTGAAAAATGCGGATAAAAGAGATCCTAGAAGTAGGGTTTTTTGCAAATTTTAAATTTTAACAATTTTAAATCAAAACACGCGTACGGTCCCTCAATCATATGTAACCTCCAAAAGTACTTTTTCAAGGTCACTTTCAGTCAATAACTACCTCTTCAAGCCCCATACCTTTTCCATCATATCTCATGCATTTGTATGTGGTCCCACACCTCTCTCTTCTCCAAATATGAGAAACGCGGGTATGAGGGACCCTAAAATTAGGGTTTTTTGAAAATTTCAAATTTAATATTTTTTAATCAAGAAAGGGTCCCTCAATCATATGTTACCCTTATTAGAAGTAGCTTTTGAAGGTCATTTTCAACAATAACTATTTCATTTTCTTTTATTCATCCTTTCATCTTACTCTAATTCTTCTTTCATTGCTGACCTTAGTCTAAACCATGCCTCCTTAAGAATATATAATCATCCCTTCATCTTACTCTAATCCTTCTTTCATTGTTGACCTTATTCTAAACCATGCCTCCTTTTAGAATATATTACTAACACAAGAAAATGTAAGATAGTTCTTCATATTCGTGTAGAAGAGGATTATGCATCAATGAAATGTCCTTACATAAGACAACCATTGGATAATGCATCCACTTCTTTACTTAGGGATCAAGGAAACAAACATATAGACTTATGGGTTGATGGTGCGCTCTATCCACATGACCCATTCACCTTAAATAACCCACCATTCACTGATCTCACTAGTTTAGTACAACACTTTGATGATGGAAAAAACGGGCTTCTTGAATACTGTAAGCATATAACAGTCTGTGGTAGGGCTTTCATGCAAAGTATATACACATCAAATGTGCATCTTCAATAAAATATTGAAGATTTAACAAAACAAGTGCAAAATCTAGAGAATAAGAATAAAGATAAGGAGATACAAATCAAGGAACAAGAGAAAAAATTAAATAAGATTAGACTCAAATTAAATCATTTAAAGAAAACCCCAATTGGTGCAAGGGAACTCCAAAGAGAGCTATCAGAAATTGATAGGCTTGCAATAGGCAGTGGTCCTAGGAAAAGGCAAATCATGGCAACAAGATACTTGAAAATAATTGAGTGATGAATAATTTTAATAAGAGGCCTATAACTAATATGTTTCCTCAATGTTTATATTTGAGGAGCTTTTTGATTGATGCATGGTGAGGAATTCACAAACACATACCCAGAGTCTTTTAAAAGCTTGCATTAAGAAGCAAGACATGTTGGCTATTGTTCAAGACTCCAATTACAAGGGATTTTGTGATGTTTTGACGAAATATATCATGAAGGACATTGAGGGGATTTTGAGTGCAAATGATATTGAAAGTGCTTCTGATGAAGCAAGTATAAGTTGTAAAGGCTATGCGCCCATCCATGCCATCCCAAAGGAGGCTCTTCACAAGTGAGGGATCAAAAGCCACTTACTTCCACCTCCATATACAAAGTTGAATAGAAGACAAACAATACACATGTAAGATCACTTGTTGGTGAGTATTTTACAAAATGAATGCATTACTTGAAGGGAGCATTTACAAAGGACGATGAACTCAGTGGCTTGAAGAGTCATGATTGACACAAATTTTTACAATTTGTGCTTCTTACAATCAATGGAGTGAATTGACATTAATTATAGAATTCTTAGCAAATAAGATATAGCCCATTGTGCACCTGTATAGAGATTGAGCTTGTTCTATGTATAGACTCCAATGTCTTGACTAGAAAATAACTATGCCATGTTAAACATTGTAACGCCCCATGAAAAAGAACCCGACGTCGATGAGAGCAGCCCTCGTGTGTGCGCTTTGCTTATATAAAGAGAGAGAAGATGCGATAAATTAAAGCACAACTCACAATTACGTGGCCGATTTTTGCAGACGAGATGGCTGTGGCTCTGGCTGGCGTTACTTCTAGGCTTGCGTTTTTGCTTGCTTAATGCGTGCTCGCCTGCGGTTTGGTTTGATGATTTAATCTTCTGTAGTTTAATCTTCTGTAGTTTACTTACTCATGTGTACGCTGGAAACAGCCGCCCCGATCTTACGATGAAATTCACAAGTACACCACTTCCTCCTTTTACACGGTCGCCAACCTCTCCGTCCTCCCCTACCACTAGTACGACTGCACCTCCCCCGTCGCCAGCCTCTCCGCCCTCCACGGCACCTCCCCCGTCCACACCGTCCCCGGCCTCTCCGCCTCCCCTTAGTACACCTTCTCCAACCACCACCACCACCCCTACCGGCGCACCCACTGGCTCCGTCACCAAGTCTTGGTGCGTGGCTAAACCTGCAACTGACCCCGCCGCCTTGCAGCAGGCTCTCGACTTTGCTTGTGGAGCAGACACTGCCTTCTGCCAAGCCATCCAGGCTCGCCAGTCCTGCTTCCAGCCCAACACCCTGCAATCACATGCATCGTATGCTTTTAACGCGTACTGGCAAGCCCTCAAGGCCCACGGCGGAACTTGCAACTTCAATGGGGCTGCCGTCCTCACAACTAATGACCCAAGTAAGTTACTCCTCACCTATGCCATGTGGTGCAGCAACCGGCATTTTGTTTTCTACACTAACTGCATATGCTGCTCCCGTTGCAGGTTATGATGAATGCGAGTACACCTCTCTTTGATGTTGTGTAGCTGCTTGGAGCTCTTTTGAGTGAAAAGGCATTTCGTTGGCCTGCTTTTGTTAAAGTGAGGTTTAGGAATTTTAGTTGGTTTTCTAATCAAATTTTTGGAATTCCTATAAAAATCAATTTTTTCTTGCCACATTCAGTGTGGAAAATTTGGAACCCTTGTCTCTCTCTCTCTCTCTCACAGTCTCTCCAATTCACGTGTTCAAATTTAAACAAAATGATGCCTTTATCTCTTTTTCCTCTAGATAAAAACTTAGGACTTCTCCATAGGATCTCATATAATTGGATCTATCACATGTATGGAAGTCTACGAGAAAATAGGTTTTTAGACACTAGGATGTCTATCCAAAGTAACCTTGGTGTGATATTGACATTTTTTGAAGTGGATGTTCTTTATCTAAAGTAATGCTAGGGCAACTTGGAAGCTATGGAGATTAGGATGTCTCCCAAAGTAGCCTTGGTATCACATTGGCATTTTGTGTAGTGGATACATTCTCACTTCATTCCAAATGGAGGGAATAACATGAGAGTTTTGTTTATCCAAGCACTATCTTCATGGCATAAGTCATATGTGTATTAAAGTGATACTCCTTGTGCCACAAGGCTTGTTCACTAAGTAGAGCAATGCTTGATGGTTGATCAAAGTTATAAGCCGACTAGAAGTCCCGTCAACTAAGTAAGAAATGCTTGATTAGTTGAGGAGCCTTATATTGGCACCACAATTACTTATCCTTATACGAATGGATGAATCTTTTGAAAGCTTATTAGCCAAGTAGTGGGCAATATCCTCACTATCCTTAGATACAAATTCAAGGCACAAAGGCTCATCAACTAATCAAGCAAGCATTGATTAGTCGATGAAGAACTCCTCGGTGGGGCACCAAAAGAAAGCCAATAAAGGGAAATATAACTCTATAGCACCCTCTATTCCTTCATTGAAAAACAACCACCTTGCCAAGATACACACATGCCCTTCAAGAAAGAGAAAATCCCAACAATCCCTTAGTGCAAAAAAGACTAGGAAAAGACATGATCATTTAGAGGAGAGAGATGGGGGAATTCAAGTTGATGATCAAAAAGCTATAAGGCTCTTAACGTGAAGGATTTCACAAACAAACACTTTGCGTGATCCACACTCTTAACCTTTCGGAAGAAAAAAATGCTCACCCAATATGAAACATAATTTTTTTTTCTCACACTGTCTCTCTCTTGTATCAAGGACTTGCTTGAAGAAAATGTATATGAGAAAACAACAATGAGCATATCTTCCATGAGTGAAGAGGTACCAATGTTGTTTTAAATAGAAAAAAACTAAGAGATTCCTCTCCTTCTTCACTATTATCTAACATGCAATAGATACAAAGATGGACTTTCATCACTCACAATGACAAGCAATAGTAACAAGACACCCGCAGTGGCCTATAAAGATTCAACTAACATTGAAATCTCATCCTCATCAGGGTATAAATTCTCTCATCTGGAGAAGACTTGAACTCTTGGATTGATCCACTCGCAAAGGTCAGGTCCTAGAGTTGAGTTTGTCTCTTGCATGCATTAGGAAAATTCTGGACTCAAAAGAGGGCTGTTTCAACAATAATATATTAATAGACACATAGATTGAGTGACATGTAATCTACGAACGAGATTCACCGGTGGTGGGACCTCTGTACAAACCCACCCAAAACGTGGAGAAACTCTTATCTTCATGAAATATTAAAAAAACCATCACCTTGTCTTAAAATATTTAAAACCGTTTTTTTGTCAGAAACTAACACAATAAAAGAATGTTTTCCACATTCCTGTGTTAGACGTGGAGCACTAAAAAATTCTTTCCACCACCCCTAGAACTAATGAAGCTTGAATGCTTGGAATAGATAGATACACATTCTCCTGGTTATTCCCTCAACTTGGTTCCACTTTTGAATCTCGAAACATCTTTGGCGCCCAAAAGAACACACCGTCCCTCATTTCTTCTTCCCTCCTTGATCCACAAAAGTGGTTAGCCCAGTCATCCACTTTCTGCTACTTCTTCTTTCTCATACGTCTGTTAATCTATCATGGCACCCAAAAGTGGACTGAAACGAGCAAGGAGCAGTATCTCATCTGTTGTGTTGTATAACATAAAAGACGAGAACGAAGAATGGATTCCCCAAGTATACAGGAAGTACTCTTGGGTCACTATGCAGCCAGGAAAACAAGGCCACTACCGAGTGAAGGGAAAGGCATCTGAAGACTTGGCCAAACATTGGAAAGGAAGGATCCTTGACTTTAAGATGGCACCAGGAGGGAAAACTATCAAAGAAGTGTTGATCCAGCATGTATTCATGCAAAAAGAGATCAACGTGGGACCATTTGGAAGGACTTCCAAGACACAGACCACATTGTAAGTGCTTGTGTTTTGTATTTCAATGTTGCAAATAAGGTGATTGATATACATTTTTCTGCCTTGCACAGATTTGTACCCATCCAATCTTCAGGAGTGGGAGCCTGCACAATGCTTGACGGGATTCTTGAATGTCGTACATGGTGAGGTGGGGGAACTTCAATATGAAGGTCGTGCACCAAGTGATCTCGCAAGAAGTAGAACATATTTCTATGACTCATTTTATACCTTGCCCACTCAATCGAGTCGACATGGAAAGTTGGAACGTATTCCGTTGCCCGCACTTGATAGTCCTGAGTGGCCATTGCTTGACACAGAAGTGATGGAGTCATACAGGACCAAAATGTTTAATGATATTAAATGTGCTATGAAGCCTAGCATTGGTGCAAGAAATGTGCACTTAAGTTTGTTTGTTCCAATTGCATGCTTTGTTCATTTATTTTCTGATTGTAAACAATTGAGAAAAACTAGAACAACTTTTGTGTGCAAAGATGTAGATGAAGCCTGGCTTGATCATTTGTTTGACAAAGGTTGGAGAGTGAAATCATCAAAGGGAGATGATTTGATCGAATGTCGATTGAACACCTCCGACATTGCATTTCGGTGAGTGTTATAACATTATAATGTATTTTTGTGAAACAGTTACAACGCTTATTTGATTATACTCGAAAAATTATCCTAATGATATTTTGGAATCAGATACTATATTGCCAGGCAACATCTGTGCATGTCATTTACTTATAGAAGGTGGCGATGGATCAACAACAACTGGGAAAGCATGGACCAAGATACAAGAGATGGCAGCCACTCTTGCTTGATAGATATAGTTATGATTCGACAGGGTCACCCATCTTTGACATTGGAAGTGGAAGAGAATTGGACTCTCGAATATGTTAGGAAGGAATTAGAAGTAGCTATTCAAAATCCTCCAGATCAATTTTGCTTCAAGCTCGATGGTCGGAAGCTAAGTAAAAGAAGAGAGCATCAGATCATTTGTAAAGATGTTGCAGCCCCACATGAATTGGAGGCACTAGAAGATATATGATGTGACCATGTATACGGTGACAATGTATTTTCCATATGCAATAAACTTATCTATTCAGAACATTGCTTTTGTAATGCTTTATTGTTTAAAACAATGTAATGAAGGCAAGAATTCCCCAATTGAATTTGATCGTGAAGGAACACAGTAGCAAATTTGATCCTCTGATTTTCAAATGAAAAGTGTATTTACAATTGATGTTCTCTTTCCAATACATGTATAGCTGCATATTTACAAACGTATATTTGTTGGAAGAAGGACAAAACTATTTATTACTGGAACCCATAGGTATCGGCTTCAGGATGGAGCCATGGCTCTTCTCCCAAGTATGGAGCCCATGTAAGAGGCTCAGGGGGGCCTATCCCCCCTCGTGGATTGGGCGGGATGAAGTCCACTGGCCCGTCTGGAGACATAACTTCAGCGACCTCGATCAATTGCGCAATCGTTTCCTCCCTAAACGTTTGGACGTCTAGGTCCACGTAGCGAGACATTGATGGAAACTGCCATCACAATTCATCAAGGCATAAATAAGATCAACATGACAATATATAAGAAGATAAACAAGAGCACGCATGCGTATGGGAGCTGAAAATGCTTACATCCTCTGAAGGGAGCTGAAAAATGCTTCGTAGCAGCAACATTGCATTAAGTGCAACCCTCCACCCATAGCTGTAGCCATCTTCTTGTTTGGGGACACTAACCCTTCGGATGGTCGATCGATCCAGGGTGTCAATGTCCATGCTGAGGCTCTCGTAAGCTGCCATTAGTTTCCTGACACCACTGTAAACAGAGACCAATCATTATCCTGATCAATCCGGACTTCTAACTCAAACAATAATATGTATCTTAATGATTTTTACTTACAGCAAAACATTTCCATGGATACCAGATGTCGAATTTGCAAGGTAAATGACATTTTCTTGCACGTCGACTAGTAGAAGACTCCAATGGGAACTGCACAATAGATTTCTATTAGTTTCAATCCAAAGGAAGCACTATATAACTCGTGTACGGTGATTCCTATAAACATCATGCAAGAGAGAGAGAGAGAGAGAGACAAACTCACTTTTCATGATATGCCAAAAAAAATACTCGGGCATCGTCCAGCTGGACCTCCCGAAACCAGTTCAGCACATCGAGGTACGGAACTGACTCTACTAGCAACAGTGTTGAGACCGGTGAATCAATCTGGAACACTCGTTGCTGTACATCCTCGGGCAATAGCGAAATAACAAAACTTCACAAGGAAACATATCAAGAGTGAGGCATCAACTTTAAGAGCCAAGAATGAAAAATTGTGGGAGGACAGAGAAAAGAGTATACCTTAAAACACATCTGAGCACTTTGTCGTTGACTTCAGTTTTGGGATCAAACAAAATGTTGATTTCTTCAGCATGAATCGGGAAATAACATCTATGCCCTCTAATATTAAAGGGTACATAGAACTCCGGCAACAAAAATTGCAGCGCCTCCTGATTCATGGCGTGGAGTGCGCGAACATTTTCCCTTTTTGTTTGCAATGCAAGCATTGTAGCTTGATGTTCCCTTTGAGAGCTTATCATTAAATTTGCCCGAGTCTGATGTTCATGATCTGGACCTCCCTCGGTCACCTCTTCAATTCTCACTTTTTGTACAGGACGGACATCCAAAATTTGTAACATTCGCTCATCAGTAAATGTAACTGGTCTAAGTAACTTATCGTATCTGAAACGAAGGGCTACTAGGCTGAAAAAATCTTTGTTCATTACTGTCACCCGGTGTGCATGGGCAGCAAGAACGTAACTATCCAAAAAAAATTCGATCATCCAATCTTCTGTGGCTTCCTGCAAGCAAAACAAGGCCGATGCCTTCCACCTAAACAAAATTCCATTCTGCTCACAAATTCTCCTGGCAAGCCTCTGGAAAGGCAATCTGGGAATAGCAGCTGTCGGGTGCTTCATAAACTTTTTGATTTCTCGCAGGGCTGCCGAATGCTCTGCGAAACGCCTTAGTCTAGGCTGCGTTTTGGACAATCGGGAAGGACTGCTTGATTTCCTAGATCTTGAGGCTTTCAGAACGCCCATCTTCTTCCCAGTAGATGAGGGAGCTGCATTGTCAATGGGTCTAGCTGTATGCCTTACACGAGCCATCTGAAAAAGCAAGAAAAAGCAGAAAACTTTGCTATTCAGTAGTACACGATTAACAATTCACCATAAAGCGAGAGAGGGTGGCCAAGAAAGCAATATGCACTTCCTCGCGTTATGGTGAATCCATTCACCATAACGCGAGATGAAGGCCCACAGAAACACAATAATCCTTCTCGCATTATGGTGAATTCATTGACACCAATAAGAGGCGGATTATCATGCATCCTTTGAGCTTTGATCTTGCGTTATAGTGATTTGATTCACTATAACGCGAGACTTAGAGCCAGTCAAAGCAAAACAATCCTCCTCGCGTTATAGTGAATCGATCTACTACAACGGGAGGAGGGTTCTCCCGAATCTCTTACCATTCCGTCTTGCATTTTGGTGATTCGATTCACCATAACACATAGAGCAGTATTGAGATTCTAATGACTCGTCGTCTGCTTTACGGTGAATCGAATCACCATGACAGAGGGCAAACAGTCGAAGAGAAAACAATGGCAGAGGGCAAACAGTCGAAGGAAAAACAAAACAATCAAGTATTATACAAGAAACTCACAAAACAATCAAGTAATACACTTTCATCACATTCTATGAGTGGGAATGGATGGAGACTGTCGTGTAGGAGGTGAATTAATTGACACCAATAAGAGGTGGATTATCGTGAATCCTTTGCCCCTTGGTCTTGCGTTATTGTGAATCGATTCACCATAACGCAAGTCTAAGGGCCAGTCAAAGCAAAACAATCCTCCTCGCGTTATAGTGAATCGATTTTCTACAATGGGAGGAGGATTATCGCGAATCTCTTACGTTTGCCTTCTGCCATGGTGATTCGATTCACCATAAGACATGGATCTTATTGAGATTCTAATGGCCCGTCGTGTGCTTTAAGGTGAATCGAATCACCACGGCAGAAGGCAAACAGTCGAAGAAAAAACAATGGCACAGGGCAAACAGTCGAAGAAAAAACAAAACAAACAAGCAATATACAAGAAACTTACAAAACAATCAAGTAGTATACAAAAACTTACATTTCTTGCGTGCGAATGGATGGAGACTGTCGTGCAGGAGGTGGAAAATCGGTTCAGTACTGTGGCGGTAGTCGGAAGTCACCTGGAGGCAAGCAGGAGGACGGACAAGGCAAAATCGATACGAGGACGAAAAGGTGGCGTGATTAACGGCTTTGATTAGTCTTTAGAGCGAACACACGTGCTGGCGGGCTGCCAGGGCGACTAGGCGGCGCTGACGTGTCGCATAGCATTAAAAAGGGCTTTGATTAAACTTTATAGCTTGTACACGTGCTAGGTACACGGTGGGCTGCCACGTGGCATTCATGGAATGGCGGGTGAAAACGCAGCGCTGACGTGTCGCGTAGCATTAAAAACGGATTTTCTAGGATACTCATCTCATTTATTGCCTCTCTTGGAGTTCGTATTCTCATTTATCTCCCCACCAACGGCCTTCATCTCCATCAACGACTGACTATCTCCTCCAACCCTCCTTCATCAATCATCCTCCTGTATCCAACGTCAAAGACAAACCTCCAACCTCCTTCATCTCCATCTCCTGCGACGATTGTATACAATTCGTTTTCCTGGTATTTTTATCTCTTTTGTGCTTCCTTCTTCTTTTGTTATTTTGTTGTTTTGGTTTCAGTCGTGGAGAACTTCTTGCTTTGTCTTTTCATCGCGTTGAGGTGAATTGAAAACCTATGACTCCTCGCCTTATGGTGAATTGACTGCGAAGAAGAGTATTTTAATTCGTTTGTCACCTCCTCTCTCAGTATGGGTACTGGAGAACTATCTTTATTTGTAATTCACCATAACGTAAGAGGCGTTGCCAAAGGATGATAAAGTCGTCATGTTGTGGTGAATCAATTCACCATAACGCGAGCGAAGGTCCCATAGGAAGCACAATATTCCTCCTCGCATTATGGTGAATCGATTCACCATAACGCGAGAAGAGGTCCTTGACTTAGCTGCAATTTTATTTGCGTTAGGGAAAATAGATTCACTACAACGCGAGGAGGAATACCTGGATTCCTCTGGCATCTCCTCTCGCGTTATGTTGAATCCATTCACACCACACAGAGATTTGTTGTTTAAGATGGACTGTCTCTTGATTCATTGCTTGAACTAATATTTTCCATGTCTTATCTACACCCTTGAATTCAGCCATGGCGCAAGTTCAAGTCGAGTTTGATGTGGACGAAGAGATTAAAGAAACACCTGCAACTCTATTATATGACTTCCTCTACAAATGTCGACATCATGATTTGCACCCTACAATTTCGTTGATGTTCAATTGCGATTTTTCTCTGGAGGATACATTTTCTAGCCATCATGGATACTTTGAAGAGGCAAAGCAAGAGTTTGACGAGCTCACAAATGAAGAACCAATGATGATTGATGGGAAAAATCACATTCATTTTAATCTCAAGGTGTCGCCGGAGAAGAAGCAGAGGTTAAACAGGGATTGGCACAAGGTGCCATGTGATAAGAAGAGAGCTTTGCTATGCCCTTTTCACAAAAGAAAATGCCGCTTGATGGAATACTCTTATGCCTTCTTATGCTTCTTGCACATGAACGTGCAATTAACAGATGAAGAATGTACAGAGCCGCATGCAACAAATGAAAGTGAAGACACGATTTCTCGTCAGGCTAGTCCCACCGTTGAGGATGTTGCTGAAGAGGAGGACACTCCTCATGTGATTGAGGAGTTCAATGTTGAAGAAGAGAGGAAGCTCAGTTCGGCGGTAGATATTGAGGCACTTAGAGAACAAAACAGTGATATAGGTTAGCTTGTGATTGAATCAGATGACTCCTCCCCCATTCCAACGCCATTACTCCCCTCCTACCAAGTAGGAGATTCAGAGTATATATTGCTGACAGACATACAACATGTCTTTAACTTAAGGGAGGACCATTGCATAGCTTTCATAGCCCAAAATCTGGAGGTCGATGACAATTTTGTAGATGATGATGGGATAGACAAGTACTTACTAGTGGATAGCCATGTGAAAGACACCGAGTTCCTATTTGCTGCAGCAACACTAAAGATGATCTATGCTGATGCCCTTAGATATGAAGGAAAAGATGCCACAGAGGAAGAGCTACAAGAAGCAAGGGACAGACTGAATATAACCAACATGGGAGGGTTTAGGGATGTGCCAAATAAGTCAGCGGAAACCGTTCCTAGTTCGAGCACTAATTTATGGCAAGACGCCTTGCTTGAAGCAGATGAGAACCAAGAGGTTAGTTTTTTTTTGTTGTGGATTTGGCTTTATCAACTTTGTCCTGAAATGTTTGGTGATGTTGTTTCTGGCTAATGCTCCTTTATTTTTTCAGTTGGAAATATATGAAGACACATTCCTCAAACGTGCTTCAGGCAAGCGTATGGCAGGATTGGGCCACGATTCGACACTAGGAACATATATACATCGCCTAAAATTCCCTCAAATTGTGATATTTCACGCTAGCTTCTCCAAGGACAATGCAAGTTTTCCTTTGATGGCGATAAAGACTCTATCCAGGTATTTAGGTGGCTATCACTTAAGGCTGAATGCAAACAAGGCAATACTTCTGGAGCGGCAAGCAGCTGTTCGAATTTTTGGAGAGGGACCTGGAGTATATTCGTTAAGATGTAAATATTATTTAACATATGCTGCTTACGGGTTGGCATGTGGAATCACAGATCCTAATCTGTTGAGTGATTGCGGGAAGAAGCATCTTCTTAGAACAGCAAGGCCAAAGGTCCCTGTTGTGCCATTGATAGAGGATGAAGAAGATGATGCAGAAATGTCATCAAAAAAGGCTCGGCTGGGGGAAGTCTCTGCTCCAGATTAACAAATTTAGATTGTTCCAGTTGCTAAGAAGTTTCGTCATATTTCTCAATACTCTTCTTGTTTACCATTACAAACTATGAAATGTATATATATTGGAAACATTTATATGGGACATAGATGAAAGCTCTTGTTCTTTTAAAATCTTTCACAGTTACATCATTGTTTTACAATGTATATTTCAATGATCAATTTTCTTCCACACTCTGCCCTGTCTTTGTCGTTGTCTTAGCCATTCAGCATGATTCTGCTTTCCCTATGAGGAGACATATATTGAACGTCTCCGTTCAGCCTGAACCTTTCTTATTGCACATGACACAGCTGATTCAGCATGTTTGATCTTCACACGAGCCCTCACTTGAATCCGCCTATACCACCACTGACATAGTTGCTTCATGGGATTACTTTTCTTTATTCCTCCTCCATGTTGAGTGGCCCTTTGATAGGCACAACGTGCTTGCCAATGAGATCTTTCCATGCCTTGGGTAGACCAAATCCCAGGGCTTCCAAACTCTTCCGCAAAAAAGGTTCCATGTGCATGCAAAATGTGCTACAAATGCTCAACAACAACAAGACATTTAGTATCGTACAATATTTTTTGAACAACAAAAAAAACTCAAAGCTGTAGGTTTTCAAGTAATAACCATGTATTGTGTCAAGTTTGTCGCACCCCATGCCTTTTCATAGCTAGTGTAGAACTCTGTCGCAACTGCCTCAAATTTCTCAACATCCCCATTTTCAAACCTTGTTTTTTGCAACAAAGGTGCTAGGCGATCAAGTGCCAACCACGCTTTGGCCTTTGCCACCCTTGCTTGTCCAGAAGAGCCTCGATCAGGTACATCTGCATGAAGCTTCCTCCACACCTCAAAATCTGTACCCAGATGACCTCTCTGGGTATGATTAGATAAGAACTTTCTGGCTTTTGCACCTCCAAAACATGGTTTGCTAGGAACATTTCCGGTCTTCCCTGATCTTCTCAAGTCCTTCTCAATCTTCACTTGACCACAATGTAAACCTGCATCTGAAAGCACTTGCTCTATTTTTTTAATAGTTCTTTCACTCTCTACTGCTGGTTTCATATTCCATGAAAATTCGATGTACATGTAGACTAGTTTCTCAATTATTCTAACCAGCACATGCAAAACACAAATATGAACTCTGATCAAAGGGATAGGAAGAAATGGATCCCAATTAGGATCCACTCCTGGAGCATCACGATTTGGGGGTTCACGCCTATTACTGATTGCATTTAGGCATTTCCATTCTCTCTCTTTTCCTCCTTTGGAGACACCTCGTTCGGTCATACAATACAGGCAAGGATACTTGGCCATTGCTCCTTGGGAAATACCAAACATGCATTTCAAGGTTTTAAGATCTGTAGCCAGGTGCCATTCAACCTCATATTCACCATATCCTTCTACATAAAGCTTTTCGCCATTCGACTGCTGCTGGTGGATAGTGGAAGGAAGCTCAGTCTGGTTGAAGTACCACTTTAGAATTTCATGGGTCTCTGTTGGAACCTGTTAACAACAACTGTTAGATTGTCTACAACATCATAACAAGAGGATAGCAACATAATATTCTTTTTTTAAAAATGGATAGCATGTCACCTCAAATGCAGCCAGCCACCAAATCTCATTTTCGGATTGTACACTAAAGTGCTTCTCATCAGCATTACTGATACTTGCATCCAAAGCTCTATTCATTAAAGTAATGCTAACCCTTTCCATCTTCTGTCCTTTGATCACCTCACTCTCATCAAGTTTCAAAACAAATTTCAGCCTTCTTTTGCACTCATGTACACTGATGTCATAAAATTTCACCATAGCCATTTGTAATTTCCGAACATCCATGATGAAATTGTTGAACTCTGTAAGCTCTATTATTTTCTGTTCCCCGCTCTTTTTAGTCACTGTCAATGTGCTAGACACGTGACAAGGCTCTCCAACAAGTTTGACCATTCCCAAGTTGAGAATATTTCGAGCTTTGTTCACGTGAAATGGTTTTGGAATGGGAATTACTGTTTTTTTTCCAAGCTTACAATTGAAACCCTCTTTAACTTTATTAAACAACATCCTGTAAGACTTTGTGCTTATACCAGCCATGTCACATATACCTTGTGCATCTGCAGGCGTGAATGCTTCACTCACCTCCTGCAAGGATTGCTTTGCTATGTCTGATCAAAGTCTTGCAAACTTAGGATGCTGTATTGCTGACTCCACGATGTCTTTTGTCAGAACTTTGCCAAATATATCAGAGCCTTGCTCTTTTGGACCCACAACATCTGTGACCATCCTGAAGCAACAACGATAGCTATTTCAGTCCACCATTCATCTAACTATACCACCCCCACACCCAATCCCCCATCTCCAAAAAAGGAACTAAAGATGAAAATGAAAAGTGAGTGCTCAAAGAAATTTTAGCTTGAAGAAATTATAGATCCCAATACCTGCAAGCTTTTACACGACGCTTCCATTGGCCACCTCCAACATTGAGTTCTTCCAATGGTTTGATCTGTCTCTTGCGTAATCGAGCACCCAATGGCGTGTCTTTCAAATATTGCAATTTTCTGTTGAACTTTTCAAGTTGTTTTCGAAGGTGTGCATTCTCACTCTCCAATGTGAAATTGTTGATTTCTCGGACTGCCAAAATTTCATTCTTCTCCTTAATAGTGTCCTGCATCTTACAAATAGTCTGCTGCAAATGATCAAACTCTTTTTGTAACCCAGCACAAACTTTTGCTTTGTCCTCGTTTGAAGCTTGCAAAGCTGTTGTGATCGATGCCAAGTAAAAATTCGCACCTTCAAGCATTTTTATTCTGGCATCTCTATCACTCAAATGTCTTTCAAAGATACTTTGACATTGGCCAAACAATCTTTTGCAATACCCAAGCAATCTATTTTCACCCTCACACACAAACTTGAAGAAACTTGTCAACCCAAAGAATGATGGGGATTGAGAGGAGGTTGGATCTGGTGGGTAAATACTACCATCCAACCATAGGTCCATATTTTTCTTTCCTTCGTTTCGAAGCTCAGTAATGCGGGCTTCGCATGCTGGCCTAGACCAATTTCTCTTACAGCAGGGAGCATAATCGGGTTCTACTTGGAAGTGGATGTCCACCTTTTTCCTCTTTTGCTGCACAGGTTCCATTGCATTGTTCTGTGCTTTAACAACACCAAAAAGCATCATGAACTCACACTTTAACCAAAAAAACCAAAGATATTACACTTATCTCCCGTGAAGAAGATTGCTTCATTAAAACCAAAAGACAACATCACTAAATAATACCTCCTTGTCCATCAAACAAACTTGTTGGTATCCTGGATGAACCAAAATGTACAGAGTACTTGTAAGCACAACCCTCACTTGAAAAAGGTAAGAAATGGGATTGTTATTCATGCACAAGCAGGTATGGCGCATGAAGAACAAATACTTTTCCATCCTTTTTCAAAACTTGCCGCCTTGAGAAGAAGAGAAAATCAAAAACCTCCCGCTCAAAAAAATTCGGATTTGGAGTGGTTGTGGTTGTGCAGTCGGGAAGACAATGAGGGAGACAATGCAAGATGATGGGTTGCAGGGACGGAGTTCGGTTCAAGTTTGGTTAGCAAAGTTGGCTTCGTTACATTCAAAAGTGTAATGAAGAAAGAGAGTGGTGTCTTTTTTCAATAAAATAAGGCACCATAGTGGTAATAAAAAACTATACTCAAGATGCATTGTTTTGAATTAAAAAACACCCTACATGTTAGTTAATGGAATAAAGAACTCAAAAATGACGCACGTACCCTCCAATATTATATGTGGATTTATTGGCTTGCTTTGTCCACATCACCATCCCAAGGGATCTCTTACAAGGCCCCTTTTTGAGTCCAAATTTTCCCTAATGTAATGTAGAGCTCCACTCTCACTCCCTCCTTTGTGGACACACATGGTTGTTTTTATAGATATCCAAGATATCTCTCTTCCTCTCCTTTCTATTTGATTAAATAATGGAGCTATTCTTATGGTGAGTCGTGCTAACCCTTTTTCTCAATATAGCTTCCTTCTTTTTAAAACGAAGAGCTTGCTACTTTACCTTGGGTAGCCTAAGAACCTTTCACAAAATCATGCAAGCAAAGCTACCCATGTGGAAGTAACATAAAGCATGCACAATTTTGAAAGGGCTTCCTAATTTTGTAAAAGCTATGAATTCCCATCAATGGCTTTTCGTGTAAAAGTGATCGGGCGAGAGCAAATTCTAAACATGTAGATTGAGCATCTTCTGAGCACGCATGAGGTACTTCCCCTCTCCAATTGCCATCTCTTATGTTTGTCTCTCTTGTGCTAAATTCAAAAAAGCTCTTATCTTGAAAGGGGTTCCTCAGTTTGTAAAAGCGCTGAATTCCCATCGACTTTTCATGTAAAAGCAATCAGGTGAGAGCTAATTATAAAACCGATCAGGTGAGAGCGAATTGTAAAAGCGATCAGGTGAGAGCGAATTGTAAACCTATAGATCAAGCACCTTCGGAGCACGTATGAGTTACTTCCCCTCTCCAATCACCATTGCTTCTCTCTATCTCTCTTGTACACACACACACACACACACACACACACAAGCTCATATGCTATTGTGCTCTGCCCTCTTGTATGCGTGCGAGAGATGCACACTCTTATTGGCCGTGCAATGTTGGTGGCCCCTTTTGCTCTTCATGGTTAGCACCCATTTATGAGGCTCTTTTGTGGGCTTGTGTGTAAGGCCCATGGGTGCCCAAAAACATGGAAAGGGTGTTATGAAAATGGCATGCCCTCAGTGAGAAGCTTGGAGGTACAAAAAGGGCCTTGTAAGGATTAGCTTAAGTTGCTATTTTTTTGGGTTTAGAATGCTAAACTTGGCTCCATAGTAGAGGACAAGCTAATGAATACCTTACTTTTGGGTCCCTTTTTAGGCTACTAACTCCTAGCGCCTCTCCTATTCTTACTCTAGGATCCACTCACTTTTTAGAAAAGTAAGCACTATTTGTAGAGTCCATTCTCATTTTTTAAATTTCTAGGTGTGAGATTCCTTGGACCTCTTGCCTTTTTTATGTGGTGTCACACTTCTCTTCTCAAAATTTGAGAAACGCGGATAAAAGAGATCCTAAAAGTAGGGTTTTTTGAAAATATTTAAATTTTAACATTTTTTAATCAAAAAACGGTCCCTCAATCATATGTAGCCTCCAAAAGTACTTTTTCAAGGCCAGTTTTAGTCAATAAATACCTCTTCAAGCCCCATACCTTTTCCATCATATTTCATGCGTTTGTATGTGGTCCCACACCTCTCTCTTCTCCAAATATGAGAAACGCCAGGTATAAGGGACCCTAAAATTAGGGTTTCTTGAAAATTTTAAATTTAATATTTTTTAATCAAGAAAGGGTCCCTGAATCATGTTACCCTTAGAAGTACCTTTTGAAGGTCATTTTCAACAATAACTATCTCATTTTCTTTTATTCATCCTTTCATCTTACTCTAATTCTTCTTTCATTGCTGACATTAGCGCCTCCTTTAGAATATATAATCATCCCTTCATCTTACTCTAATCCTTCAGGAATATGCATCAATGAAATGTCCTTACGTAAGACAACCATTGGATAATGCATCCACTTCTAATAAGAGGGAAAAAACCCTATCTTTGAAACCGGTGAATGGAGACCTTCTTTTCCTTTGTTCTCTTGGCACTTGTGTGTGGCGAACACCTTTGCATGCACAGCCATACAAGGATGACCACAAGCGATGCGCAGTGTAAAACAGACACTGCCGTAAAGGGTGTGAGTGGCTACACTATGCAAGGTGCCAAGCATTGGGCATGCTCAAGAGGACCACAAGCCACCACAAGACAAAGTGCCATGCCCCCTCTTGATGATGGGAAATTAGGGGCCCAATATGGCCTAAATGCCCTCCACACTTTAAAAAAAAAACTATATGGGTTTTTAAAAACCCTTCTCGTACACGTTTTCTCCAAAAAGATAGAAGCTTTGTTTCCTAGCATTACCTTAGGCCGAAAAATTACTACTAAGCTTGTTCCAAGGCATGGATATGCTAAAGGTTTTGTTTGCCAATATCCACTACTTATTGCTAATAAATGCCTAGACCCCACTATATATTCCAAGTAGCCAAAGGTCCCAAAAAAGAGCGAAAAATCATGATCACTATCTTGATTACTTTTAAAATCTTAGCTTTTGATCGATTTTGGAGCATCCCCCTAGCATGGAAGTAGCCAATCCTGTTTCCCACAAGGTCCAAAAAAGGAGGAGAAAAAGCCCGATCACTATCTTGATTAAATTCAAAATCTTAGCTCTTGGTAGACTTTGGAGCATCCCCCTATCACGTTTCTTTTATTTGTCTAAGTTGATCAATAATAATAGAATCTTCCTTCCCCTTCTGATTTTACTTTTGCTACAACCATGAATAAGTTTTTACATAGTTCCTTTCACTTCCTTGTCCTTTAGGTATATTGGAGGCCCTTTTAGATTGTTGATCTCTTGAAAGTCTCTCGAATTTCCAAAGCCATTAGGGCTTTGAGTCATGTTTTATTGTTTGGATCCTTTGCTTAAATTATCTACTTCCAAATATGATGTTATCTTTGTATTCACTAGCTTTCTGATTCATAACTTTGTTACAAATCAGAAAGCTAATGTTTTTTTTCTCTTAGAGTAATGCATTAAATCTCGCTTTTCAAAAGGTTACATCTAGCAAGACATAGAAGGATGGACAGAGCCTCATCCTCCCTAATATAAAAACCTTTATGAATACCATAAAAAATAAACACACTAACTATTTCAAGCTTCTCAATTTGTGATTCTTTTTGTTCTTGAAAGGTAAGTGCCCAGCCATGTGGAGTACTGCTAGGCTAAGATGGATGCTACTTTATTTTTAACATAAATAGATGTTTGGTTTAGTATGCATGATTTTTTATCACTTGAAGTCAAAAATGGTGTAGATTGGGAAATTTATCCTCATTCATCCCAAACAAGCTGAAAGTTCTAAATGCCACTACAATGGAGTGAATTGACATGAATTCTAGAATTCTTAGCAAATAAGATATAGCAAATTGTGCACCTGTATAGAGATTGAGCTTGTTGTATGTATAGACTCCAATGACTTGACTTGTGTGAGCTTCCGACAACATAACTATGCCATGTTAAACATTGTAATGAAAAAGAACCCGACGTCGATGAGAGCAGCCGTCGACCGACTGTGTGTGCGCTTTGCTTATATAAAGAGAGAGAAGATGCGATAAATTAAAGCACAACTCACAATTACGTGGCCGATTTTTGCAGACGAGATAGCTGTGGCTCTGGCTCGCGTGCTCTCCTGCAAGGCAGCACTAGCCGGTATACTCGCCTGCGGTGTGGTTTGATGAAAGTAGAACACTTGTGGGGATTTACTTACTCATGTTCATGTCTGTTTACTTACTCATGTTCATGTCTGTTTTGTGTACAGCAGATCCCGCTGGGAACAGCCGCCCCGATCTTACGATGAAATTCACAAGTACACCACTTCCTGGCTCCGTCACCAAGTCTTGGTGCGTGGCTAAACCTGCAACTGACCCCGCCGCCTTGCAGAAGGCTCTCGACTTTGCTTGTGGAGCAGACACTGCCTTCTGCCAAGCCATCCAGCCTAACACCCTGCAATCACATGCATCGTCTGCTTTTAACGCCTACTGACAGTCCCTCAAGGCCAACGGCGGAACTTGCAGCTTCAATGGGGCTGCCGTCCTCACAATTACTGACCCAAGTAAGTTACTTCATGTGGTGCAGCGAACGGCATTTTGTTTTCTACACTAACTGCATATGCTGCTCCCGATGCAGGTTATGATGAATGCGAGTACACCTCTCTTTGATGTCGTGTAGCTGATTGGAGTTCTTTTGAGTGAAAAGGAATTTCGTTGGCCTGCTTTTGTTCAAGTGAGGTTTAGGAATTTTAGTTGATTTTCTAATCAAATTTTTGGGATTCCTATAAGAATCAATTTTTACTTTCCACATTCAGCGTGGAAAATTTGGAACCCTTCTCTCTCTCTCTCTCTCTCTGTCTCTCCAATTCACGTGCTCAAAGTTAAACAAAATGATGCCTTTATCTATTTTTCCTCTAGATAAAAACTTAGGACTTCCCCATATGGATCTCGTATATTTGGATCTATCACATGTATGGAAGTCTACGAGCAAATAGGTTTTTGGACCTGAGGATGTCTATCGAAAGTAACCTTGGTGTGATATTGACATTTTCTGTAGTGGATGTTCTTTATCCAAAGTAATGCTAGGGCAACTTGGAAGCTATGGAGATTAGGACGTCTCCCAAAGTAACCTTGGCATCACATTGGCATTTTGTGTAGTGGATACATTCTCACTTCGTTCCAAATTGAGGCAATAACATGAGACTTTTGTTTATCCAAGCACTATCTTCATGGCATCAGTCATATGTGTATTAAAGTGATACTCCTTGTACCACAAGGCTTGTTCACTAAGTAGAGCAATGCTTGTGGTTGATCAAAGTTTTAAGCCGACTAGAAGTCTCGTCAACTAATCAAGAAATGCTTGATTAGTTCGTGATGAGCCTTATATTGGCACCACAATTAATTATCCTTATGATTGGATGAATCTTTTGAAAGCTGATTAGCAAAGTAGTGGGCAATATCCTCACTATTCTTAGATACAAATTCAAGGCACAAAGGCTCGTTAACTAATCAAGCAATCATTGATTAATTGATGAGCCTTACATAGACATCAAAATTATAAACAAATATCACCAGACTATGGATGGTAAAAAAATCAACTCAAAAATCAATGAGGAGAAAGCTAATACCTTTCGACGTTCTATCTTCATGCTTGCATCTTGTACTTCCTTAAATCCCATGATTTGTAGGTTTTCTCGAACATCTGCTAAGCTCCATTCTTTTCTAGCATTGACAAGGTCAATGGTGCCATTGGGTAGTTTTACCGATTGTTATATGGGTGAATCAACACCCTCACATGACTGCAATAGTATCCACTCCCCCTTTTTCTTCATCCTCGCTTGTAGTGGAATTGGACATATTACTTAGAGCGTGCTTTCAAGTATCAAAGTGTGATACTTGAAATCACAAATCTACAAGAATATGCATTTCCCTTATGCACCCCTTCGAATATATACCTTGCATTTCCAAATAAATCATTCATTTAGTCAAATTTCAATTTCTTGCAATTAAACATTACTGGAGTGGCTTGTGGAAAGAGCTTACAAAACACATGCACAAAAAGATGAATGGGAGCATACCAACTAAGACCTACTGATCAAGACGGCTTTGTAAATTTTAAAGATGATTGGATATCACTAATCATGTTTTGTTTGAAGGTATCTACAATCCACTTGTCTAGGATTGGCCACTCTATATTGCATAATGAGGGAAATGGAATTTTTTCAAGTCTTCCATAGTCTTTAGGCCTAGAGGGAACCATATAAGAGTGTGTGAAAAAGAATATTCTACTACCAAGAAGTGTCCTAGGGTTCTTGTTGGGGAAAAAAACCTCACCTATGGTAGAATGGAAAGCACTAAACATCCCTGTTATTCTCTTCAATGGTTGTTCCTTTATATAACTTTATGGGAATATGTGAGCATACACAAAACCACCAAAAAAAGAAGTGAACAACAAAGGTATAACAAAATGATTTGAATAGAACCACATTAGTGACAAAATACTTACAATTACAAAGGAAACTTGGTTTTTGCCATTTTAGGAGGAAGATAAATGTCTGAAGCCATGTAGACATGTTGAAGCACTACCACCATTCCTTCATTTTGAGTTTTCTTAAAAGCTAGAAATATTCCCTTCCAATGATGTTCCAAAACACCACAAGTTTTGACTCTATGTGGCCCTCTTAAGCTTGGCTGTAAATAACCTAATCATTAACCCTGAATCTCTCTCCAACCCAAATTATATCTTGCTCATTCCTAGATTTGTTAAGAACATACTCAAAGATGCAATCATTGGGTCTCCATTTCAATGTTTCCCTTGTTGAGAACTTGCTTGGAAGAGGATAAAGTGTCTTAAGTAGGATTAGAGGAGGAATAGGGAGGTTAGAAGGTCTCTAGAGGATTAGACAAGATCTTAGAGAGCAATTAAACCTTGCAACAAGATTTACAAGTGGTTAGAGAGGGATTACAGAGGTTATAGCACGATTATTAGAGATATGGAATCTTGCAAGAGGGTTGGAGACCTGTTGTTGCAAGGTTAAGGAGAGATTATAGATGTTGGATAAATGTAATCCCAACTCCTTAGTCCAATTTAAATGTGGTTGATAGGCTAGTGGTCAGTGGTTGGTGTGTAAAGCCTACAAATGGTTGGTGCATGTTGTTCATGCAACTCATGCAACTAAAAATAGGGTAGAGGAGTCTCTAAATAAGGTACAAGTCGTGATCAAGTGATTATGTAAGTTTGGTTCATGTCTAATCATAATTAGAGTCTTATTGTGTTAATCTCATATCAATTTTCTGCATATACCAAATTTTTGTCCCTCATATTCATGATGTCTTGTACAATCTTTGATCCACCTTGAGGATGTTTTGATCAATCTTCATAGCTTAGTTATCAAATCTAACATTTGGTATCAGAGCATGATCAATTTAGGATTAGATTATTAGCCAAAAACCCTAATCCCACCATAGCCAGTTTTTCTCTGTTTGGACAGCATGCCAAAGATTGGCTTCATGCAATCATTCTAAGCCATCATACTTCAATCCAATCATATAGCCATGTTGCCTAGCTCCCACGCTCTCATCAAAACGCAACTCACAGCCGGAATCCCTCTCTTCTACGCGAATTTCTCATCGCCATAAAATCTGCAGAGGCGACCTGGTAATCGGGCAAAATCGGGCGTGTCTTGAGGAATTGGCCTAATTCCTTTTAGGTGGTGTTAGTCTATTATATGAGAGTTAAGCATACGAAATCTTGAAGAATTTCGCATGCTGCTGTACGGGCTATTTTTGTAGACGCCTATTTTGGTTTTTTTGCTCCCTCAACATGGTGATGATTATTTTGATCTTTATTGAAGATATTCTTATTATTTGGTTCTAAATCATCTATGTGAGCAATTTTTCAACATCAAGGATTATATTTCTTCATCATGGGTTCAAAGTTCCCCGACAAATTCAATGGAACCGGGTTCCATACCTGGCAAATCAAGGTGAAGGGCTACCTCATGAAGAAAACTTTGTGGAGTACGGTCAAGCCTCTTCCGGAAGATGAAGCTGGTATTTCTGCTGCAGTTACAAGAGCTACAACGGCTGCACTTCAAGCAAAAGATGAGCAAGCACTTGGTATTATCATTACTGCTTTAGAAGATGATTTTATTCATTATATTGATGATGTTGAGTCAGCCATGGAAGCTTGGGAATTATTAGAACGTACTTTTGGTGCAAAGGCAAAGCATTCCAAGATCAGTTTGAAGATGCAACTCTTTGATCTAACCATGGAGAGTAATGAAAATTTAGCAGCTTTGATTAACAGGTTGAAGAGCTTAATGACACAGTTGGTTTATGTTAAATCTCCTGTTCCTGAAGAAGATGCTATTGCTATCCTGCTCAAAATCTTACCTTCAAGCTTTAGACAAATTGTGACGGTACTTAAAGAGAAGGAGCCAGTCCCTTCTTTGGAAAGTATCATAAATTCTTTGCAGGAAGAAGACAAGAAGATTACAAAGGATGTGATAGATCCTTATACATATACTGTTACTACGACATCGACAAAGAAGAATTGTACTATTTGTGGTCGTACAAATCATCTTACGAAGGATTGTTTCTCCAAACATTCTTGTGAGTATTGTGGAAAGACGAATCATCCATCCTCAAAGTGCTACCAAAAAGATCAAAAGCAAGCAAAGGCACATGTGGTTGAAGAAGTCAACCAACAAGAAGAAACAAATCTTTGTTCTAGTCTTAGTATAAAAGATGTAGATGAGGAATATGCTTTTTAAATTATGTCATGTATGTGGTTGAGTCAAGACTTATGTTGTTCCAACTTGACGAGTTGTAGAGGAGAGTACACTACCCTATGTTGTTGTTAAGGGGGGACTCTTACTCATTGTGTCAAGGAGATTTTCTTAGACTTGATTCATGTTTTGTAAGAAGTTGGTCTTAAGGGGGGATTGTTGGATAAATGTAATCCCAACTCCTTAGTCCAATTTACATGTGGTTGATAGGCTAGTGGTCAGTGGTTGGTGTGTAAAGCCTACAAATGGTTGGTGCATGTTGTTCATGCAACTCATGCAACTAAAAATAGGGTAGAGGAGTCTCTAAATAAGGTACAAGTCGTGATCAAGTGATTATGTAAGTTTGGTTCATGTCTAATCATAATTAGAGTCTTATTGTGTTAATCTCATATCAATTTTCTGCATATACCAAAATTTTGTCCCTCATATTCATGATGTCTTGTACAATCTTTGATCCACCTTGAGGATGTTTTGATCAATCTTCATAGCTTAGTTATCAAATCTAACAATAGACACACAAGAGAATTGGAGAGAGATTACAAGCTCACAACAAAGATTAGAAGATTGCAAGAAAGATTAGAGAGGAATTATAGAGGTTATAGCACGATTAGTAGAGATATGGAAGCTTGAAATAGGGTTTAAAACTTACTGCAATATTAAGGAGAGATTAAAGACATACAACACAATTGAAGAGAGATTACAAGCTTATAGCAAAAATTAGAAGGTTACAGGCTAGATTAGAGAGCGATTCGAGAGCTCTAAGACTAATGGTTTGCATGTGTAATTAGTTTAAGAGCATAGAAAGGAGCTAGGAAGCTTGGAGAATCCCATTTTCACTATAGAATAATATGGAAGAACTTTTTTGGGGATAAAATCAATTTTTTGGAGGAAAAAAAGTAATTTTTAGGGTTACTTTTTTGCTATGTAGGTCTGGTGGGGCCTGAGGGAGGTGAACTGACACTAGTGGGGCTACTAGATAAAAAAAGGTGATGTGATTGGGGTTACTAGGGGGATAAGCCTAAAGTATACCAATAAATATCCCTACTTTAGGTCTTAAATATAGTGGATAGAATGTGCAATCCACCCATTCATCCAAACTTGATTAAAATATCATTAAAATTAATCCTTAAGGGCCCTTTGGGTAGTCCATATTTCCCCTAATGTAAATCGTCAGGTTTTGGAGGGTATTATAAAGAAGGCAAGGTATTTCTAGGCCCTCAGTGAGAAACCTTGATGTTTCATCCAATAAAAAACCCGAGAGCATGTAAATCGTCAGTTTTTCGGACAACTTGTCGCTATTTTTTCTCCACCGAGAGCTCTAGTTGTCAGATAGAGTCAATCCAAGACTCAATGCTCATATAAAGAAGTTATTGTTTTGCAAAGTGTAGGTCATCATTTTTAGGGCTTGAAGTAGAGGCGTGTATGTGTTGGAAGTGTTCATGGGGTTCCTTTCTTATATGTATGTTCGGTAGACTGAGTGGGTCATCTTGTGTGTTTCCCCACAACATCTTGACTTTAATGCTAGAATGACATCCACAATTGATGAGCTTGAAGCCTGTTATTATGTTCGATAGGAGTTCAAAAGTACCTCGCAAATGAGAAAATTACAAATTTATTACCACATTTGAAATGAGTTTTGTATCACGAATCAATACGTAGGACTAATGGTTGCCTTCAACACTGAAGGTGTTTTGGTGCACTTTTGCTATCAAAAGTGCTATTTGGGAGATGGGAAAAGGGAACATTCTCCTATTTTTATTGAATTTTGGGGAGGAGTGTGCTAACTCCCTGGCCATACTTTATGTATGGTTTTTTTTTTAGCTTCACTCACACAAACGAGCACAAAAATCCTATGACCTAATGAACTAGTATTCAAATGTGGTAATGAATTTTGAATTATCTACCTTGTGATGTACTCTGAGATCTCTATCAATTTCCATCGATTCCTCACGTTGAATATAAAGTACGTTGACAACGCAAACGTGCAATCAATCAAGAGGATAATGGTACCCAAGCATTCTAGTTAGAGGGGAAAATCCCTATCTTTGAAACTAGTGAATGGAGACCTTCTTTTGCTTTTCTCCCTGGAAATTGGGCGTGCCAGACACCTTTGCATGCGCAACTATACAAGGATGATGACAAGCAATGTGAAGTGCACAACATACACCACCATTAAAGGGTGTGAGTGGCTACACTATGCAAGGTGCCAAGCATTGGGCGTTCTCAAGAAGACCACAAGCCACCACAAGACAAAGAGCCATGCCCCCTCTTGATGATGGGAAATTAGGGGCCCAAAATGGCCTAAATGCCCTCCACACTTTTCAAAAAAACACCATATGGGATTATAAAAACCCTTCTTGTACACATTTTCTCTCGAAAGAAAGAAGCTTTGTTTCCTCTTAAGCCTTAGGCCTGAAAATTACTACTAAGCTTGTTCCGATGCATTGATATACCAAAGGTTTTGTTTGCCAATATCCACTACTTATTGCTAATAAATGCCTAGACCCCACTGTGTATTCCAAGTAGCCATTCCTCTCTTCCCGCAAGGTCCAAAAAAGGAGGGAAAAATCCACATCACTATCTTGATTACTTTCAAAATCTTAGCTCTTGATCGATTTTGGAACATCCCCCTGGCATGTATTCAAAGTAGCCATTCCTATCTTCCCGCAAGCTCCAAAAAAGGAGGAAAACAATCCCGATTACTATCTTGATTAACTTCAAAATCTTAGCTCTTGGTAGACTTTGGAACATTCCCCTCTTCTAATTTTACTTTTGCTACAACTAGCCATGAATAAGTTTTTACATAGTTCCTTTCACTTCCTTGTCCTTTAGGTATATTGGAGGCCTTTTTAGATTGTTGATCTCTTGAAAGTCTCGAATTCCCAAAGCCATTAGGACTTTGAATCATGTTTTATTATTTGGATCCTTTGCTTAAATTATCTACTTCCAAATATGATGTTATCTTTGTACTCATTAGCTTTTTGATTCATACCGTGTTGCTACTTAACTCCTTTGCTAGTTGTTGCCAAAGAGTACTTTATAAGAAATGACATCTTTTGCATGATTCCAAGTACCAAAATTTGATTTTGGGAAAACAAACTTAACAACTCTAATTATCATTAAGGTCATGATCGTGTAGTGAGCTTTGGAACACACATTATTGATTTTGATGTTCCCTCCATCCTAATAGTATATGAAAGAAAATTATGCACAATCGTTTGTTGCCCATCATTGATTTCCACCTCTATTGTGCAAGGATCTAGCATCATGTAACCCATCATTGGATTTGATGTTCACTCCATCCCAATAGTATGTGAAAGAAAATTATGCAGCAGCTTTTGTTGCCTATCATTGGTTTCTACACCATCACCACTATTGTGCAAGGATCTAACATCATGTAACCTATCATTGGTTTTGATGTTCACTTCGTGTCTCAATAGTATGTGAAAGAAAATTACACACCACCTTTTATTGCCATGATTGGCTTCTATGCCATAGCAAGGATCTAACACATATAACACATCATTGCTATGGCTTCTATGCCATAGCAAGGATCTAACATTGATTTCCACCTCTATTGTGCAAGGATCTAGCATCATGTAACCCATCATTGGATTTGATGTTCACTCCATCCCAATAGTATGTGAAAGAAAATTATGCAGCAGCTTTTGTTGCCTATCATTGGTTTCTACACCATCACCACTATTGTGCAAGGATCTAACATCATGTAACCTATCATTGGTTTTGATGTTCACTTCGTGTCTCAATAGTATGTGAAAGAAAATTACACACCACCTTTTATTGCCATGATTGGCTTATATGCCATAGCAAGGATCTAACACATATAACACATCATTGCTATGGCTTCTATGCCATAGCAAGGATCTAACACATATAACACATCATTGGTTGGCATCAAAACCTTCCAAGGATGTTGTAAACTCATGATCCTTGTGATCGACATCTAGCAGCACATGGAAGGATGGAGAGAGCCTCATCCTCCCTAATCCTTGACTTGGTCTTGGTTCTGCGACACGAACCTACTTGGAAAGGGGACTTATGCAAAGTGCCAAAGATTGGCAAGATAGCTTGACAGAGAGTGACCCAGGTAAGAGATACCATAAAAGGAAGAAAGCCAAGCAACACCTACTTCACTCTAGCCCCACTAGCACTTTTCCATTACAAAGTTCACCTCCTTCGCCATTGGGGGGGAGTTCACCTGGAATCGTAATTTCTATACCAATTCCAATTATGGCTCAACCACCACTTCCTCCTCCATTCGCCATTCAATCACCTTTGGTTTTGCCACCAACTTTGGCCTGTCCTGATGCATCCCTCATCCCATTCCCCACATTCTATGGGACGTTGTTGAAGGATCCCACCGCTCATCTAAACAATTTCAAAATTGCTTGTTTGACCTCACACATCGTCGAGGAAGGGCATGTGATGAATTACTTTAGCACTACACTCAAGGGTGAGGCCTCAAATTTGTTTTGCCAAGCAACAACCAAACTCCATCCCAAACTTTTCCGATTTTGAGCAAAAATTCTTGGCTGAATTTTGCAAACCTCCAAACTTCTTCGCATTTTTTGAGCAATTACGCTCATTCAAGCAAAATCACCCGGATGAGACCGTGGAACAAGCGGTCATGAGGTTTAGGAACTTTGTTGATCATTACACTCCCGTTTTTAACATCGACCCACTCACCATCATGGACTTGTTTCTACAAGGCATACACCCTAGCATCCACATTTGGTTAGAGCTCAAGCCCGAAATTACTTGAATACGGCCATCACTTTTGCCATTAATGTGGAGAGCTCTTATCGATGTGTTTACGAGCCACAATAGGCCACGAGTCCATCTCCCTCGTGTTATCCATGGCTAGCACCACATACTCCCGTTTTGCCCTCCCCGTAACAACCTTGGCCAACCTCATCGTATGTGCCTCAACTTCAACCAACTCAACCATTCCAATTCCCACCCGTTGTACCACCTCACCTTCACGTGACCTCAGCACCTCTTTTGCCTTTAGCACCCCCACCTTCTTCTAGCGTCGTGGCTCCCCTAGCCTCTTCACAAAATCATGTTCTGCCCCTTATGCTCCATCACCGTATGTGACTTACCTTGATTCTACTTCTACCACTCCACCACCAACACATCACAAGGGGGGGATGGGTATGAAAGCACTACGTCTAGTATTTGGGATTTGAAAAACATGATGACAAATTACATGAACCAACTTAATGAAAATGTAAAGGCTGTAACTCTTGATGTGAGTTTTCTAAAGCGCCAACAAAACTTGTTGTCTGCACGTCGCCTTGAGCCTAATCCCACCAACATGGTGTGTCGAGCTTGTCATGTATCCGGCCATCTTTCCAAAGATTGCCCCATTATTATTTGCACTTATGAGAAATGTTTGGGTAGGGGGCACACAGAGGATATGTGTTACATTAAGATGCGCCATTTGATGAACAAGAACACCACTTTGCCACCCCCCGGCCCCATTAATCATCGTATTGGTGCCGAGAAACCCCCGGGCCCTAGTTGGACACTTCTTCAGAGGGGGTCTGCTAGTTCTCCAGCAGTTGCTTTGTCTAGTGCACCACCTTCAACCACTGAGAACCCTTCGATTAATATGATTGAGTTAGATTCATCACCCATGCGAGCCATCACATGAAAGGGGAAAGGGAAGGTTGTTGATGAGGAGGGAGATCTCGAACCCTGTTGTTGCTACCCGCCCACCCACCCATGTCACTGTTCGTGTTGCCGACCCTTTATCTTGACCTCACCACACTCGTCCACGCCCTACTCCAAGTAAGTTGTTTTCCCCCATTCTTTCTTTTGACCTTGTTTCTGCTCTTAATTGAGTAGAGCTCACCATGTCCCTTCCATAATACCTTCTCACTTCTCCTTCTAGCCGAGCCCTTTTGATGAGGAGGTACTGCAGAGCTTTGAGTTCTTCCCACAGGGACTGGGTCCTAATCTTCCCGTTGTTCAGAAAGTGGATTCCCTTCTTGCTGAGCGCGAGTGTCCTCGAGTGGAGTGCATGATCCACCAACTAGTGATTCCACATGCTATTGTTGATGGAGGATCAGGCGTTAATGTTTTGAGTTATTCTACCTTTTCCAAGCTGGGGTTATCTTTCAATGGAGTTCCTGCTATTAGTTTGCGTATGGGTGATCATCGACCAGTGAGAGCTGAGGGTTTCATCCAGGGTTTGCCAGTCACTGTCGCTGGGCATATGGTGGAGATTGATTGTTATGTTTTGTGGCTTAGTCGAGGACCTGGCTAGTACCAGCTTCTTTTAGGGCGACCTTGGATATGGAAGACTTATTGTGTTATTGACATTCCTAGAGGGCAGTTGCTTCTTGGTAGAGGATCTTCCCGAGCGGTTCTTCCTGCTTACCCTTCTTCTATTGTGAGCCCTGGGGTTACTACTGATGTTGAGAGTGATGGGGATGATGATCGGAGTTCTACTTCTTCATGTACACCGAGTTCCTATTGCATTTACCCTGATTCTGTTGAGATTACCCTTGATGATGATGAGGAGACTCCACCTTTGGCCAGAGAGGAGGACACTGTGAGAGTTCCTATAAAGGGGGATGAGAAAGTTGTGCTTTTGGGAACTTCTCTAGATCCACCATTGAGGGAGGAGATTATGTCAGGAGTATCATGACATCTTTGCATGGGATTACACCGAGTTGAGAGGTTTTCCACTCGATCTTGTCGTGCACCGCATTCCTCTTAAACCCGACACGACACCTGTGGACCAACGTCAGCACAGATTTCATGAGCATTATAGAGAGGGGGTTTACATGGAAATTAAAAAGCTTTTAGAAGCTGGTTTGATTTTTCCTGTCGATAACACTAAATGGGTGTCTCCTATTGTTGTAGTCCCTAAAAAGAATCAGCAACTTTGCATATGTGTTATTACAAGCAGCTTAACAAAGCTACCATTAAGGACTACTACCCTTTGCCTTTTATTGACCAAATCCTTGACTCTTTGGCGGGGAGGGAGATATATGCTTTCTTGGATTGCTTTTTTGGGTACAATCAGATGGCTATCGTCGCTGATGAGGATAAGCTCAAAACCACTTTCACCATTATATTTGGCACATATGCATATCATGTCATGCCGTTTGGGCTTTGCAACGCGGGTGCTTCATATCAGCGCTATAAGCATGAATCCTTTTGTGATGATTTGAAAGTGCCTTGAAAAATCAATAGCTTTGAATGCAAAAAAGTGTGTGTTTGGGGTCACTTATGGCATTTTGTTGGGTCACCTCATTAGCAAGCATGGCATTTCTATGGATCCCCAAAAAGTTGAGGCTATTCTTGCATTCTTGCCACCCACTACTATGCGTCAAGTAAGGGTTTTTCTTGGAGCTACTAAACACTATAGCCGCTTCATTAAAGATATGGCACATCTTATTTTACCACACTGAATACACTTCTGCAAGTTGAGCACAAGTTCATTTGGGGGGAACCTCAACTTTCTCTTCTCTTAAAAGTGCATTCACTACCGCCCCTATCCTCAAACCACCTGATGCTTCCAAGCCTTATCATTTATTTTCTTCTTGTTCTCATTTGGTAATATCCGCTTGCATTGCACAACTTTATGATTAAAAATGCACCCCATTGCATATTATAGCTGCAAGCTTAAAGATGCTGAAACGCATTACACATGGGTTGAGAGAGCTTGTCTAGCTATTGCTGAGAGTGCTAGGAAGTTTTGCACATATATGGCTACCCAGCACACCATTATCTATGTCTCTAAAGATTCATTACGCCTTTTATCAAATAAGTTAGAGCCCCCTGAGCGTATTATACAATGGATTGTTGAGTTACAGGCCTTTGACTCTATGAGCTTAAATCTAAACCTCCTGCATTGCAAAAGTTAGTGGATTGCTTAGCTGATGTAATCCCATGCAAAGACGAGCCTATTGCACTTGCACCTGAGTTGTTTCGCATTAAGTATGCACATGAGTGGTATGACCAAATTGCTCATTATTTTTCCGCACTTGAGTTTCCTTCTGACATGATTAAAGCCGCGAAGAAGAGATTAGTAACGCATGCTCAAAAATTCACTATCATTGATGGGTCTTTGTACCACAAGGGGTTTGAGGGCATTTATCGTCGATGTGTTGCACGAGAGGGAATTCCACACATTTTGAAAGAGTGTAATGATAGTGCATGTGGAGGTCATTTCACTGGGAAACTCACTGCATTGAAAATTTTGAGGGCTGGGTATTGGTGGCCATTTGTTTTTAAAGATTCATTTGAGTGGTGTAAAAGATGTGATGTTTGCCAAAGAGCCACCCGCCTTGAGAATCGTTTGCGCCCTAATAATCCTATTCTAGCTGCCTTTCCTTTCGAGAAGTGGGGGATTGACTATTTGGGCCCTATTACACCAACTTCCAGGCATGGGAAATCTTATATCATTGTTGCTACGGATTACTTAACTAAGTGGAGTGAGGCTAGAGCTGTGAGGAAAGATGATGCACGCACTACTGCTACATTTTTGACTGAGCATATCATTTGTCGTTTTGGGACACCTGCTAAGTTAGTTTCTGATAGGGAGACCCATTTTCTTAATGATGTCATTGAGGAACTCACTGCTTATTTCAATATCCATCATGTAAAACCACCCCCTACAAACCTTCTACCAATGGGCAAGTTGAGAGCACAAACAAAACTTTGGTCACTATCCTTAGAAAAACTGTGGACACTCATAAAAGGGATTGGGATGAGAAGTTGCCAGCAATTGTTTGGGCTTATAACACTATTTTCAAGGGAGCCACGGGGTTCACTCCTTTCTCTTTAGTTTATGGGCAAGAATGTGTGTTACCTATTGAGCATGAGTTGGCGAGAAGAAACGTCAAACCAAGCAACGTGATAAGAAAGCTAAAACCTATTCTTTTGAGAAAGGGTAATTGGTTCTTCTCTATGATGCACGTCATGAGCTTTTCCTTGGGAAGTTGAGCCATTTATGGTCGGGTCCTTATCGCATTGCTGACATTTATCCTCGCAATAAAGTCCAGCTTGCAGAAATGGATGGGACATGTTTCTCTACCAAAACCAATTTTGATAAAATTAAGCCCTATTGGATGTAATGGCATTGACTTTTCCGTTATGAGTTGCAGATGATGTTGAATCTTCCACGTCTTTTTGGAGTCTATACTTTGATGGAGCCTGTAGGGGCAAGGACAAACTTGGTAGTTGCGGCATTGTCATATATCCACCTGAAGGGAATGCTATTCTTTTGGGAGTTCTTTTGGGAGATCATTTGAGCAACAACATTGTCGAATATCAAGCACTTTTGATTGGTTTGAGAGCACTACTTTTGGGAGCATCTCATGTTCATATCTATGGAGATTCGCAACTCGTGGTCCACCAGTTTCATGGCCAAGCCCGCACCCTCCACCCTTTCATGCACTACTATAGTCTTTTAACCTGTGACCTCTTCACCCATTTCACCTCTTCTTCCTTGACCTTTTTGCCTCATCATCATGTTGCAGATTCCTTAGCTTTGATGGACCTTTCTGGTTCCTTTACCCAAAATTTTGATCGTGCCTTGGTGGATACCCATTCCTTTTACATTGATCCTTGGGAAATAGTGCAAGACCTTAAGTGTTTGGGAGTTGAGGAGTTGGGTAGTCTTTTAAGGGTTCTCAAGTCCTCCCATCCTTCCACTTTTGCTTCTCTCATTCTATCCATGACCTGTCGATTGATTCACTTGTCAGATGTTACCTTTCTCACTATAGATCCTAGCCACTTTCTCATGATCCTATAGCCCAATGGAGAAGGCACTAGTCTAACCGGAGATTCTGGGTTTTCCCTGCAGGACGCCACTATTGCATTTTTTTCCGCCCTTCCACTATGTTTTGATGCATGAGCATATGCGTGGCAGCATGCGCATATTGAAGAGCTGTGCCTCCACTTCGTACCCTCACTTGGTTTTGGCACACAAGCATTTTTTTTGCAGGCAAAGCTAGCATCAAGGCACCACACTCAAGCATGTGTGGGACTAACCATGTGAAATATGTACCAAACATGATACATCGGCGATGAAGAGAGTTGTGGGTGCAAATGTGGCGGTTGAATAAGGGCATGACCCACTTTAATTTAGCACTGGACTTAATTTAGATGATGACAGCAGAGGCTTGATCATAGTTGAGACTAGTGTGAGCACAGATGTCCTTCCTGATGAATAGCTAATCGAGTCCAGTGTGACATAATCACCCATGTGGGGACAACCACACCAAGTCATTCTTAGCAACCATCAAGCATAGGTGAAAGAAGGTGAGGCTCAGGAGCTCAACGCTCAGCGAGCGCACTGCTATGGTGAGAGCACACTAACAAGCTCAACCATCAAGCATAGGTGAAAGAAGGTGAGGCTCAGGAGCTCAACGCTCAGCAGCTTCATCGCCTCAATGAGGCTTAGTAAACATTAATCGCACAACCAGCTCAACCAACGTTCTTGCTTCTAATGTCAGTATCAAGAGCAGCAGCTCAGCTAATGTTTTTAAAGATTTAAACCTTAGTGGCTGGGAAAATTGCCACGCCGCATGGAAACAAAAAACTACCACGTAGCATGGAAATGAAACGCCGCCATGCAGCACAGCAGCAGCGAAGCGGCACCAATCCGCACGCATTCATTTGAAGAGAGAGAGAGCACTACCATTTCGAGTTGCCGGCCGTTGTGCTGCGAGCAAAAAGAACTGAAGTAAGCTTTGCTAATCATCGCTGCAGTCCGTCCCACAGAGATTGTGAAGGGGAAGGAGATGAACTCGCATGTTCCCCCACACGCATAAAAAGAGAAAGAGACGTGCTCGTTCTGGTGCTCGCAAACGGAAAAGTGAAGGCGGGAGAGAAAGCAATCATCCCGGCTGCATCGCAGGGAAATAATTTTCATATTATACGTTTTTTTAAAAAATATCATTAAAGAAGAGGCTATCGCTACTTTCATTTGACCAAGGGGAAAAAGAAGAGGCTATCGCTACTTTCATTTGACCAAGGGAAAAAAGGAGTTTTAAAAAAAGAAAAAGCATAATAACATTCATCTCTTTTCCATGCATGTGAAGAGGGAAGCAGAAGAGGAGAAGATCTTTGTAATAACAAAGCAAGTGCAATTCTTGGCGGCAAACTAACTTTGCATTCACACACTCACATAGTCATGCGTTAGCAAAACCTCGTAAGTTGTTTGTATTCAAAAATTGAAAGCATTGTAAAATTCAATTCTCGAGGGCTGTGAGGGCATTGTTTCTTGTGGAGGGCATCATCGCGGCAAGCACGCAAAAGCTTTATCAACATCAAGCAAGAAGTGGCTAGATAAGATTTCTTCTCTCTCTTTTTCTCATCATAAAGAGCTACATAATTCGTCTTGTAAATCAAGCACCGTGCACGTGAAATTCAATAAACAAATGCATATTTCACGCTACTTTTTGCTTTGCTTGGTTGTGTCATAGTGTCATCTCACTCTTTTGTCATTTAACACAAAGCTTGTTTAACATTTGTGTGTGCATACATCATCAGCACCCCATTATTGCAACGCCGTATTTGTCGGAAAGATCCATAGCACACATTCTACTGGTGCCTTCTCCTTTGGGGTGTTGGGAAAGTGTAGCATTACCTTAGGCTACTTGGAATATATAGTGGGGTCTAGGCATTTATTAGCAATAAGTAGTGGATATTGGCAAACAAAACCTTTAGCATATCCATGCCTTGGAACAAGCTTAGTAGTAATTTTTTGTTGGGGTGTTGAAGTGGACATTGGCACGACATGCCATTCTCTCTTACATTCAAGGAAGAATGACAGTGGTGCTGTGACATGAAAAATTGATATCTTTCATTTTCAATTTTGTGCATATTTTGATGGTTTCTCAATGGTAATAAGGTGGAAGCTTGTCCAAGAAGATTGCGGCGCCCATAATGGAATAACGGCGTGGTGATGCGGCGGCTTGGCGGCTACCTCGATAACAGCATTCTACCTTTAAATATAATGGTTTTACTTGATTTAGGGTGCACACATTGTAAATGCCACAAGTATGCTTGATAAATACTTTGGTACGGTAGATAGGCTAGTGATGTGGAAAATAAAAGTGGGCCTTCATGCTCACATGGATTTTTATTGAATTATTAATATGGTATTCACCATAAGGCTACAAGTTGGGGAGTGTGGAAGGCATGTGGAGGAGTGTGTGTAGGTGCATAATTGGGAAAGATTCTTCTAGAATGCCTACATGAAAGAGGAGAATTCCGCCATGTGTAAGTGGGATCTCCACCTACATGCCACTTAGACTTGGCTATTATCTCATCACACTTTCAAAGTCAAAAAGTCTTCAATTTAATAATTAATAGAAGACTTAGCCTAAGAGGACAATTGATGGTGACATCTACCCTTATGTCACTGAAGGGTTGAAGATTTTTATGTTGTAATTTGTAACAATGGAAGAGAGGGTGATTCTCCACCTATAAAAGGAGCCCTCCTCTCCCTTTCAAATCAATGAATGAAGCCTCCTCAATTGAGCATTTTGTGTCATTGCCATTCTCTTATCTTTCAAATCCTTATTCAAACACTCTCTTTACATGTGAATATCTCATTTAGCATTAGCTCCTCATGCTTGACCCAATTTTGGACCTCTTTGATGATTCATGATAAGTGGGATAAGGAGTTATTATCTTGGCGGGCCTGTGACTTCTCAAGGTAGCCCTTGCCTTATTGTCGCCCTCCTTTGGAGGTACCAATGGTTTTAGCGGTAATGAGCATGCGGAAAGACTTTGGAGACCATAGGTAAATCTTTACGATTGTCCGCTGAGCAATGTTAACCCTTACCCTCTACCTTGAATCATGAAGGAGATGAAAGGCAAGAGGCTATGTGAAAATTGAGGTTTCATGCAAAGAGAGAGAAGTGCAGTTTTGTGGTCCAATACCCAAATTTCAACCGGTAATTACTCATCACTCGTATGCTCTTTCCTCTCATGTAACTAATTTCTTAATCCCTTACTTCATTGATGATCATAATTTCTCCCAAAAGTTACTATTTTTAAGGCGAATTTTGGTAGTTTTATAGTCTTGTAGTAAAATGCTCATAACTTTTCGCTCGGTTGTCCGTTTTTGAAAGTTTTTATATAGGCGCGAAGCTCTCTTCAAGCCTTACGCACCTATGTAATCCTTTCTTGCACAGCCTATATGTATTTAAAATTGCAATTCTCTGTGTATCTCTATTTTTATAGACTTTTGGCCATTATTTCTTCTTAATCATGATTAATTTCTCCTAATCTCTTATTAAAAGGCAAACCCCATGTGTCTTATCCTCTTGTAAGTGATTGCTATATTATTTTTCTTTAATATGTTCCATCCAAATCGCCCAATTCGAACGGATGAACCTTACCAATATTCCCCGTATGTTTCCGTTCATATAATCCTGAGTCGGAAGATTTTCTTCCAACAAAGAATTGCCCTCTTGTTTGGAGCTGCCAGATTGGCATAAATTTGTGCTTCTCCTGAGCCTTTCATCTTTCCTTCCATGAATTATGATCTCACCTTTGATGTGTATATCTTTATCTTAACCTAGGGAGAGAAAGGGAGGTGAGGAGGCTGTGAGGTTTCATACAAGTGTGTTTTGATTCTAAGAAGTGACCGAAGTCAAAACCCCAACTTTGTGTCACATCTTTTGGTGGAGTTGACAGGCAGGTTTTACTTAGAATTATTCTATTTTAACCTCAAGGTCCCGCATGATTAAAGAAAATTTATTTTGAAAAAAGTAAATTTTCCTTGTCACTACTCACTTTTTGGTGCAAGATGTTCAACATTCCTGTGTTCCATGGATCGGAAGGAGAAGACCCGGGGAGTTATCTCCGAGAGTTTAACCGAGCATGTCACTTGGCGGGTTGGTCTATGAAGGAGAGGGCAAAAATACTTCCAGATTTCTTGGAGGGTGTGGCCTTAACTTGGCATGAGGCTTTGCCAGAGGAGTCCAAGAATGATTGGGAAAGGTTGACCAAAGTAATGAAGGAGAGATTTGGGACAATGGAGTCACCAAATGCTTTACTATTGCAATTGGATCAAATTTTCCAAAAGGAAGGAGAGTCAATTTCTGCCTTTTCAGTGAGGTATGAAGCCTTATTCATCAAATATCAACAAGATGCTTTACATGGTGTTGCTTCTTCTTCTTCTTCACCTTCTATGGGAGATTTAAAGAGTTCTTTAGCAATGGAGCACCTTAAGATGAGCAAGTTTATCAGGGCTTTGGATTCCCGCTTGCATGGAAAAGTTCTTAGCAAAGATTCCACTAATTTTAAAGAGGCTCTTCGTATTGCTTTGAAGAAGGAGGCCACTCTTCATATTGAGTCCGCATTCTAATCTTCTTCGAGTGTGCTGACCCCACCATGAGTAGAGATAGCCTCAACATCTCAGGTACAAGCTCCATCCTTGGATCATAACATTGCGCAACTTATGGTAGAATTTGTTGATTTGAAGTTACATTTAGTCAATGCAAGGCCACCTAGGGTTCCACGAGATGAGGATAAACCTAGGGATAGAAGTAGTGTCACATGGTATGAATGTCAAGAGAAGGGGCACTATCGTACTGAGTGTCCAAAATTGAGGAAAAGAGAGGATAAAAGTTTAGCACTTTTAGAGGAAACATGCTCAGAAGAAGAAGAGGAAACATTGATGCCATTAATGGTAAAAAGGGGTCGTAAAACTAGAAGCCAGGAAGAAGAAGAACAAAAAGATAAATCTGAAGAAGAGGAGAAAAATAGGAAGAAAAAGAAGTCATCTAGGAGAAAAATTGGACAATCTGACTTTCCTCTTGGACAAGGATCTCTTAGTTATGACCTCTTAACAGATCTTAGGGAGAAAACGGCACAAATCACATTTGGGCAGCTTTTGGCACTCTCTCCAAAGCTCAGAAAGGAATGGGGTAAGCTGGCTAGCACAAGGGAATCTAAGAAAAAGAAGAAGAGGGATAATGGGACTCCTATGGTTCAAAAGGTGGATATTGATGTAGGAGATGATGTACCTATGATTGATGTCATCATTGAGTGACAAACAATTTCTAATGCATACATTGATGGAGGTGCGTTAATCAATGTCATAAGTGAAAAAACAATGAAAGATGTTGATTTGAAGTTGTCTTCTACCAACTCTCCCTATCGCATCAAATTTGTTGATAATACTAGGGTGAAAACCTTAGAAATTGTCAGGAATTTGGGAGTAGATGTATGTGGTATTTCTGTGCCTATAACTTTTTAGGTCATTCTTACAAAACCTGATGCTAGGGCTTACCCATTGATATTAGGTAGGCCATGGCTTTGCTAAGTGAAGGCAATTCAAAAGTGGGAGACAGGTGATCTTATTCTACAAGGTGAGAATAAGAAGGTCCACTACAACATCAAGAGTCGTCGCAAGAAAGTGGTAAGAGGTGAACCTTCAACTTCCGAAAGTTCAGAGTCAGAGTCATCCGATGAAGAGGAGACAAGTGGTAGCTCCGAGGATTCCATCTGAGAAGGGGAGGTGGAGGGAGTTGCATTTGGTCTTTCCCTGGGAAGGGATCGAGGGGATGCTGAAGACAATGGAGCCTTGGAAGGGGAAGCTTCTTCAACCATGTGCAAGAAAGGAGATGTGGACCTCACTAGTCTTCACCAACAAAATGAACTTCTTGATGAGTCCATAGAGCAGGTACTGAAAGGGAGAATTACTTAAAAATGTTGGATGGATTTCCTAACCTTTTTGCAAACAGCTACTCACAAGTATGCCAAGTTACCTTAGTAGAGCACAAGATTGATCTCAAGCCCCAAAGTAAGCCAGTGGTACAGCAGCTAAGGCATTTGGGAGTAGTGCAAGCAGAGGTGCTTAAGAAGGAGGTAACTAATTTGCTTGAAGCTGGATTTATTTTTCCAGTAGAGAATTCAGAGTGGATTTCCCTAGTTGTAGTCACTCCCAAAAAGGGTGGAAAATGGCGTGTGTGTGTGGACTTTCGCCCTTTGAATGCATGCACAAAGAGGGATTATTATCCTCTACCCTTTCAGGATGAGATTTTGGATCAAGTTGCAGGTCATGAGTTGTATTCAGTGTGTGATGGATACTCTAGATACTTTCAAATCCGGATTTGTGAAGTAGATCAAAGGAAAACCTCATTTATCACCCCTTGGGGAGTATATGTCTATAGGGTGATGCCATTTGGCTTGACCAATGCACCAGCAACTTTTCAGCGCTTCATGAGTCAGGTATTTGCACCTTACTTGGGAAAGTTTATAAGGGTCTTTCTGGATGATTTTTGCATTTATTCAAGCCGCCTGGATCGCTTGGAAAAGTTGAGGTTGGCCTTGCAAAGTATTGATGATACAAAAGGGTATCTTAATCCTGGAAAATGCCGCTTGGCACGAAGGAAGGTGGTTCTCTTGGGACATGTTATCTCAAAAGAAGGCATAGAGATGGATCCTGAGAAGGTGCAGGCAATTGTTGCCCTCCCACCACCTACCAATGTACGGAACGTAAGGAGGATTTTGGGTAAAACAAAGTATTACCAACGCTTTGTTGACATGTTCTCTAAGAAGATGTATCCTATAAATCTGTTGACAAAGAAGAATGTTTCTTTCTAATGGGGGCCCGATCAAATTCAATCTTTCTGTTTGCTCAAGGAATGCATGAGTCAAAGTCCAATTGTGCAGCCTCCTAGGTGGGGGGAGGACTTTTATGTGAACCCAAGTGTCTCATCACATTCGGTGGGTGCTCTACTCTTGCAAAAGGGAGAGCAAGGGCATATGCAACTAGTGTATTATGCAAGCCGACAACTCACTGATGCGCCGAGGAGAGGTATGCTGAAATGGAGAAAGGTGGTTTGTCTCTTGTTTTTGCAGTAAAGAAGTTCAGGTCATACTTGTTACCTCGCCCTTTTTTCTTCCTCACATCTCAACCTTCTTTACAATTCTTGGTCCACAAACCTAATCCTGTAGGAGGAAAGTTTGTAAAGTGGATTTGTGAGCTTCAAGAATTCTCTTTCACTTTTATTACAGAAAACACCACTAGGGCCTCTCTTGCAGATTTGCTTACCAGGAAGGAAGAGGAAGAAGGAACAGGAGCAAAGGAAGAAGTATATGAAGATTTGGAGACACCACCAACTGCTTTCACTATGCATTTTGATGGAGCCTTTAGCCCTTCCAGGCAATGTGGGGCTGGGGGGATAGTTTTATTTGATCCAGAAGGAAAAGAGGTATGGGCCAAGGGTAGGGAATTTCCAAAGGCTACATCAAATAATGTGGCTGAGTACAATGCATTGATTTGGGGATTAGAAGATTGCATAAAAGATGAAATTAAAGAGGTAGAGGTTAAAGGGGATTCACAATTGGTCATCCGACAAATGAAAGGAGAATATAAGGCAAGGAGTCCTGAACTCCAAGAATTGTATAAAAGGGCAATGGAGTTAAAAGAAACTTTTGGGTTTTGTAAATTTGTGCATGTTAACAGGAAGGATAATCAAAAGGCTGATGAATTGGCTACTAAAACCTTGGCTTCTTTCAAAGTAGCTACTCTTGCATTATTGGATACAGGTTGGCCTGAGCTCCAAGATGTTCAACACTATTTAGATACAGGATACTTCCCTCCTGGATTGAATCCTCAACAGAAGCAAAGGCTTACCAGGAAAGCTCATCCTTACACAATTCTAGAGGATGTTCTCTACAAGCAAGGTAAAGATAACATCCTTAGGAGGGTAGTGAGCCTGGAAGAATCTAAAAGGATTATGGAATTATGTCATGAATGTTCAGGTCACTTTGCCTCAGCCAGCACAACTCAGAGGATCCTTAACACAGGGTATTATTGGCCTCGACTCAGCAAAGATGTCTATGAGTGGTGCAGAAGCTGTGAAGTATGCCAGGCATATGGACATAAGCAATTGGTTCCCGGATCCTTAAACCCTATCCCAGCATATGGTCCATTTGAAAGGTGGGGATTAGATTTTGTGGGCCCACTTCCTCGTTCCTCACATGGGAAGTATTACATATTGGTGGCCACAGATTATGCAACAAGGTGGGCAAAAGCAAAGGCAATGGTCAATAATAAAGCAGTGGCTATGGCATCCTTTCTCAAGGAATACATATGTGCCCAATTTGGGTGTCCATTAGAAATCCTTACGGATGGGGGCAGGTCTTTCAGGAATGACTTGATTGAAGCTTTGGTGCAAAAATTAAAAATAAAGCATGCTATGTCAACTCCCTATTATCCCCAATGTAATGGTTTAGTAGAAAAAACTAATGGACTGCTTTGTGGATCTTTGTCTAAGCTAGTGGATACTATGAAGAGAAAGTGGGATGTGCATTTGCTAGAGGTTCTATGTGTTGAAAATACAAGTGAATAGGGTGTGTGTGGAAACAAGCTCTTGGATATAGGCTGTAAAAGAGGAGATGTAATTGTGAAAGAACCTGTGAAAAGGTGAGAAGAATCTACTGGGAGAGAATAATGGGTAGCATGAGGGAATTTAGGAGTGTGGAGATATTCTGGGAGATATTCAGGGAAAAGAGAAGAGGTGGAGAGAATCACGCAAAAGGTGGAGATATTCTGGGAGTGAATCATGGAGAAATCAATGGGATTTGATACTTGATGTAAACTCTATAAATTGAGGCATAGCCCTAATGAGAATTTGCTGGTCTTTGAGTATCCATGCCTACATTAAGCTATTTGCTAATTATTCACTAATTATGTCTTAATTATTTCTTACTCACTTTGTTAATCATGTTGATTCTAGTGTTTGATCCACCATAGCTCATCATTTTGCTCAAATTTCAACATGGTATCAGAGCCATGCCTAGAATCAATTAGGTTTATGAGCCCATTAGTTAATTAATTAGGATTAGTAGATAATTAGTAAAAAATCAAATTTTTAGTGAGTTTTCACTTCTCCCCTTCACCCCCAGCCAATGGAGGACTCCATTCTCCTTGCACACTCAACCATTGCCCAAACCCTTCTAGCCCAAGATAGCTAACCCATAGGAGCTCCAGCCCATCAAATTAGAAGCACAAACCGCCCACGTAAGCTCCCAATTTTCGCTGATTAAAAAGCTATGTTTTTCTGCAGTAAATCAATGATTTCTACTTCATCAAATCAAATGGGTCTAATTCCTCTTAGCCCCAGGGGTTTTCAAGCATGCTCTACAAGCTGGTGAAGACAGAATTGAGTTTCATCAAGTCTACAGTGAGATCCAAGCTCTTCATCAAATCTGCAGGTGACTTTGGTAAAACAGAGATTAAGCTTTCATTATTTGGTCAAATCTTGTGTTTCTTGGCTTAATCCTCTACTAGACTCATTGCTATTGATGCTTTTGAAAGCATTTGAGCTCATTTGAAGTGGAAGGCACCAGATCTGGACTCCCCGCATACTCTGTTTTTTGTACACAAAACAGAGCATTAATTTGCTAATCAGTGATTAATCAGTACTAATCACTGTACTTTGGTGCAATTGAGGGTTCAAATTAACCATTAGGTATCTGATACAGATCCCTATAACTTCAGATTGCAAATCGGAGTTGGTTTGATACTCCAACCATCCCATACAAATTGGTTACCCTTAATTTAATGTAATTTTTGGAAAAATTGTGCTGATAAATTTGTGAAAATCTCATCATTTTGCATTTAACCCTTGGTTAATGCCTGTAAATCTCACTCAAATTCAAGATTATTCACAGCCAGAGTTGCATTTGGGAATGTGCATTAGAATGGATGCTATACGCATTATGTATTGGGCACATTGCATCAGTGTAAAAATGGGAACAGACACTGCCCTTGTCCAGAATAAGGCAAGAGGTAAGACCTCCCGCATAATTTTGGGTTTGCATTACATAATGATACAAAATAAACATAAAAAGCCCAAAGGAACTGTCAGCAAAACATTGAAACATGTTGCTCACATGGAGCAAAATGACCTGATGGACAAGCTCATGGCCCCAGCCATGGAAGAAGAAGAATATCTCTTCCCAAGAAGAGGATCCACACCGAGAAGAAGATCTGAAGGAAGACATGGACACGAGAAGAGAAGCTGCCACAAGAAGAGAATCTGCCCCGAGAAGACTGGAAGAAGAGACGGACGCGTGGAGAGATGCTGCCACGAGAAGAAGATTGAAGAAAAGAGAAGATGTGAGGCTCCAAAGAGTGAGGAGCCATGTGAAAATCTCTGAGAGAGAGAGAGAGAGAGAGCCCACAACCCAATATAACCTACCCCAATAAAGTAAAACCACCTCTGAGCCACCGATGATGTAGGCCAAGTGGTAGATGTATGTGTGAGCACTTTAGTCAAGGTCGCGGGCACTTATAGTAGCCTTGGACACATAGAGAGAGAGAGTGTCAAGGACTATGGAGTTTAGGGACTTGAGGCACTGGTCGCGGACTGTCAAGTAAGAAAAAAACTTGATACAGGGTCCAGGTGTGCTGAGATAACTTGAGGGGAGGTGTAGACACTGGTTCGCGGACTATCAAGTAAGGGGAGGCAAACTTGGTATAGGGTCTAGGTGTACTAGGATTATTCACTTGAGGGGAGGTGTTGAAAATACAAGTGAATAGGTTGTGTGTGGGAACAAGCTCTTAGATAGAGGCTGTAAAAGAGGAGATGTAATTGTGAAAGAACCTGTGAAAAGGTGAGAAGAATCTACTGGGAGAGAATAATGGGTAGCATGAGGGAATTTAGGAGTGTGGAGATATTCTGGGAGATATTCAGGGAAAAGAGAAGAGGTAGAGAGAATCACGCAAAAGGTGGAGATATTCTGGGAGTGAATCATGGAGAAATCAATGGGATTTGATGCTTGATGTAAACTCTATAAATTGAGGCATAGCCCTAATGAGAATTTGTTGGTTTTTGAGTATCCATGCCTACATTAATCTATTTGCTAATTATTCACTAATTACATCTTAATTATTTCTTAATCACTTTGTTAATCATGTTGATTCTAGTGTTTGATCCACCATAGTTCATCATTTTGCTCAAATTTCAACACTATGGGCCTATAGGACAACTCATAAACTCTCTCTTGGTTTCACACCTTTTCAGTTAGTTTATGGAATGGAGGCTATTTTGCCAATAGAATTGGAAATCACAAGTCTTCGCACATCTTTTGCATGCTTGAATAATGAAGAAGAAACACATGCCCAATGCCTAGCACAACTGGAGATCTTAGATGAGAGGCGACTTCAAGCACTTCAAAATTTGGAGGCTGCACAACAACGGCGCAAGGCAAGGCATGACACTCTCACGAAGAAGAAGAAGAAGTCAGAACTCAAGCAAGGAAGCTTAGTCATGAGGTATGATGGCCGTGTGGAGAAACGGCTAGATAAGAAGCTTCTTCGACGATGGGAAGGCCCCTTCAGGATAAAGCAAAAGTTCAAAAATAACACCTATCTTCTAGAGGATGCAAGTGGCTAGGAGTTTCCCGGATGTGCCAAAATGAGTACTGGCTAAAGATATTTTACCCTCGAGCACCATGGCCAGCAGACCCTTAAGACAAGCATGGAGGATCTGCTGGGGGGAAAGATGTGACATGAAAATTTGATATCTTTCATTTTCAATTTTGTGCATATTTTGATGGTTTCTCAATGGTAATAAGGTGGAAGCTTGTCCAAGAAGATTGCGGCGCCCACAATGGAATAACGGCGTGGTGATGCGGCGGCTTGGCGACTACCCCGATAACAGCATTCTACCTTCAAATATAATGGTTTTACTTGATTTAGGGTGCACACATTGTAAATGGCACAAGTATGCTTGATAAATACTTTGGTACGGTAGATAGGCTAGTGATGTGGAAAATAAAAGTGGGCCTTCATGCTCACATGGATTTTTATTGAATTATTAATATGGTATTCACCATAAGGCTACAAGTTGGGGAGTGTGGAAGGCATGTAGAGGAGTGTGTGTAGGTGCATAATTGGGAAAGATTCTTCTAGAATGCCTACATGGAAGAGGAGAATTCCACCATGTGTAAGTGGGATCTCCACCTACATGCCACTTAGACTTGGCTATTATCTCATCATACTTTCAAAGTAAAAAAGTCTTCAATTTAATAATTAATAGAAGACTTAGCCTAAGAGGACAATTGATGGTGACATCTACCCTTATGTCACTGAAGGGTTGAGATTTTTATGTTGTAATTTGTAACAATGAAAGAGAGGGTGATTCTCCACCTATAAAAGGAGCCCTCCTCTCCCTTTCAAATCAATGAATGAAGCCTCCTCAATTGAGCATTTTGTGTCATTGCCATTCTCTTATCTTTCAAATCCTTATTCAAACACTCTCTTTACATGTGAATATCTCATTTAGCATTAGCTTCTCATGCTTAACCCAATTTTGGACCTCTTTGATGATTCATGGTAAGTGGGATAAGGAGTTATTATCTTGGCGGGCCTGTGACTTCTCAAGGTAGCCCTTGCCTTATTGCTGCCCTCCTTTGGAGGTACCAATGGTTTTAGCGGTAATGAGCATGCGGAAAGACTTTGGGGACCATAGGTAAATCTTTACGATTGTCCGCTAAGCAATGTTAACCCTTACCCTCTAGCTTGAATCATGAAGGAGATGAAAGGCAAGAGGCTATGTGAAAATTGAGGTTTCATGCAAAGAGAGGAAAGTGCAGTTTTGTGGTCCAATACCCAAATTTCAACCGATAATTACTCATCACTCGGGTGTTGTTTTATAAAATTGATTATATGGCTAGGAAGCTCTTTGTATGCTCTTTCTCCTCATGTAACTAATTTCTTAATCCCTTACTTCATTGATGATCAGAATTTCTCCCAAAGTTGCTATTTTTAAGACGAATTTTGGTAGTTTTATAGTCTTGTAGTAAAATGCTCATAACTTTTCGCTCGGTTGTCCGTTTTTGAAAGTTTTTATATAGGCGTGAAGCTCTCTTCAAGCTCTATGCACCTATGTAATCCTATCTTGTATAACCTATATGGATTTAAAACTGCAATTCTCTGTGTATCTCTATTTTTATAGACTTTTGGCCATTATTTCTTCTTAATCATGATTAATTCCTCCTAATCTCTTATCAAAAGGCAAACCCCATGTGTCTTATCCTCTTGTAAGTGATTGCTATATTCTTTTTCTTTAATATGTTCCATCCAAATCGCCTAATTCAAACGGATGAACCTTACCAATATTCCCCGTATGTTTCCGTTCATATAATTCTGAGTCGGAAGATTTTCTTCCAACAAAGAATTGCCCTCTTGTTTGGAGCTGCCAGATTGGCAAAAATTCTTGCTTCTCCTGAGCCTTTCATCTTTCCTTCCATGAATTATGATCTCACCTTTGATGTGTATATCTTTATCTTAACCTAGGGAGAGAAAGGGAGGTGAGGAGGCTATGAGGTTTCATACAAGTGTGTTTTGATTCTAAGAAGTGACCGAAGTCAAAACCCCAACTTTGTGTCACAGTGCCATTCTCCCTTACATTCTAGGACGAATGGCAGTGGTGCCATTCTGAAGGCCTCACATCACATCATCTTGAGGGGTACAATAGCACCACTGCCATTCATCCTTTCTTTTAGGGAAGAATGGTAGTGGCTTCTATTCTCAAGTCCTCCCATCCCCTTGAAGGGGAGAATGGCACGATTGCCATTATCCCTTACATTCTATGAAGAATGGTAGTGGTGCCATTCTATGAAGAATGGTAGTGGTGCCATTCTCAAGGCATCCTATCACTTCATCGAGAGAATGGTAGTGGTGCCATTCTCCCTTACATTCAGAGAATGGAAGTGGTGCCATTCTTCCCTACACACCCAAGGAATTGGAGTGTTGCCATTCCCAAGGCCTCCCATCACTCACCTTGAAGGGGAGAATGGCACCACTTGCCATTCTTCCTTGTATGCAAGGAAGAATGTCAGTGGTGGTGCCATTCTCAAGGCCTCACATCCAATCATCTTAAGGGGTAGAATGGCATCACTGCCATTCCCCCTTACTTTCACGGAAGAATGAAATGGCTTCCATTCTCAAGTCCTCCCTTAAAGGAGAGAATGGTACAACATGCCATTCTTCATGGGGAGAATGGCACCAATACCATTCTTGCTTACATTCAAGGAATGGGAGTGGTACCATTCTCAAGGCCTCACATGCCATCATCATGAGGAGTATAAAAGCACCACTGCCATTCCCCCTTACTTTTAGGGAAGAATGGGAGTGACTTCCATTCTTAGGTCCCTCCATCACCTTGAAGGGGAGAATGGCACAACATGCCATTCTCGCTTATATTCAGCAGAGAATATGGTGCCATTCTCCCTTACCATTTAGGAAGAATGGCAGTGGTGCCATTCTCAAAACCTCCCCTATCACTTCATGATGGGGATAATGGAACCATTGCCATTCTTGCTTACATTTAAGGAATGATAGTGGTGCCATTATCAAGGCCTCACATCTTATCATCTTGAGGGGTATTATGGCACCACTGCCATTCTCCCTTATTTTCAAGGAAGAATGGTAGTAGTGGCTGCCATTCTGAAATCTTCCCATCACTTTGAAGAGGAGAACGGCACGACATGCCATTCTCCCTTACATTCAACGAAGAATGGAAGTGGTTCCATTCTCGCTTACATTCTAGGAAGAATGGCAGTGGTACCATTCGCAAGGCCCCCTATAACTTCATCCGGAGAATTGCAGTGGTGCAATTCTCCCTTACATTCAACAAATGTCAGTGGTGGCTTTGTCAAGGCCGCTCATCACTCACTTTGAAGGGGAGAATGGCAGCACTACCATTCTTCCTTGAATGCAAGGAAGAATGGCATTGGTGCCATTTTCACATCCCATAATCTTGAGTAATAGAATGTCACAAATGCCATTCCCCCTTACTTTCAGAGAAGAATGTTGTGGCTTCCATTATCAGGTCCTCCCACCTTGAGGGGGAGAATGGAATGACATGCCAATCTCCTTTACGTTCAAGGAGGAAGAATGGTAGTGGTTCCATTCTCCCTTACATTCTAGGAAGAATTACAATGGTGCCATTCTCAAGGCCTTCTATCACTTCATCGGGAGAACGAGAGTGATGCCATTCCTCAAGCCTCCCATCACTCACCTTGAAGGGGAGAATGGCACCACTACCATTCTTAATGGCAGTGGTTCCATTCTCAAGGGCTCAAATCCCATCATCTTGAGTGGTAGAATGGAACCACTACCATTCCCCCTTACTTTCAAGGAAGAATGACAGTGGCTTCCATTCTCAAGTCCTCCGATCACCTTGAAGGGGGAGAATGGCACGACTGCCATTCTCCCTTTCATTTAGGGAAGAATGGCAGTGGTGTTATTCTCAAGTCCTCCCATGAGCACGAAGGGAGGAATTGAAAATGGCACCACTTTCATTCTCCCTTACATTCAAGGAAGATTGGCAGTGGTTCCATTCTCCCTTGCATTCTAGGAAGATTGGCAATGGTTCCATTCTCCCTTGCATTCTAGGAAGAATGACAGTGGTGCCATTCTCAAGGCCTCCTATCACTTCATGGGGATAATGGCACTGGTGTCATTCTTGCGTACATTCAAAGAATGGCAGTGGTGCCATTCTCAAGGTCTTATATCCCATCATCTTGAGGGGTATAATGGCACCACTTTCATTCCCCCTTACTTTGGAATCGCATCAGTTGCTTTCATTCTCAAGTCCTTCCATAACATTGAAGAGGAGAATGGAACAACATGCCATTCTCCCTTACATTCAAGGAAGAATGACAGTGATGCCATTCTCCCTTACATTCTAGGAAGAATGGAAGTGGTGCCATTCTTAAGGCCTCACATCCCATCATCTTGAGGGTTAGAATGGCACCACAACCATTCACCCTTTCTTTCAGGGAAGAATGTCAGAGTGGCTTCCATTCTCAAGTCCTCCCATCACCTTGAAGGTGAGAATTGCACGACTGCCATTCTCCCTTACATTATAGGAAGAATGGGAGTGGTGCCATTCTCAAGGAATCCTATCACTTGATCAAGAGATTGGTAGTGGTGCCATTCTCCCTTACATTCAAAGATTGGGAGTGGTAACATTCTCAAGAATGGCACCACTTCCTTTCTCCACCTACTGGGACAAAGATTCACTTTGATGATGACAGACCATCAGAGTTTAAAGTGGATCTTCACTCAGAAGGACCTCAACATGTGCCAAAGAAGGTGGATGCAGACCTTATGGGAATTTGATTTTGAAATCAAGTACCATCCAAGAAAAGAAAATGTAACAGATGCTCTCAGCAGAAAAGCCTCCTTGCTTGCAATTATTGTAATATCAAATCCTTTGATTATTGAAGTCAGAGAGAAGATCATGCAGGATAGATTCTTTGGCCCTATTGCTACCCTACTTATGCAGGAAAGCAAAACTCCACAGGAGTTGAACAAAGTTCAAGGGTACAGCTAGGATGATGGCACTATGTATTATAATCGCAGGCTATGCATTCCCAATGATGAGAGAACCAAGGACCAAATTTTGAATGAAGCCTATGACAGTCTTATATAGCAGGACATCTAGGTTTCATCAAAACCTACATGTCTGTAAAGAAAAGCTTCTTTTGGCCTAGCCTGAAAAAGGATGTACTGAATCATGTATATCAATGTCTGACATGCCAGAAAGTCAAAGCAGAAAGAGTAAAAATGCCTGGAAAGTTACATCCATTGGATATCCCCCAGATGAAGTGGGAATGTATCAGTATGGACTTTATTACCGGATTACCTTCAGTGCAATCAGGTTACAACTCCATTTTTGTGGTAGTTGACAGACTAACCAAAGTCGCCCATCTGATCCTAGTAAAAGAAACCTACACTGTAATGGATGTGGCCAGAGTGTTCCTCAAAGAAATCTTCAGATTGCATGGCATACCCAAGAGAATAGTAAGTGATCGAGATCCCAAATTTACTTCAAGGTTCTGGACTGCATTTTTCGAAAGGAGTGGGAACTTTCTTGGATCTCAGCATAGCTTATCACCTTGAGACCGATGGTCAAACCACTGAAAGGCTAAACTAAGTAATCGAAGATATGCTTCAGTCATGTTGTGGCAGGGAACCCAAGAAGTGGCTAACCTATTTACACCTCGTCGAGTTCACCTACAATGCTTCTTATCACCGAAGTATCGAGATGAGCCCTTTTAAAGCTCTGTATGGACAAGATTGCTTAACTCCATTAACTTGGTCCGACCCATTGATTAGGGTCGAGATGTCTAGACAGATGTTTGACGGCATGGAGGAGAAGATGCAGTCAATTCGTAAAGCTACCCAGGATTGACAGAAGCAGTATGCAAATAAGAAAAGGACAGACAGAAAGTTAGAAGAAGCGGATATGGTCTTCATTAGAGTACGGCCCAAAATAAGTTCTCTATCTCTTGGGAAGTACAAGAAGTTATCCCCCAGATATTGTGGGCTATATCTGATTACAAAGAAGGTAGGTGACTTAGCCTACGAGCTTCTTATGCCTTCTCATCTCAAAGTTCATAATGTATTTTATGTAAGCCTTCTAAAGAAATATGTGCCAAGCCCAAATCATGTACTTGATAATGAAATCCTAAACTCTTCAACCCAAGGGCAGATCGAACTCCAACCTGAAGAAATTCTTGATGTTCGAGAAAAGATTCTCAGGAATAGAATTCTCACAGAATTATTGGTAAAATGGAAGTTCTATCCCTTTGAAGATGCCACCTAGGAGAATGAAGCCGATCTATTGCAGGATTACTCCCAGTTTTTGCGAGATGAGGACATCTCACATTTTTCAAGTGGGAGAGAATGTAAGATTCCTCCCTAGCCTCTCAATATGTCCGGCATCTTTCCCTATAATTAAATCCCTCTTCAGAAATATAAAAGATCTTGTTTCTACCAGTTTTGGCCTAGAGAGAGAAAATCTTCTAGAGAGTGGTAATTCAATTTTTAAATATTTTTGGATAGAAAAATACCTCATTTTATTAAAATAAGTTTCCCTGAAACAAAAGTTCAAAAAGATTTTCAGAAGGTGCATTAGAAATTAAGTATAATCTGTTCAAGAGGCATTGTCATGGGGGTCAAGATTTTTTACAAAAGTGTTATTCTCATTAAATTTGATTTTATGCATAGAAAGATGCATAAATGAATTTTTTTATTACAAAAGTGTTGTTCTCATTAAATTTGATTTTTATGCATAGAAAGATGCATAAAGGATTTTTTTAAATTAAAAAAGCGTTATTCTCATTAAATTTGATTTTTATGCATAGAAAGATGCATAAAGAAATTTTTTAATTACAAAAGTGTTATTCTCATTAAATTTTATTTTATGCATAGAAAGATTCATAAAGGAATTTATTTTATTACAAAAGTATTATTCCTATTAAATTTGATTTTATGCATAAATAGATGCATAAATGGATTTTTTTAATTAAAGAGTTATTCCCACTCAAGTTGATTTTTATGCATACATAGATGTATAAAGAATTTTAATATCAAAATTAGAATTCTCTTAAATTCTATGTTTAAATTCTATAAGTATTTGATAAATGAATAATTAAATACTCTAAAGAGAGAAATTTCTATCGTTTTATATTCACACGGATTGTGAAAAGAGAATTCAGGAAATCTATCAAGATCAAAATATTCAGATAAATGATTAATCTATTCCTCATTGGAATTCGTAACTAATTTAAAAATCAGTTAAGTGAATATTCAAAGAAAGAAATTCAGTAAAATAGTAACTGAATTATCAAACCTTTTCGAGAAAGATAGATCAGGAAAAATCTTATCCAACTCGAACCGTGAATCAGACTATGACCACGACCAAACTCTTTCGTCAGTTTTGAGGAAAGAAGGTGTGACCAGTTTAGAAAAATACACTCAAAACTCGAACCAAATCTGAAACTAAGTTTGAGACCCTTCGAATTGATCTGTGGATCAAGGTTATGGAATTCGAGGAATTCTGATATGAAATTCAGAATTCTGATCAAGAAGTTTTGGGAATACTGATTCAAGAAATACTCCTTGTATTCAAAAGAAAATCAAACTGAAAACTTGCATAGAAATGAGATGTGATGTAAATAGATGTGAATTTATAGCTTTTACAAAATTAAGTTTGAGACCCTTCGAATTGATCTGTGGATCAAGGTTATGGAATTCGAGGAATTCTGATATGAAATTTAGAATTCTGATCAAGAAGTTTTGGGAATACTGATTCAAGAAATACTCCTTGTATTCAAAAGAAAATCAAACTAAAAACTTGCATAGAAATGAGATGTGATGTAAATAGATGTGAATTTATAGCTTTTACAAAATTAGGAATCCCTTTCAAAATTGTGCGTGCTTTATGTTGCTTCCACGTGGGTAGCTTTGCTTGCATGCTTTTGTAAAGGGTCTCAGGCTACCCAAGGTAAAGAGGGAATTTGTTCTTTTTAAAAAGAAGGAAGGTATATTGAGAAAAAGGGACAACACAACTCACCATAGGAACACCTCCATTATTTAATGAAATAGAAAGGAGAGGAAGAGAGAGCTCTTGGATATCTAAAAAAAACAGTGTGTGTCCACAAAGGAGGGAGTGAGAGTGGAGCTCAACATTACATGCAAGAGAGAAGCTCAACTTCATGACCTGACCTTTGCGAGTGGATTGGTCTAAGAGTTCAAGTCTTCTTCAGATGGGAGAATTTATACCCTGATGAGGATGAGATTTCAGTGTTAGTTGAATCTTTACAGCCACTGCGGGTGTCTTGTTACACCTACTCATCATCGTGAGTGGTGAAAGTCCATCTTTGTATCTATTGCATGGTAGATAATAATGAAGAAGGAGAGGGTTCCCTTATTTTTTTTCTATTTAAAACAATGTTTGTACCTCTTCACTCATGGAAGATATGCTCATTGTTATTTTCTCATATACATTTTTTTCAAGCAAGTCTTTGATACAAGAGACAGAGTGTGAGAAAAAAAAATTCGGTTTCGTATTGGGTGAGTGTCTTTTTATTTTGAAAGGTTAAAAGTGTGGATCACGCAAAGTGTTTGTTTGTGAAATGCTTCACATTAAGAGCCTTTTTAACTTTTTGCTCATCAACTTGAATTACCCCATCTCTCTCCTCTAACTGTTCACTTCTTTTCCTAGTCTTTTTTGCACTAAGGAATTGTTGGGATTTTCTCTTGCTTTTAGGGCATGTGTGCATCTTGTCAAGGTGAATGTTTTTCAATGAATGAATATAGAGTGCTATAGAGTTATATTTCCCTTTATTGCCTTTCTTTAGGTATCTCCACTGAGGAGTTCTTCATCGACGACCTCCACTTCACAAAAGTGATATGGCTATGTAACAAACCCATGAGATGGCTACTTTCCATGGGTACCCATTATTTTATGGTGGAGATGCGAAAGATTTTCTAGATAATATGAAGATTTCTTTTTCCATCTTTAATAAAGATACAATGGAGAAAAGCTAAGTTCTTTCACAATGGTATTGCGTAAGAATGCTTACACATGGTTCTTACCTCTTAATCTAGAAGTTCATGAGAATTTTACGGAGTTGGAAGTATTTTTTCAAGAAAAATATATATTGTCTTAAACCACTGAAGTCCTCTAGCAAAAAGTTCAATCTGTACATTAGGAACAAAAGTTCAACACATCCAGATAAATTAGTTTCACTTCATCACTAATCCGGGCAAGGTTGCGGAGTTCCTTAAAAAGGATTATTTTATTGGTGGTCTCCATCATATTCTTAGGAGGAAGAAAATGGAATTGGTTATCTCGAAAACTTATTCTGCAGCAGTAGCATTGGTAGCCTACAAAGAAAAAAAGATCAAGTATAAGAATTAGAAATTTGGTCAAAGAGATCAAGACTTGGCCTCCAACATGCATTAATCTTCACAACGACCCCAAGATGCCAATACCTTGGAGAAACTTACTCACCAACTTTGAGAATTAACAGCTCATTTGGCTGCTTAAGGAGTGGGATCTAGACCTCATTTGGCTGCTTAAGGAGTGGGATCTAGACCTCATGCACCATAGGAAGGTGGCGAAAGCTACCTAGGAGACAAGAAGTTGGTTTGTTGAAATGGTATTGAATTTGGCCATGGTATGTATAATTTACTACATCCTGGAAGAAAACGAGGTGAGAATTATCTTGTCTATCCCATTTTAATGGCTCAAGGGGGTCGAATATGGCAAAAAATCCATCTATGCAATGTGGAATCAAGATAGGGGTGATAATCCTCCACCTAAAATCAATGGAGATGGTTGTACTTGTCCCATCTTTACCATATAGGGGGTACATGTAGTGGAATTCAAAGAAAGGGATAAAAAGCAAGATGAAATAGAAATGAAGAAGAAGTGGAATGTTTTTCATGGGAAGAAAACACGAGCTCATAAGAAAATAGACAATAAGGAATCATCCGATGCGGTATAGAAGAAGAAGCAAAAAGAAAATGGTGTAGAAGGTAGTAAGAAGAAAAGAAGGAGGAGAATTGGGTTGTTGGATCTTACTCTTGGTCATGGGGCGGAGCCATAAAATTTGAGAGAGGATATGAGGAAGAAGATACCTAACATCAAATGGCCTCAACTTTTCACTTTGTGTCTTTAGGCAAGGAGGGAATTAAACAGAAGTACGAGCATCAAAATGACTAGAAGGAGGAGTGAGCAACCTTCTCATATCATTCTTATATTCCATTGGAGGTCCAAAAGGATTTTGTTCCCACTTTTGGCTTTCTAGAGTCTCATACACTCTTGTAGAGTTTCTTGTCATTTAAAACTTTCATGTTTAAATTTAAATTTGATTCTAAATGTAAGGAAAGATAAACTCTTCGCAAAATAGCCCCTCATGAAGGTTTTACCTAGAATCTAGTCATAAACTAGTCAAATATTCTATTTTCTAATTCTTTATCTCCAAAAGTGTTTATTCTATGAGTCTTTAGACTAAGGCAAGCATTTTAAATTAAAAAAATCAATCATTAAGCATTCCATGCCTCAACTCAAATTCTCTCATATACATGCTTATCAATTTATCTATTTAATCTCAAAAGAATTTAAAGCAAAATAATAAAAAGAGTGTTTGTGTACTTCCCTGGTATATTTTATGATGTCTTGATTGATTGGGAATCCATGTCTACTCTCCAAAAGTTGTGGAAGAGATTAAAATTATCAGAACACATGCGGTCTACAATCTCACATGGGCGGAATCAACTGTATGTGAAAGTCGACTCCAAAAATAGGTCACGTTTTACTTTTTTATCAATTTTTGATTTGCATGTCTATCTACACACTTAAAGATTTCCTTTGAGTATACTAACTAATTAATAACTCAATCTTAAGTTTTCACTTAATTTTAACACTTAGAATCTTTACTGCTTAAAAACCCACTGAAAACCTATTGGATTTCATTACTAAAATCTATAGCATCCAAAACTTAGGATTATCTTTAATCATAACTTGGTTAATCTCAGAGGTATGTTACAATTCTGAACGGGAAAAGGATTTCCCAAAAAAAGACCAGAAACACGCTTACTTAGATGAATGTAATTACTTGTGTGTCTGACTTATTCCTAGATTCCCTGGGAAAGGAATCTCGAATTCTTGAAAGGATTGAGGATCCAAAAGAGAATGGAAATTTAGACTTAATTGAATTGAGTCAACAAAAAATTACCTTTAAACTGAGCCAAGTAATGGCCAAGACTTAGAAGCTCTATCCGTGTGAAAAGTAGAGTAACTGTACTCTAAACTGAATTGATTGTGGAACAAAAATTCTGATAAGAAGATCAAGGAAAGTTTATAATCAAACCTGATTTGTTCAAAACACTATATTCGTGAGTTTGGGAATTTCCCAACTCCCATTTTTTGAATACTAAAAAGGTAGGACCTGGATAACATGCCTATAAGTTTTTCAAAACCATATCATGTGACCTATTGTTGGAAAGCGCTTGAAAAATGGAATCTAGTGAGCTATAGAGCGCTCAATTTGGAGTAACGGTGTTCAAGTTATGGTTAATCCAAAGATTTGACCACATATCCCAAACTTATGGGAAATTCCCATATTCCCCAATATGGTGTTTCAAAGCAAAAAGAGACCATCTTTGTTAGTGGGAATTGGATTGAGGTGTAGAATGATGTAGATTGATGTGTAGTTATGTGTGGGATGATGTGGGTAATGTGTGGATTGATGTGCAGTGGTGTGTGGAAGGATGTGGAATGTGGAGAATGATGTAGAGTGATGAGAAGTGATGTGTGGGATGATATGAATGAATGTGAAAAAGATGTGGGATGATGTGAATGAATGTGGAAATCACATGGGATGATGTGAATTGATGTGGGATGATGTGAATGGATGTAAATTGATATGGAACGATGTGAATGGATGTGAAAGGATGTGATATGAATTGATGTAGAAAAATGTGAGAAAATGAGAAATGATAAGGAAATATGGGAATTTTGTTTGAAAATTGTACTTGTATGTGAAACCTCTTTTTTAATGATTGTTTTATGTCAAGAATGCTAGGGAGGGCATTTTGACTATCTTGTGGAATGAGGTCATGGGGACCTAAGTGAAAATGTTACAATAGCCTGACGGAGAGTCAAAGAAGGATGTGTCGGGTGGCAAGATCGACCAAGGTCTTGACCAGCCTCGGTTCAGTTAAAATGGTGAGCTTCTGGTATGGTGGATGAGGAATCATGGAAGAGGCATATGAGTGAAGCGCTAGGTCACATGTGCGAAGGAACTTAGAGGGTCCTGACCATACGGTGCTCGAGTCGAAAGGGAAGAAAATGAGTTGTGAACACGCGCATGGATCTGGTTGATTGACCTTGCTGGTATTCAACGAATGACTTCATGGCTCTTTTACATGATCTTGTTGGTTGATCTAGCAGATCTTCAATGGAGAGTCCATATGGATTTTATGAGATTATATTCCTAGGTACTATGGGCTAGGAAGTATTGAAAAGGCCCCTGAGTGAGCAGGTGGTGAGCGTTCTAGTTGCAATGATGCCATAGGTACGCTGAGGAAGGAATGAATGGAATATAGATTTTATGAGATTATATTCCTGGGTACTATGGCCTAGGAACTATTGAAAAGGCCCTTGAGTGAAGTACTAGGTGAGCCTAGAGGGACTGACCAAGTGGTGAGGGTTCTAGTTGCCGATGATGCCATAGGGAAGCTGAGGAATGAATGATTGGAAATTGGATTTCATGATTGGAAAGTAGAAAAGTTGGAATTGGATCCTGGAACTGGAATACTGAGGATTATGATGGAAACACTATGGTTTTATTGCAATGCTGTTTTGGAAATAGTTGAATCTAAGAAAAGGCTATTTCATATTGGGTACATAAGTGGTGGGTCTATTTAATTTTTGCATGACTGCTGGCTAGGGGGCTAGGGAACTCTTTTCCCAGGTACCCGGGACAAAACATAACCAAATTTTATAATAGATCCTATCAATATAGTGGTTGGGGACGGTTAGCTAACCCATGCGATTGATGGGGTTAAGGCTGGATTGATGGATTCCTATAATGGAATTTTATTCTATTCAAGTTATGTAGTTGAAGTAAGTCACAAGATAATTCTTGATCTATGGAAAAGATTTCAACAGCTCTGCCTCTTTTGATGGGAAAAAAAGCGTTGGCCTCTATGAAACAAGTGCAAGTTCCTCCTTTTTTTCGGCCATGTGACCCATGGGTTTGGTCGGAATACAAAGGATAGTTAGGGCCCTTGACTACATTAGAAGATTTTTCATGGAGAAATGGCGTATGTTTTCTGGGTGAGGGAAGTTTTTCTTGGGTTTGGTTTTGAAGGAACCAAGGGATTAGTCTCTTGTCCGAACATTCGTGGGCAAGGCCCCGAGTGGGAAGCTTTGCCCTGCGCATGAGGTTGCTACTTCCGCTACTAGCACTCCAGAGTTCAATGCGCAGAGAAGGCAGGCATCTCATAGTTGGTATCGGAGCGAATTGGTTGAAGTTGATCAACCAAGAAGCAAGGAATGTCAAAAATTTATGAGTTAACAACAAAAGATTGTAATTCTGTGTTAAAACTCGTACGAATTGATATTCAAAATGGAAATTCTGTCTTAAAACTCATACGAATTGATATTCAGAATGGAAATTCATAAATTGGAGATTGGGTTTTTAGATGGAAGTACCGCAATTGTGTGGCATCCCCGACTTGCTTGAGGCCTAGATATGATAGCATTTGCCTTATAACCCCAAGGAGCGTGACTACCCGTATATACTATGGGTATACTGCAGCTCTTTATTGACACTATATACGAGTAAATCTAAGACCTTGATGCTATCCTAGATGATGATTTTTTGAATGCTGGTTGATATGATTTTAGAATTCTGGTTGAAAATTGATGAATTGATTTGGATTCTGATTGAAGGATGATGATATTCTGAATTTTGATTGAAAGTAGATGAGTTGAATGAATCATGATGATGATGAATGAAGAGAATTCCAGTGATGATGTTAGTAGCTTGATAGACGATCAAGACTTTTAGCAGATCACTATGAGATAAGTGGATTGTGCTGATAGATTCTTCGTAGCTTCCAGTAGACCCAAATTGTGGAGTGGCGAATCGAGAACCTGTATAACTAAAATTTCCATGGAGAAATGTTCAGATGTTAATTGGATATTACCGGTCCGATGGACCATTATTGTGTTAAGGATATGAATGAGCTATTTTTTGATAATAAGTTATGTATGTTTCTTCTTATATAAGGGATCTTTATCCCAGGATTTTGAGAGGGTTGACCAAACTTTAAGCAACCCTAGAATCAGTTGGATCTAAAGTAAAATTCCTTTTTGGATTTGAATTATAAATAAAGTGATCTTTTCCTAAGATTCCTTGAGCGTCTTGTTAAGTTGGAAAAACGGACTTGACAAAGAAAAGAAAGAGTCCCACCCCCCAGATAGCTGCACAACATAAGCCACCAAAATAGCTGATGATAGTGGAGGAAGAAAGAGGACGGATAGATTTATGTCACCATTGATGGTCAGGGATAGAATTTGATTTTTGAATTAAGTACCGCCCTAGGAGTAAGAAGATGATTTTACCGAGATTATCCTCTAGCTGCCGAGATGAGGACATCTCACGTTTTTTAAGTGGGGTAGGATGTAAGATTCCTCCCTCCAACTTTGAGATGTAAAGGTGTAAGAACCTCCCCTTTAGTCTCTCTAATCATCTCCTATTTCAGAATGCAAGAAAACATTGTTTTCCTTTGTTTTTGGCCTAGAGAGAGATAATATTCTTGAGAGAGATAATATAGTTTTGAGATTATTTTGGATATAAATTTATCCCCTTTATTTAAGATGATTTCCCCAGAAATAGAAGTTTAAAAAGAGTTTTCTAACGTGCATTAAAAATTAATTGAAATGTGCATTAGACACGTTAACCTAAAAGGGTTCACATTTTCAGAAAATTATGGATTAAGGTCCAAAGAGTGTTCTAAAGGGCCAATAGGGTTAATCCAAGTGTTTAAATGAGAAAAATGCAAGAATAAAGGAAAATCTCCGAAAAAGGAGTAAACTCTCACATAAGATGAAGAGTTGTAAGATCCCTGTTCCCACCGAGTAACAGATTCGGGATACTAGCAGCGAAAATAGCACTTCTCGCGCGGGACAGGGGTCCCACATTCGGGGCCTCGTCCACGGATATCCGGATAAGAGACTAATCCGTCGGTTGTTTCGAAACCGAACCCGGAAAAACTTTCTTTACCGGAAAGCACGGGCGATTCCACCAGGATAACTTTTTACTCTAATGTAGTCAAGATCATTTCTGATCGAGCTGATCTAATTACATCTATAAGACACTTGGTCAGGTCAAGGAAGAAACTTGCACTTGGATCATTGGGATCAACGCTTTTTTCCCCATTTAAGAGGCACAGCCGTTGATTCCTAACCATAGAACAGTTACTGTCCGGGATTTATTTTATCTATCGTAAAAACAAAAGTTTGAGTCTCGATTTACGGATCCATCAGCCCAGCCTAACCCCATCCGATCCCATGGGTTAGCCAACCGCCCAACCACTGTAGTGATGGGATCCAATTTTTAATTTGGTTAGGTTTTGTCCCGGGTACCAAGGAAAAGAGTTCCAAGGCCCCCTAGCCGGATGTTCATGCAAAATAGAACTAGTCACACCACTCACACACCCAATATGAAATTGCCTTTTCACAGATTCAACCAGTTTAAAACAATCCTTTAATAAAACCATGGTATCACTGATCACCATCTTCCAATTTATCCAGTTGATTCTTAATTTTTCCATCCTTCCTTCATCAGAGTATCTATGGCATCATTGGCAACTAGAACGCTCAGGGGCCGTTTCGATAGTTCCTAGCCCTTAATACTCGGCAATATAATCACTTATCAAGATGGACTCTCGTTGAAGATCAGCAAGATCAACCAACAGATCCATATAAGGGGCCATGGACTCATCCATTGAAGACCAGCAAGGTCAATCAACCAGATCCATGCCCGATTTCAGAAAACAACTCCAACTCTGTTCCAATATCTTCCTCGACGCACGCGTGGGTATCCTAGGCGACCCAGAGCCCGAGCACCGTATGGTCAGCACCCTCTAGGATCCTTCGCAGGTGACCTAGCGCTTCACGCATAGGCCGCTTCCTTGGCCCCTCATCCACCGTACCGGAAGCTCACCATTTTAATCGCACCGAGGCTGGTCAAGACCTCGGCCGACCTTGCTACGCGAGACGTCCTTCATTGACTCCCCGTCAGCAGTTGCAACTTTACCATCACGACCTTAATCACAAGACGGTCAAAATGCTCCCCCCAGCATTCTTGACATAAAACAATCTTTTACAAACAGCATTTACAAACAGTTTACAATACAATTTCTATTTTAACTTTCATTTTTCCACATTATCCCTCATCAGTCTACATTACTTATTCCATATTCCATTTATATGTATACTCATCCCATCACATCATTTCCATCTCATCACTCAGATTCCCTCACATCACATATCGTATATTCACGTCCATACATCCACATCTATATGCGTACATTCACATCTACATGCATACATCTACATCTCTATGCATACATCCACATCCACATTCACATTCACCTCCATACATCTACATCTATATGCATACATCCACCTCCACATTCACATCCACATCTATACATCTACATCTACATGCATACATCCACTTCTACATCCACATCTACATCTATACACCTACATCTACATGCATACATCCACATCTCCATTCACATCTACATCTATACATCTACATCTACATGCATCCATCCACCTCCACATCCACATCTACATCTCTACATCTACATCTACATGCATCCCTCCATATCTCCATTCACATCTACATCTATACATCTACATCTACATGCATCCATCTATACATCTACATCTATACATCTACATCTACATGCATCCATCCACCTCCACATCCACATCTACATCTATACATCTACATTTACATGCATACATCCATATCTCCATTCCCATCTACATCTATACATCTACATCTACATGCATCCATCCACCTCCACATCCACATCTTCATCTATACATCTACATCTACATGTATACATCCACATTTCCATTCACATCTACATCTATACATCTACATCTACATGCATCCATCCACATCTCCATTTACATCCTCATCTACACATCTATTTCTACATGTATACATCCACATCTCCATGCATACATCCACCTCCACATTCACACTCACATCTATACCTCTACATCTACATGCAAACATCCATATCTCCATGCATAATAATATTCTTTTAATTAATCTAGGATGATAGTTCCTAGAATATGTTAGGAAGTCCTCTTTTTATGCTTCGAATGAAATTATTTTATGCGTAATTTCTATAAAAATTTTGCCATAGCTCCGCTACTATGACTGATAAATCTCAATTTTTTCTAAGGGATAAGGCTCATTAGTAAAGAAATAATTAGAATGGTCTCTAATTGGATCATCAATCCATAATGGATTGAATCATCAATATACATAAACTAAAAGCATAGAAAAAAGCCATTAATTTGGCCTCAAGCATAGCTTAATCTTGGATTAAGGAAAAGCTTCATTTGGATTAAGAATGGGTCATGAGTATGACCATTTCTTGAGTAAGAGAGAGAAATTACATAAAAACCATTAGAATTTAAACATAAATGGAAATTAACTTCTATAGCATTTATTAAATTATGTAACTCTTCACTACTATTCACCAATTAACTTCAATAGCACTTAAAAAACCATACCAATTAAACTTCTCAAGCTTGAGAGGGGTTGAGAAGAGAGAATCATTGAGTAATTATAGAAAAGATCGAATTTCACTATACTTATCTTATAATTTGCTTGATTCTTTGATCACGGTAGAGGCCCCCAACCAATCAATTGGTTTAGTATGTTGATGGAGCCACCAATGGGGATTGAAGAAAGAGAGAAGTGTCAAAAACTAGTGAATTATTAAAGAATTCACAGTTCTTGGCTTAGGTGGAGTAACAAAGCATAAGACACTATATATTTTGGCTTAGATGGAGTAGAATAACAAAGCATAAGACACTATATATTTTAGCTTAGGTGGGGTAGAGTAACAAAGCATAAGACACTATATTTTTTTCAACAAGGGGAGGCTTCTATTTATAGGAAAATTTGAGCTCCTAACCAAACAAACTGATTCTAGAATTTTCCAAGTCAGTTTGGTCACTTTTTGACCATTTTTAGATCAGTTAAGCTAACTTTTTGGAACTAGACTTGAATGAGGAGAGAGGAGAGATAAAATATCTCAATTTTTATGAGTTTAAAATTTATTCAAGCATGTGAAATATGCACCTCCTTTAAAGAATTCCCCTTCCTTACATATGTGTCATAATGGAATCATTTTGATATTGCTCATAGTTTTTTACTAATAAGCCTTGTACATTTTCAACTCTTCATCTTATGTGAAATATGTACCTCCTTTAAAGAACTCTCCTTCCTTACATATGTGTCATAATGGAATCATTTTAATATTGCTCATAGTTTTTTTACTAATAAACCTTGTACATTTTCAACTCTTCATCTTATGTGAAATATGCACCTCCTTTAAAGAACTCTCCTTCCTTACATATGTGTCATAATGGAATCATTTTAATATTGCTCATAGTTTTTTACTAATAAACCTTGTACATTTTCAACTCTTCACCTCATGTGAGCATTTACTCATTTTTGGGTATTTTCTTTTTACAATTTGGATTTATCTCCTCCCTACACATGGATTGATGCTATTGGCCCATAGGAACCTTAATTGGACCATAGTCTAAAGATTTATGAAAAATCTAGACCCTTAGGCTAAGGTTCTTTATACCTATTTCCAATTAATTCCAATTGCACATTGGAAAATTCTTTTTAAATTTTTGTTTCAGGGAAACTCATCTGAATTATAAGAGATATTTTTCTATCAAGAAATATTCAAAATCTGAATATTCTCTCTCTAGAATATTTTCTCTCTCTAGGTTAAAACAGTCACAAACAAGATCTCTTATATTTCAGAAAAGGGAATTGATTACAGGGGAATATACTAGACATCAAAAAGGGGTTGGGGGAGGAATCTTACATTCTACCCCACTTAAAAAATGCGAGATGTCCTCATCTCGCAACTTGGGATAATTTCGCAAGATACACGAATATGAGACTTAGAGAAAAATTTTAATCAAGATTAACCACCAAGAAAAGTCTTAAAGAGAGCAGGATTCAAAATGAGAACAAGATTTAATCTTTATTCATTCTCGGAACTTATACAGTAAAGATAAAAGAACTCTTTACACTTCCATAAGCCCGTCCATCATATGGTCACAAAAGCAGTCCTCACAAGCTGCACAAGTATAGGGTAACTCATCTATGGGAATGATTCTGCTGGTTATTGCCGCACCTATCTCAGTGGTATGAGGTGATCTAACAAAAGGACCTCTGAGAGTTAAGCCAAAAACGGGGTAAAGGCATATCTTCTTATGAGGAAGAAAACACGCCAGTAAGAAGACCCGCTCAAAAAATCCAAGATGTCTTGACCTCATGACGCAGTAGTATCGGGGACCCAAACCAAAGCTTCACTAACCATGGCCAAGCGGACATTGTTACGAAAGTGTTGCTGACCCCAGGGTGTTACCCTAGTTATGTTTTGATAGGTCCGCCATTTGGTCTGCGCTACAGAAGTTCCTAGGTGAGGAAAAAGTGAGCGCTCATACTGTTCTATAAAGTCTTTCTTCACAGACTCTCTTGCGTCTTGAAGGTGAGAAATCATCAGGGATAAAACTAATTCTTGTTGCCAAGCCATGAAGGAGATTAAGAAAGAAAGGAGATTGATGGGAGTAAGATTACTGTGAGCGACAAGTAAAAGTTACGACTTATATAAAGGAAGGAGCTAGCGTAACCTAGAAGCCAACAGTAACTTGCCACTGAAGTTTTACCGTCTTTCTATGATTTGAGTTTGACACATTTTTCTATAGAAGGCATTAAGAATTTTGAGATGAGGAGATAAAAGAAACTTGTAGGCTAAGTCACCTACTTTCATTGAATTCAGATATAAGGCTCACAATATCTGGGGGATAACTTCTTATACTTCCCAAGAGATAAAGAACTTCTTTTGGGCCGTACTCGAATGAAAACCAAAACCTTGGTATCCAAAACACCGATTATCACTTCTGAACTCATTGTTCTAAATCTTTAAAATAGGTGGGACTCCTGAGAAGTATTCTAGGAAAAGGGTCTTCCTTTTTTAAACAAAAACTTTCTTTTATTTTAGAGAGGGAATAATTATAAGATCAGAAAGGGATATTCTCACTCCTGTATACCTCGAAGGCTGGGGAGGAATCTTACATTCTACCCCACTTAAAAAGTGCGAGATGTCCTCATCTCGCAAGGTAGAGGACAGCTCTTTTTCTTAAGATCCAATTTTATTCTGGGGTTCCTTATATTCTGGTCAACCCAACAGAACACTGGGATAAATATCCCTTATATAGAACTCATCATTAAATAACAATTCATTCAGATCATATCATTCATATCTTTAACATGATAATGGTCCATTACATCGAAAAGTTTCTTTCGGAACATTCCTCCCACGGGAATTTCAGTCAAGCAAGTTCTCAATTTGACATCCCTTAACTTGATCTACCGGTCAAGTATTAACAGTAGCAATCTGACAGCACAACCCACTAACCTCATAGTGATTTGCTGAATTCATTATCATCATTCTAGTTATGAATATCATCACAGGGATTCGTCCCATTCCCCCTCATTGTGGTCTCATTATATTTCAACTAATTTTTAAAAATCAACATTTTTCAATCAGCATTTTCAATCAGAATCCAAATCAATTCATCAATTCTCAAACAGAATTAAAAATCATATCAATCACATTCGAAATCATCATCTAGATAGCATTAACGCTTATAATTTCAAGTCTTAGATTTACTCGTATATACTGTCAGTAAAGAGCTGCAGTATACTCTCGGTATATACGCGTAGTCACGGCCCTTGGAATTATAAGGTAAATACTATCATGTCTAGGCCTCAAGCAAGTCAGGGATTCTATATAATTGCGGTACTTCCATCTGAAGACCCAATTACCAAATTACGAGTTTCAGTTTGAATATCAAATTGTATGAATTATCTCACACAATTATAACCTTTTTGTGTTTCTTGATAAATTTTTGATATATTTGTCTTCTCAGTTGATCTTTATTAACCAAATGCTCTGATACCAACTGTAAGATCCCTGTTCCCACCGAGTAACAGATTCGGGATACTAGCAGCGGAAATAGCACTTCTCGCGCGGGACAGGGGTCCCACATTCAGGGCCTCGCCCACGGATATCCGGATAAGAGACTAATCCGTCGGTTGTTCCAAAATCGAACCCGGAAAAACTTTCTTTACCGGAAAGCACGGGCGATTCCACCAGGATAACTTTTTACTCTAACGTAGTCAAGATCATTTCTGATCGAGCTGATCTAATTACATCTATAAGATACTTGGTCAGGTCAAGGAAGAAACTTGCACTTGGATCATTGGGATCAACGCTTTTTTTCCCATTTAAGAGGCACAGCCGTTGATTCCTAACCATAGAACAGTTACTGTCCGGGATTTATTTTATCTATCGTAAAAACAAAAGTTTGAGTCTCGATTTACGGATCCATCAGCCCAGCCTAACCCCATCCGATCCCATGGGTTAGCCAACCGCCCAACCACTGTAGTGATGGGATCCAATTTTTAATTTGGTTAGGTTTTGTCCCGGGTACCAAGGAAAAGAGTTCCAAGGCCCCCTAGCCGGATGTTCATGCAAAATAAAACTAGTCACACCACTCACACACCCAATATGAAATTGCCTTTTCACAGATTCAACCAGTTTAAAACAATCCTTTAATAAAACCATGGTATCACTGATCACCATCTTCCAATTTATCCAGTTGATTCTTAATTTTTCCATCCTTCCTTCATCAGAGTATCTATGGCATCATTGGCAACTAGAACGCTCAGGGGCCGTTTCGATAGTTCCTAGCCCTTAATACTCGGCAATATAATCACTTATCAAGATGGACTCTCATTGAAGATCAGCAAGATCAACCAACAGATCCATATAAGGGGCCATGGACTCATCCATTGAAGACCAGCAAGGTCAATCAACCAGATCCATGCCCGATTTCAGAAAACAACTCCAACTCTGTTCCAATATCTTCCTCGACGCACGCGTGGGTATCCTAGGCGACCCAGAGCCCGAGCACCGTATGGTCAGCACCCTCTAGGATCCTTCGCAGGTGACCTAGCGCTTCACGCATAGGCCGCTTCCTTGGCCCCTCATCCACCGTACCGGAAGCTCACCATTTTAATTGCACCGAGGCTGGTCAAGACCTTGGACGACCTTGCTACGCGAGACGTCCTTCATTGACTCCCCGTCAGCAGTTGCAACTTTACCATCACGACCTTAATCACAAGACGGTCAAAATGCTCCCCCCAGCATTCTTGACATAAAACAATCTTTTACAAACAGCATTTACAAACAGTTTACAATACAATTTCTATTTTAACTTTCATTTTTCCACATTATCCCTCATCAGTCTACATTACTTATTCCATATTCCATTTATATGTATACTCATCCCATCACATCATTTCCATCTCATCACTCAGATTCCCTCACATCACATATCGTATATTCACGTCCATACATCCACATCTATATGCGTACATTCACATCTACATGCATACATCTACATCTCTATGCATACATCCACATCCACATTCACATTCACCTCCATACATCTACATCTATATGCATACATCCACCTCCACATTCACATCCACATCTATACATCTACATCTACATGCATACATCCACTTCTACATCCACATCTACATCTATACACCTACATCTACATGCATACATCCACATCTCCATTCACATCTACATCTATACATCTACATCTACATGCATCCATCCACCTCCACATCCACATCTACATCTCTACATCTACATCTACATGCATCCCTCCATATCTCCATTCACATCTACATCTATACATCTACATCTACATGCATCCATCCACCTCCACATCCACATCTACATCTATACATCTACATTTACATGCATACATCCATATCTCCATTCCCATCTACATCTATACATCTACATCTACATGCATCCATCCACCTCCACATCCACATCTACATCTATACATCTACATCTACATGTATACATCCACATTTCCATTCACATCTACATCTATACATCTACATCTACATGCATCCATCCACATCTCCATTTACATCCTCATCTACACATCTATTTCTACATGTATACATCCACATCTCCATGCATACATCCACCTCCACATTCACACTCACATCCATACCTCTACATCTACATGCAAACATCCATATCTCCATGCATAATAATATTCTTTTAATTAATCTAGGATGATAGTTCCTAGAATATGGTAGGAAGTCCTCTTTTTATGCTTTGAATGAAATTATTTTATGCGTAATTTCTATAAAAATTTTGCCATAGCTCCGCTACTATGACTGATAAATCTCAATTTTTTCTAAGGGATAAGGCTCATTATTAAAGAAATAATTAGAATGGTCTCTAATTGGATCATCAATCCATAATGGTCTCTAATTGGATCACTAAGAAAATAATTAGAATGGTCTCTAATTGGATCATCAATCCATAATGGATTGAATCATCAATATACATAAACTAAAAGCATAGAAAAAAGCCATTAATTTGGCCTCAAGCATAGCTTAATCTTGGATTAAGGAAAAGCTTTATGAAAAGCTTCATTTGGATTAAGAATGGGTCATGAGTATGACCATTTCTTGAGTAAGAGAGAGAAATTACATAAAAACCATTAGAATTTAAACATAAATGGAAATTAACTTCTATAGCATTTATTAAATTATGTAACTCTTCACTACTATTCACCAATTAACTTCAATAGCACTTAAAAAACCATACCAATTAAACTTCTCAAGCTTGAGAGGGGTTGAGAAGAGAGAATCATTGAGTAATTATAGAAAAGATCGAATTTCACTATACTTATCTTATAATTTGCTTGATTCTTTGATCACGGTAGAGGCCCCCAACCAATCAATTGGTTTAGTATGTTGATGGAGCCACCAATGGGGATTGAAGAAAGAGAGAAGTGTCAAAAACTAGTGAATTATTAAAGAATTCACAGTTCTTGGCTTAGGTGGAGTAACAAAGCATAAGACACTATATATTTTGGCTTAGATGGAGTAGAGTAACAAAGCATAAGACACTATATATTTTAGCTTAGGTGGGGTAGAGTAACAAAGCATAAGACACTATATTTTTTTCAACAAGGGGAGGCTTCTATTTATAGGAAAATTTGAGCTCCTAACCAAACAAACTGATTCTAGAATTTTCCAAGTCAGTTTGGTCACTTTTTGACCATTTTTAGGTCAGTTAAGCTAACTTTTTGGAACTAGACTTGAATGAGGAGAGAGGAGAGATAAAATATCTCAATTTTTATGAGTTTAAAATTTATTCAAGCATGTGAAATATGCACCTCCTTTAAAGAATTCCCCTTCCTTACATATGTGTCATAATGGAATCATTTTGATATTGCTCATAGTTTTTTACTAATAAGCCTTGTACATTTTCAACTCTTCATCTTATGTGAAATATGTACCTCCTTTAAAGAACTCTCCTTCCTTACATATGTGTCATAATGGAATCATTTTAATATTGCTCATAGTTTTTTTACTAATAAACCTTGTACATTTTCAACTCTTCATCTTATGTGAAATATGCACCTCCTTTAAAGAACTCTCCTTCCTTACATATGTGTCATAATGGAATCATTTTAATATTGCTCATAGTTTTTTACTAATAAACCTTGTACATTTTCAACTCTTCACCTCATGTGAGCATTTACTCATTTTTGGGTATTTTCTTTTTACAATTTGGATTTATCTCCTCCCTACACATGGATTGATGCTATTGGCCCATAGGAACCTTAATTGGACCATAGTCTAAAGATTTATGAAAAATCTAGACCCTTAGGCTAAGGTTCTTTATACCTATTTCCAATTAATTCCAATTGCACATTGGAAAATTCTTTTTAAATTTCTGTTTCAGGGGAACTCATCTGAATTATAAGAGATATTTTTCTATCCAGAAATATTCAAAATCTGAATATTCTCTCTCTAGAATATTTTCTCTCTCTAGGTTAAAACAGTCACAAACAAGATCTCTTATATTTCAGAAAAGGGAATTGATTACAGGGGAATATACTAGACATCAAAAAGGGGGTGGGGGAGGAATCTTACAAGAGTTGACTAGTACAGGTACTTAATAGTCGAAAAATGAGGGTTAATTAGTAAAAAATTAGAATTTTGACACCTCATGAGCTTATGAGGGAGGCGCCTAGAATAAGCATCATTACTCTATTTTTTAATCAAAAAAATGAGATATTTTCTCTCTCCTCTCACATCTTTAAAACTAGATCAGAAAAGGGGGCTAACTGGTCCAAAACTTATCCAAAATGGATCAAACTGAAGCTGGAAGCCTCTAGATCCCAGTTGGACTTGGTTGGTGGCCTCCCTCACCTACAAAGTGACCCCCAATCCTTTGTATTTTCATATTGGAGTAACTCTATGCTAGTGTAATTTTGAGTTTAGTGTAATTCTATTATCCCTCTACCTTGGCTCTCCATTGTGAAGCTTTCGGGCTTCACTAACCTCTTCTTCTCTTGAAGATTACACTCTTCCCTTGGTGGCCAAGCTTCTTCTTTGAGGGCTACACAATTCTAGCAAGATAAAGAGTTAAGCAAACAAAGGGTAAGCCTAAACAATGAAGTTTATGCTCTCTTTTTGTTGATTATCTTCTTCCCAACCTCCCTCATGCTTGGGAAGCATTTTATTTTATGGGTTTCCTCTTACAAACCATGCTTTTCTTGATTATGATGAATTAATGCTTATGTTTAAGCTTAGGTTTATGCATAAACTAATCTTTATGCAAAAAGTGTAATTTTAAGCATTTTCATTTCATAGAAAATGTGGAGAAGTTATGGCGAAATTTCATCATTAGAAAATAAAGGTTTGTGCATAATATTCTCAATTCATAGAAAATGCGGGGAAACTATGGCAAAATTTGATCATTAGAAAATGAAGGTTTATTCATAAATTAATTTTATGCTAAAAGAGGAACTTTGAGTATTATCAACTCATAGAAAATGCGAGAAAACTATGGCAAAAATTTTATTATTAGAAAATAAATTTTATGCATAATTAATTTTTATGATAAAAGTGGAATTTTAAGCATTCTCATTTCAAAAAAAATATGGGGAAGTTATGTAAAATCTTTATCATTAGAAAATGAAATTTATGCATAAATAATTTTTATATTAAAAGTGGAATTTTGAGTATTATCATTCATAGAAAATGTGGGGAAGTTATGGAAAATTTTATATCATTAGAGAATGAATTTATGCATAGTTAAGTTTATGCTAAAAGAGGAGTTTTGAGCATTATTCATTGGTCAGAAAAATAAAGAAGATTATGCACAAAGTTTCTATATTCATTCAATTTATGAGAAGTATGGAAATGATTATGAATATAATTTATTTAGATAAAAATGAATTAGTTTGGGTGCATAAATGTTTTATGCTAAAAGAGGGATTTCTATGATATTAAACTTTTGGAAATATAGAGAAAAGAATGTGAAAATATTCATAGGGATGCATCGAGAAAACATAGATTAATTTTTAATCAAGAAGAGGAATTATGGGTATAATTGATTTTGTTAATCCTGTGAAATCGTATGCTGCATAAATCTTTTATTCAAAAAGAGGAATATTGAGCATATTTTATTTTAGGAAAATTTGAGAAAAGAATGTGAAAACATTCACAGGAATGCATCGAGAAAACATGGATAAATTTGTAATTAGAAAGAGGAATCACGAACATAATTGACTTTTGGGAATACATCTAGATTCTCAAAAAGTACAATCTTGGGTACATTTTGAACGGGAAAAGGATTTACCAGAAAAAAACCATAAACACGCTTAGTTAGATGAATGAATTACTTATGAGACTGACTTATTCCAAGATTCTCTGGGAAAGAATTCTTGAATTCTTAAAAGGATCGAGGATCCAAAAGCGAATGGAAATTTAGACTTAATTAAATTGAGTCGAGAAAAAGTTGCCTTTAAACTGAGCCAAGTAATGGCTGAGACTTAGAAGCTGTGTTAGTGTGAAAATTAGAGTAACTGTATTCTTAACGAGGTTGATTGTGGAACAAAAATTCTAATAAATAGATCAAGGAAAGTTGATAATCAAACCTGAGTTGTTCAAAAAATTCACACTTAACAAAAAAGGGATGACCACCCAAAATACTTTATTAAACGTGGTCATTTTAATTATAATACCTAATCCAAGTAATATATTTAATAAAACATATTCAAATAATAAGTTTGTACAAACTTATCCAAATTAAAATTATTGTGATCAATCAAGCTTGATCCAAATAGTCTCTGCCATTCATTACATTATCAACCAAAAAGGGAAAAGTTAGATTACAATGAAAAATTATTACATTGCCATTACCCAATTAGACTCCTAATTGCAATTCCACACCCCTGTCGCTCCAAGAATCACGAACCATGAAAGACGTCTCTATACATATCCAAATCTACACAAACACATATGAAAAAATATCACCAAAGTATGGATGGTTAAGAAAAATCAACTCAAAAATTAATGAGGAAAAATCTAATACCTTTCGATGTTCTATCTTGAAGCTTGCATCTTGTACTTCCTTAAATTCCATGATTAGTTATACGCGAACGTCTGCTAAGCTCCATTCTTTGCTAGTGTAGACAAGGTCAATGGTGCCATTGGGTAGTTTTACCGATAGTTTATGGGTGAATCAACACCCTCACATGACTACAAAGGTTTCTACTCCCCCCGTTTTCTTCATTCATCGCTTGTAGTGGAATCGGACGTATAAATTTGAGCGTGCTTTCAAGTATCAAAGTGTGATACTTGAAATCACAACTCCACAAGAATATATATTTCCATTATGCACCCCTTTCATTATATCCCTTGCATTTCCAAATAAACCATTCATTTACTCAGATTTCAATTTCTTGCAAATAAACATTGTTGGAGTGGCTTGTGGCAATAGCTTACAAAACATGTGCACAAAAAGACGAATGGGAGCATACCAACTAAGACCTACTCATTGAGAGGGATTTGTAAATTTTAAAGAGGATAGGATATCACTAATCATATTTTGTTTGAAGGTATCTACATTCCATTTATCTAGGATTGGCCACTCTATATTTGCGAAAGAGGGAAATGGAAGCTTTTAAAGTCTTCCATAGTCTTTAGGCCTAGAGGGAACTATATAAGAGTGTGTGAAAAATAATATTCTACTGCCAAGAAGTGTCCTAGGGTTCTTGTTGGTGGAATGAAAAAAAGCACTGAACATCCCTGTTATTCTCTTCAATGGTTGTTCCTTTATATAACTTTATGGGAATATGTCAGCATACACAAAACCACCAAAAAGAAGAAGTGAACAACAAGGGTATAACAGAATGATTTGAATAGAACCATATTAGTGACAAAATACTTACAATTACAAGGAAACTTTGTTTTTGCCATTTTAGGAGGAAGATGAATGTTTAAAGCCATGTAGACATGTTGAAGCACTACAACCATTCCTTCATTTCCGGTTTTCTTAAAAGCTAGCAAACTTTCCTTCCAATGATGTTCCAAAACACTATAAGCTTTGACTCTGTGTGGCCCTCCTAAGCTTGGCTGTAAATAACCCAATCATTAACCCTGAATCTTTCTCCAACCCAAATTATACCTTGCTCATTCCTAAAGTTGTTAAGACCATACTCAGAGATGAAATCATTGGGTCTCCTATTTGATGTTTCCCTTGTTGAGCACTTGCTTGCAAGAGGATAAAGTGTCTTAAGTAGGATTAAAAGAGGAATAGGGAGTTTAGAAGGTTTCTAGAGGATTAGACAAGAGCTTAGAGAGCCATTGAACCTTTCAACAAGATTTACAAGTGGTTAGACACGGATTAAAGAGGTTATAGCAACATTAGTAGAGATATGGAATCTTGTAACTTGCTGTAAGATTAAGGAGAGATTAAAGACACACAAGAGGATTGGAGAGAGATTACAAGCTGTTCCACGGGAACACTCATGGGAACACGGATTATGGAAGGAGGCCGGAAGCAATTAATGCGAGAGAGCGGGATTGTAGCCATGGGAACATAAAGACGCACATAATTTTTCCATATTTTTGTGCTGAAGTGCAATGTAAATTGTTTTAGGCCAATGTGGGTTCTAAATGAGAGATCTAAGTGTATTAAGCAAGGCTCACTTATGGGGTTGTCCGCCCATGTGTGAAAGAGGCCTAGGGTTAGGGTTAGTGGCATCTCTACAAAAGAGATGTTAGCTAAAGAAAGTGGACGTTTTTTGCCATTCCCATAAGCTATTGAGTGAAGCTCTTGAGCTCTCAAGCTATGGCAGCTCTCTAACTCTCTCTCTATTGTACTCTAATGAGCATGAAGCTCCAATGAGTATAGCTCCACTTCATTCTCTTAATCTGTTTTAGCATCATTGAAGTAGATTAATCTATGATTAGTTGAATGCTTCTTTCTTTCTCTTGTGTATGCTGCATGCTTGTAGTGTGTGTGTGTAGTCTCCATTGATGCAAGCTCTTGCCCACTTCTTTGGCAATGAGTTATTCATGGATAGACTCTCTCTATGAGCTTGTGGGTTTGTGAATGTTACATTCTCAACTTGCTTAAGCTTGTGGGTTAGTAGATGCACGCTTATGGATTTGCAAGCATTAGGGAAAGCTAAGATTTAATCAATGTTTGAATGGGATTAAGAGATTGCTATGCATTGATTGTTGTCTTGATTAGTGTAGTGGATTTAAGGGATTGAGAGATTGATTGAGGTATTGAATGGTTGAATCGTCAAGTGGTGGTTTGTGTATGTGAACTCTCCCTCATGGGATAAGCCTTCATGCACTAATCGGGTCAAGTCCTCGGATTGACATTGTGTTTCTTAACACGAGAGAACCGCTCTACAATGGCGCCGCTGCCGGGGAGCGAGTGCCTACATTAGTTGAGCACCGTACATACACTACCACTCCTTATTAAGCTCCAATCGGTTGCAAAACTGTTGGATAGGAGAGCAGGCTTTGGGACTAATTTTGGTTAAATTCTCTTTATTTGTCTTGCAATTTGAGTGTGGTTGGCTGGCTGGCTACACTTCTCCCTCCAGGTCAGGACAAGGATTCAACACACGGGAAGGATTGGAGGTAGGCACTAGACCTGCAAATTTTAATTTGTGTGCGAAAAAGAGAGGCCTGTTTTTGCATTTCTATCATTCTATTTAAGGAAAATTTTTACAGTTTCAGTTTTTTGCATGCTCGTTTTATTTTCTGTTCTTAGCTTAGTTTAGTTTTCTGCATCATTAATTTTGTGCATTTTAGTTCTCTGTTAAACCTGCACCTGTAGAGAAACTGAAATCTGCACACACACATGAAGATTGAACATTTCGAATTTGCTGCACATGCATTTAGTTCACTGCACACGGATTGAATTCGCTGCAAATCTCACAGTTGTACATGCATTTAGTTCACTGCACACGCACTTCAAAAAAAAAAAAGGCAGTTGTGTGTGAACAGCACACCGCGTGGAGAGACCCACACACCGCACCATAAAGACCGCCACCACACCGGACAAGGGGGTGCCAAAAAAAAAGAGTGAAAAAATTTTCATTTTCTGTCGCAAAAATTTGGGAGGTTATCTAACTTTTCGAGAGGAGTTAGACGACACCCATCGTCGAAATTTCAATCCCGGACCCATTTTCCCATAGTAACTCAGAATGGAAAACTGGTAAATTTCAGGGGATTTTTTATCCGAAAAAATACACCATTTTTTTTGGCCTAATGTGTTTGAGGGGGTTCAAAATGGGTTTTGGCAAAGTTTGAGCCAACTTAAAAATTTTTGCGAAAAAAAAATATTTATAAAAAAAAACCTTAAAATTTGACCTTATGCACTTGTGGTCGGGACGTCATATAGACACAACCATAGGGCCTAGGGCACCTTCTAGAGTACCTACACAGGAAAGTGGGACCCAATCGGTAGGAAATTTGGCAGATATTGCTAAAACCTTTTCCGAATCCCAATCTGATACCCTTTCCAGGACAACTAGCTCATTGTCTATGGACAATCTAGGGCCGTCAAATAATCATCCCTTAGCCCCAAATAGGATACCCACAAGATCTTTTAATCCATTTGAAGCCGACACCATGGGGTTACCACTCAATGTGAGACTTCAATATGTCTACACGAATGCTCAAGGAGCTGAGATTTTTAGGGATCCACAACAACGGTATCTCGTTAAGATCGCAGACTTTTTCTCAGAGCTTGATAGAGCACCTCTAGTCAATGACCAGGGTAACATGTATATGGGTGGAGATGGTGTTTGCTACGAAGTCACCTATCATCCAGAGAATGTGGACAAATTAGGGGAGCTCTCTAAAAGTGAGTTCTTAGACTTATCAAAGCCTTCCAGAGCAAGGGAATCTAGAGATGATTGGCTCATTGAGCCGGACATGCCTGGACCATCCAATGCCCAGTCCTCAAAGCCATCCATAGATGATCTACTTTGTGTAGATCTAAATTTGGAAAGGGACAGGAAAGGCAAGAGCAAAATGGATCAGGGGGCTGAGAACCAATGGGAGTTTGTACGACAAGTTCCAGTGATAAAGGTCTTTCAGGATGACCCACTTCAAGAGGTCTATAAGGACTCTTTAGAAGGATATTATGCCACAACTAGATCGCCAGAGCTAGATCTTCCTCTAGCACTTGTGGTGGTAGTCGAGAAGCTTGCAGGATATAAGAACCAAATCGTTGATAAATGGGCCAATGAATACCGAACCTTACATTGGAAGGAAATTCGTGAGCTTACGTGGAGAGGACAACCATTATTCATGGAAGTGTTCTCAACAAATACAGCTAAACCAGGAGAGACAGCCTTTCTTGGAGAAACTGTTGCTCCTCCCCTACGAGAGTTCACTAGAGAGGGACCCTCAACTTCAAAGTGGACCACTTCAAGTAGCCCAACTCTAGCACCAAGATATTATCCTACACCAAAAGTGCGACCACAGATCACACCACAACAACATTTCTCTCACTATGACAATCGGAGGGTAGGGGAGCCAACTCGGCCTCCCATAAATGCACCTCCTGAAATGCGGGTAACAAGATCTTTGGAGGGGGTTGGTGAGGCAGGTAATAGGGGACCCACACCAATTTGGGATGCATGTGGACCATCTTACCAAAGAGAGGAATAGTTCCCACTGAGAGTGAGAGGCCGTAGGCCCTATGATGAGTATTCAAGACAAGTAAGGCCATCAACTCTTCAAAAACTAGTAAAGAAGTACGAAGGGTCGGGAGATCCATATGACCATGTAGCAGCATTTAGGCAAGCAGTTCGAGCTGAGAAAGTGACAAGCATACGCAAATTGAAGGATTTGGGCTCACTCTTGAAGGAAAGGCCCTTGCTTGGTTTCAGGCACTAGAGGCTTCAGACAAATCTTCTTTACGAGTTTTGGAAGAGAGATTCATTGCTGCTTTTTCTTTGATGCGGATTCAACATGACACGGTAGCAAATATCTACTCTTTCAAGTAAGGCAAGACTGAGAGTGTTAGAGACTGTGTAAATAGGATAAAGCAGTACATTAATTGTTGCCCAGAAGATGAGAAACCCACCCAGAGTCGATTAATTTCTCTCTTCTTAAAAGGACTCAAAAATTCAACACTACACACACATCTCTATGCAAAGAAGCATACAAATTTCAATGAGTGTTGCCATGATGCTATGGATTTCACAGATAACTTCAAATTCCAAGATGGTACTGGCCCTGAGGTGAAACCTAGAGATCAGTGGGGTGATGACCAAGGTTCAGGAGGGTCTAGCACGCTAGTAAATCCAGACCACATAGCTAACGTAGTACTAAGGAGATTGGGACAAACCTATTGCCCACCCATGCAGCCACAACAACAGCAGCAGCGAATGAGGAGTGCACTACCTACAGGTCCTCATCTTTGTGGAGCATGTGGCAGTAACCATAAGACCGAAGAATGTAATACCTTTTCTCCTCTAGTCACAAACCAACCCACAAAGAAGTGGTGCCAGGCCTATGCTTGGAATTATACCCACACCACACAGGAATGTACTTGCATTGCAAGAATGAGATAGAAGCGTGAGCAGCAAAGGGGTGCAGTGGCTCCACAAATGCATCAACAGTATACTAATTTTGAACGTAAGCCACCAATGGCACAAGAGCAGGCACGACCTGTACTTGGAGCTCAACCTCCTGCTCCTGAGACTGCTCTTGTGAGGGTTATTGACTACGACAATTCAAATATGTGTAGAGACTTAGTAAACCCAAGCTATGTGGAGGAGGAATATGCATCATATTCATCCAAGGAAAATCTCTTTGAAAGTCCTGCATATCCAAGCCAAGCACTGGAGGCTACCAACCTAGGACTCCAGGCCCCTCAGGTCAATGGCAACAAAGGAAAGTAGAAGCCAAACTAATGGGCCCCTGTTATGAGTGCGGAGAACCCCATTGGGCTCGTGATTGTCCACATCGCCCAAGGCAAGCAGCTCGATCCAATACAACAGGACCACAGTTTCCACCGATTGAAAGATATTGTCTAGGGTGTTGTGTAGAACACTTTCCAAAGGATTGTTTGCTGAAACCACATGAGGAAGGCAACCTTAAGCAAAAAAAAAAAAATCTGCTTGAAAATGAATGAAGAAGAAACTTTGGGAGAACATTTGAGCAATCTAGGCTCTATAATACAACAACTCTTTTGTTTGGGTGTTGCAATGGATGAAGATGATAAGAAAGCTGTGCTTCTATCAAGTAAGGAAGAGGTTTCAAAATTCTCTGAAACCTTGATTGCACTAAAGGTCTCACTCAACTTTGTAGGGGCAGTTCCATCGCCACCTTCATCAAAGAATGAGGATGTCGTGCCACTTAGAGTCATGACTAGATCACAGACACGAAATACCAAAATGCAGACTGATGAGACACATCGAACTAGGGATGCAAAGGCAAATCTAGTGGACAAGACCCTACATTCCAAAAGGACCACTAGGAGGAAAAAGAACCGCAACAAGCGAACTAAGAGTGCATCCACTAGTTCTCAAGAAGTCTCTAAACAAAACATGAAGGATCAAGCTTTTACATCCCAAGAAGTGCACACTCGAATCTACTAATGATGCTGATAAGGAAGATGGATGGGATTCTGATTTTGAGATGTGATAATCCCTGAGGAAGAGTTAGGAAAGGCACGCCTACTTTTGAGAGGAAGGGAGGTTCAAGTAGAGATCCCTCGAAGCCGACCTAAACGTAAATACTGTAAGAGCCATAAGAGAATCCGTAAACGAGATGAGAGGGAACGACGTGAGAGAATACAAAAAGAAAAGGAAGAGTTTAAGAATGAACACTCTCGACCACCACCTCACTTCTCAGGAAAGAATGGATATCTATACTATGTCCAAGCACAAGATAGTATCAAAGCCCAAGTAAAACGATCAGATGGATTCCAACCACGAGAAAAGCTAAAAACTGTTAGCAAAAATCACAAAAAAACGAAGAAACCAAAACCAAAACTCAAGTCTAAAACCGATTCAAAAAAGAATGTCGGAAGTGCAAAGATAACGGTTGAACAAAAAAATCTGATGCAAGATTGCAAAAGAGAGCTCAAAACCACATGGTCTTCAATTAGTGATGACTCAAGTGGACAAGAACAAGGTCTCAATGTTCCCCCCAACTTCACACAGTACACTCTTCAAGATCGGAAGATTGTTCTTCAACAGCCCATGCGACAAAAACCAAGCGTGCTAGGGGTTTCATATGATGGTCCAGAAGATGCAAAAAAAATTGATATCGTTAAGTCAGGAGAAGAGCCTCGCTATTTGTGGATTGCCACAAACTTGTCCTTAGATGAGGAGAAGTTATTAATTCAAACAATAAAGGAGTATCGCGATGTTTTTGCTTGGAGTTATAAAGACCTCAAAGGAGTTGATCCAAGCATATGTCAGCATACAATTCCATTGCGAGAGGATTCAAAGCCTTCCAAGCAACGTCCTTATACTTACAATGAGAATTTTGCACGAAAGATAAAAGAAGAAATAGACAAGCTCTTAGAGGCAGAATTTATCTATGAGATTGAACACACTGAATGGGTCTCCCCTATTGTAGTGGTGCCCAAGAAAAATGGAAAACTTCGAGTATGTGTAAACCTCAAGAAGGTAAATGCAGCTAGTGTATGTGATCATTACCCACTTCCAATCACAGATCATGTTTTGGAACGAGTTGCAGGGAAAAAGGCATATAGTTTCTTGGATGGATTCTCCGGTTACAATCAAGTGTCAATTGATCCAAAAAGATCAACACAAGATAGCCTTTGCTACTGAAGATGGCATCTTTGCCTATCGTGTTATGCCATTTGGTCTAACAAATGCACCAGCAACCTTTCAGCCGGTTAATGAGTCATGTATTCAAGGAGTGCCTTAGGCAATTTCTTGAGATCTTCATGGATGATTTATGTGTTCACTCACAAGAGCGTGATGATCATATAGAACACCTCAGACTTGTGTTTCAAAAGTGTCAAGTTTATCGTATATGCTTGAATCCTGACAAGTGCAAATTCATGGTAAGACAAGGGAAAATTTTGGGCCATATTGTTTCTCGCAATGGGATTTCAACAGATATGGACAAAATTGACGTCATTGTCTCCTTACCTCGGCCTATCAACCCTAAAGGGGTACAAATATTCATGGGACATTGTGGCTATTATCGTCGATTCATCTACATGTATGCTGTCCTAGCCAGACCATTATATGCTCTTCTTGTAAAGTTTAATTGGACTGATGAGTGTGAGGAATCCTTTGAAAAGTTAAAGCAAGCATTGTGATTGCACCCATCTTACGGGCACCAGATTGGAACCAAATCTTTCATGTCCATATTGATGCTTTAAACTTTGCAATTGGATGTATTTTGGCTCAATCGGGAGAACATAATAAGGATTTTCCAATCTCATATGCTAGTCGACAGTTGAACAATGCTGAGAAGAATTATACCATAACAGAAAGAGAAGGTTTGTCCATGATATATGCAGTGAAAAAGTTTCGCAATTACCTTTTGGCAAACAAATTCATATTTTTTATGGACCATCAAGCATTGCTATATTTGGTGAATAAGCCTTGTGCAACTAGAAGGATTGTGAGGTGGTTTGTCATCCTTCTTGAGTTTGATTTTGAAGTGGCAGTCCGAAAAGGAACAACTCATCTTAGGGCAGATCATTTGTCTCAAATCACCTTTGGCGAAGCTCCTGTGGGTATGGATGATGATATGTTAGATTCAACACTTTTCCTTGTAGAGAAAGCTCCTAAATGGTCTGAACCCATCTTAGAAATTTTGACAAGTGGGCAGATACAACTAGCGGGTCCTAATGTGGACCTATGACAACCATTCAAGTTAATCTCAGGGAGATTATATCGTCAGGGTAATGATGGAGTGTTGCGGCTTATACCTAACCCTGACCAATATGAGGAGATCTTGGAATGGGCACATGAGGGTATTGGTGGAATCCATGCATCAGCTACTACTTGTGTGCGACGTATAACTCAAGATGGGCAATGGTGGCCTACCATGCATGCGGATGCTGAAAAATTTGTTCGTAACTGTGCTTCTTGTCATATTCAACAACCAATTCATAATGTCACTTTATTCCAAATTTCAACTACACCAAGTTGGAGTAAGTATATTGTGGACTATCTTAAGCATGGTCATACCGATCGAACAATTTCTAAACATCGAAAGCGTGCTATTGAAGTTGAAGCGGCAAACTATATGCTGATAGAGGGCCAACTCTACAAGAGGGGCAAGGATGGCAACTTGCGCTTGTGTGTATGTGAAGCTGACTACTTGAAAATCTTGACTCATGCATATGCAAGTGTTGGGGGTGGACACTTTTCGGGCAATACCACAGCTAAGTTGATTAGGTGGTCTGGGCGAGTGTATAAAGTTTGAAGTTTCTAAATTTCATTGTTCTACGCCCAGATACCTCCTGATGGACACTTGGCGAGATACATGTCCACCATGCATTAACCCTGATAGTACTCAACCTGAACATCGCGGGGGTTATAGTGCTCCTCCTTTTCAAACTCATTCTAGGTACAATTATGCTCCCTTAGGTGAAAATTGCTGTGGGCATCACTTTGTCACTTTATTCTATCAACAGCATCACCCATTTCCACATTGTCAAGAGTTTACGGCCCGACTCGTATTAGGAGAAGCTTCACACATTTGTTGGCTATGCCGCTCTTACTTTCGACGATATGGCACGGGCTTAATGAAACAAATTGTGGGAATTACACCCCAACACCATAACCTTCTTGATGTGAGAGTACCAGACCGAGGACCAAATCAACGTAGATTACCTGAGGAGGCTCAAGCATAACAATGGAGGGATACATGCATAAATGACTTGCAACCACCTATCTTGCAAGCCCTCCTTCCCCCAGCCTCAACATGTCAATTTTGGATCACTATGAGTACCTATATTGAGCAGTTCCAAAATCGGAATTGTCTGCTTAACCTTCCCATAGAACCAATGCCATGTTTTAGCGCGGAAGCACTCCTTCCTCTACCACCTTCTCCAGAGGCCGGCTTTTGCACAGGGTTGTCCTTGCATCCTGAAGTGATTGATACCATCTTTCCAGCAGAAGTGGACACGGATCCACCACCAGTGCAAGGGTAAGCTCATCAACTCCACAATAAGATCAACAAGCCAGGGCACTTTTCTCCCACTGGGTTTTTCCCCTCAGCTATATAACAAATTTTATTCTTTTCTTTTCTTTTCTTGTTTGTTAATAAACATTTTGCAGAGATCTCAGCTAAACAAGAGCATACTAACACGCCCCAATAGTCCACCTACCGTGCACACAAATTAGGAAGGGGGGAGACATGCAATGCCTACAAAGAGCAAAGAGAAGCAATCTGCACAACATTAGCAATGCATCAATGCAAATGCACAACATCAACGAGTACTACAACAGGTGTATTCAAATTATAATCTTTTGTTCTTTATGTGCTTTTAACTTTTGGATATATTGTTTGCATGTTCAGACACAGTTGGCTGGTTTAAGTTTTAAATTAGTTATTAAAATGTGGTGAGTGATTTCTAGATTCTTAGAGGACTTAGTAGAAGGTATTTCTATTTGAAGACGGTGTAGGATATATACCAAAGGAGTATGCCAAGTTCTTATGCTCTCGAAGTATATTAGTTATCCCTAGTTAGTGGTAGCTACCTCTTAGGTTTACTCACCTCTTTTAGCACTCTTTAAAACTCTAATCGGCCTTTCACTTGTATGCTCACGTGTGAGATTGTCATTGCTGGTTTTTTTTTCAATAAAAGGCTTTACTTGTCTTCCATTGTTTTTTCTAGCTTTTGCTTCTACCGCGCCTGAGGACGTGCGCGATTTAGGAAGGGGGGAATGTTCCACGGGAACACTCACGGGAACACAGATTATGGAAGGAGGCCGGAAGCAATTAATGCGACAGAGTGGGATTATAGCCATGGGAACATAAAGACGCACATAATTTTTCCATATTTTTGTGCCGAAGGGCAATGTAAATTGTTTTAGGCCAATGTGGGTTCTAAATGAGAGATCTAAGTGTATTAAGCAAGGCTCACTTATGGGGTTGTCCGCCCATGTGTGAAAGAGGCCTAGGGTTAGGGTTAGTGGCATCTCTACAAAAGAGATGTTAGCTAAAGAAAGTGGACGTTTTTTGCCATTCCCATAAGCTATTGAGTGAAGCTCTTGAGCTCTCAAGCTATGGCAGCTCTCTAACTCTCTCTCTATTGTACTCTAATGAGCATGAAGCTCCAATGAGTATAGCTCCACTTCATTCTCTTAATCTGTTTTAGCATCATTGAAGTAGATTAATCTATGATTAGTTGAATGCTTCTTTCTTTCTCTTGTGTATGCTGCATGCTTGTAGTGTGTGTGTGTAGTCTCCATTGATGCAAGCTCTTGCCCACTTCTTTGGCAATGAGTTATTCATGGATAGACTCTCTCTATGAGCTTGTGGGTTTGTGAATGTTACATTCTCAACTTGCTTAAGCTTGTGGGTTAGTAGATGCACGCTTATGGATTTGCAAGCATTAGGGAAAGCTAAGATTTAATCAATGTTTGAATGGGATTAAGAGATTGCTATGCATTGATTGTTGTCTTGATTAGTGTAGTGGATTTAAGGGATTGAGAGATTGATTGAGGTATTGAATGGTTGAATCGTCAAGTGGTGGTTTGTGTATGTGAACTCTCCCTCATGGGATAAGCCTTCATGCACTAATCGGGTCAAGTCCTCGGATTGACATTGTGTTTCTTAACACATTTGTTGATCGGTAGAACTCTATATTGCACGGTAGAGAGAACCGCGCTCACAACAGAGATTAGAAAGAGATTAGAAGGTTGCAGCAAAGATTAAAGAGGTTATAGCAAGATTAGTAGAGATATGGAAGCTTGAAATAGGGTTTGAAACTTTCTGCAAGATTAAGAAGAGATTAAAGACATACAACAGGATTGAAGAGAGATTACAAGCTTACATCAAAGATTAAAAGGAGATTAGAAGGTTGCAAGCAAGATTAGAGAGGGATTTGAGAGCTCTAAGACTAATGGTTTGTATGTGTAATTAGTTTACGAGCATAGAAAGGGGCTAGGAAGCTTGGAGAATTCTTTTTTCACTGTAGACTAATATGGAAGCACTTATTTGGGGATAAAAATGAATTTTTTGGAGGAAAAAAAAAGAAAATTTTAGGGTTACTTTTCGGCCATGTAGGTCTAGTGGGGCCATAGGGAGGTGAAGTGGCTACTAGATAAAAAAGGTGATGTGATTGGGGTTACTAGGGGGACAAGCCTAAAGTATACGAATAAATACCCCTACTTTAGGTACTAAATCTAGTGGACAGAATGTGCACTCCCCCCTCCCATTGGTCCAAACCTGATTAAAATGTCATTAAAATTAATCCTTTAGGGCCCTTTTGGTAGTCCATATTTCCCCTAATGCAAATTGTCAGGTTTTGGAGGGTATTATGAAGAAGGCAAGGTATTTTTGGGCCCTCGGTGAGAATCCTTGAGGTTTCCTCCAATAAGAAACCCAAGAGCATGGAAATCATTAGTTTTTAGGATAACTTGTCGCTTTTTTTTCTCCACGGAGAGCTCAAGTTGTTAGGTCAAGTCAATCCAAGACTGCAAGTTCATATAAAGAAGTCATTGTTTTGCAGAGTGTAGATCATCATTTTTAGGGCTTGAATAGAGTCATGTATGTGTTGGTGGATGTGTTCATGGGTTCCTTTCTTATATGTATGTTTAGTAGACTGAGTGGGTCATCTTGTGTGTTTCCCCACAATAACATCTTGATTTAAATGCTAGATTGACATCCGCAATCAATGAGCTTGAAGCCTGTTCTTATGTTCGATAGGGATTCAAAAGTACCTCGTAAATTAGAAAATTACAAATTTATTACCACATTTGAATTGAGTTTTGTATCACGAATTAATACGTAGGACTAATGGTTACCTTCAACACTAAAGGTGTTTTGGTCCTTTTTAGATATCGAAAGTGCTATTTTGAAAATGGGGAAAGGGCACATTCTCCTATGATTATTAAATTTTGGGGAGGACTGTGCCAACTCCCTGGCCATACTTTATGTATGTTTTTTTTTAATTAGGACTGTGTAACTTAGATTCAAATGTGGTAATGAATTTGGAATTATCTACCTTCTTGCGATGTACTCTGAGATCTCTATCAATGTCCATCATTTCCTCACGTCGAATATAATCATAGGCTTGATGTTCATGCTTGTTTGATCTCTTTAAGCTGTTCATATAAACTTGAGAAAGACACGCATATGAAGAAGACGTGCTACAGAAATGGTATGGCTTGCAGTGTCTAGCTTCTTTCAAGAGCTTCAAGATATTTATACGTGAATGGAAGGACACACATTCTTTCAAAGTACATTGAGAATGCGAACGCACAAGTGCAATCAATCAAGAGGATAAGGGTACCCAAGCATTCTAGTTAGAGGGGAAAAAGCATTCTAGTTACAAGTGAATGGCGACCTTCTTTTCCTTTTTTCCCCTAGAAATTGGGTGTGGCGGACACCTTTGCATGCACAACCAAGGATGACCACAACCGATGCGCAGTTCACAACAAACAGCCCCGTAAAGGGTGTGAGTGGCTACACTATCCAAGGTACCAAGCATTGGGCATGCTCAAGAGGACCACAAGCCACCAAAAGACAAAGAGCCATGCCACCTCTTGATGATGGGAAAGTAGGGGCCAAAATGGCCTAAATGCCCTGGTCACTTTTCAAAAAAACACCATATGGGATTATAAAAACCCTTCTTGTACACGTTTTCTCTAGAAAGAAAGAAGCTTTGTTTCCTAGGCCTAAAAATTACTACTAAGCTTGTTCCAAGGCATTAATATGCCAAAGGTTTTGTTTGCCAATATCCACTAAGGTTTTGTTTGCCAATATCCACTACTTATTCCAAGTAGCCATTCCTCTCTTCCCTCAAGCTCCAAAAAAGGAGGGAAAAAAAAAGAGAGAACATGCAAAGCACAAGTCACAATTACGGGGCCAATTTTTGCAGACGAGATGGCTGCGGCTCTGGCTGGCGTTACTTCTAGGCTTGCGTTTTTCCAGCACTAGCCGGTATATTCGCCTGCGGTTTGGTTTGATGATAGCCGGTATATTTGCCTGCGGTTTGGTTTACTTATGCCTCTGGAAACAGCCGCCCCGATCTTACGATCAAATTCACAAGTACACCACTTCCTCCTTTTACACGGTCGCCAGCCTCTCCGCGCTCCCCTACCACTAGTACGACTGCACCTCCCCCGTCGCCAGCCTCTCCGCCCTCCACGGCACCTCCCCCGTCCACACCGTCCCCGGCCTCTCACCTTCTCCAACCACCACCACCACCCCTACCGGCGCACCCACTGGCTCCGTCACCAAGTCTTGGTGAGTGGCTAAACCTGCAACTGACCCCGCCGCCTTGCAGCAGGCTCTCGACTTTGCTTGTGGAGCAGACACTGCCTTCTGCCAAGCCATCCAGCCTGGCCAATCCTGCTTCCAGCCCAACACCCTGCAATCACATGCATCGTATGCTTTTAACGCCTACTGCCAAGTCCTCAAGGACCACGCGGAACTTGCAACTTCAATGGGCCTGCCATCCTCACAATTACTGACCCAAGTAAGTTACTCCTCACCCATGTGGTGCAGCGAACGGCATTTTGTTTTCTACACTAACTGCATATGCTGCTGCTGATGCAGGTTATGATGAATGCGAGTACACCTTTCTTTGCTGCTTGGAGTTCTTTCGAGTGAAGAGGCATTTCGTTGGCCTGCTTTTTTTTAAGTGAGGTTTAGGAATTTTAGTTGATTTTCTAATCAAAATTTTCGAATTCCTATAAAAATCATTTTTTACTTGCCACATTCAGTGTGGAAAATTTGGAAATGTGGAAAATTTGGAAACCTTGTCTCTCTCTCTCTCTCTCTCTCTCTCTCTCTCTCTCTCTCTCCAATTCATGTGTTCAAATTTAAACAAAATGATGCCTTTATCTCTTTTTCCTCTAGATAAAAACTTAGGACTTCTCCATAGGATCTCATATATTTGGATCTATCACATGTATGGAAGTCTACGAGCAAATAGGTTTTTGGAGATGAGGACGTCTATCCAAAGTAACCTTGGTGTGATATTGACATTTTTTGTAGTTGATGGTCTTTATCCAAAGTAATGCTAGGGTGACTTGGAAGCTATGGAGATTAGGACGTCTCCCAAAGTAATTTTGGCATCTTATGGCATTTTGTGTAGTGGTGGATACATTCTCACTTCGTTTCAAATTGAGGCAATAACATGAGACTTTTATCTTCATGGCATCAGTCATATGTGTATTAAAATGATACTCCTTGTGCCACAAAGCTTGTTGACAAAGTAGAGCAATGCTTGATGGTTGATCAAAGTTATAAGTCGGCTAGAAGTCCCGTGAACTAATCAAGAAATGCTTGATTAGTTGACAAGCCTTATATTGGCACCACAATTACTTATCCTTATGAATGAATGAATCTTGTGAAAGCTTATTAGAAGTAGTGGGCAATATCCTCACTATCCTTAGAAACAAATTCAAGGCACAAAGGCTCATCAACTAATCAAGCAATCATTGATTAGTTGATGAGCCTTACATAGATATCAAAATTTACTTATCCTTATTAATGGAGTGAGAACTTATTAGCTAGGTAGTGGGCAATATCCTTACTCTACTTACGTATAAAGCCAAGGTTAAACAATGGAGCATCAAATTATCATCCACCCCAAGGTAGAAATTATCTCCATTTATCTTCCAAGGTTTATCTAAAACCAAAATGCTTCCTTAATTTTACACATACTACCTCTATATGTCTAAAGTTTACTTCATTTCATTTACTTCTCCATTATATTTAGGATGCAAAGAACATAAACAATATCCTTACTCTACTTATGTATAAAGCCAAGGTTGAAGAATGGAGCATCAAATTATCATCCACCCCAAGGTATAAATGATCTCCATTGATCTTCCAAGGTTTATCTAACACCAAAATGCTTCCTTAAGTTTATGCATACTACCTCTATATGTCTAAAGTTTACTTGATTTCATTAACTTCTCAATTGTATTTAGGATGCAAAGAACATAAACATACCATGATATCTAGTCCACACTTTCTTGGTGTGGACTAGATAGTATAGGATGTGTACAATCTCCACACAATATGTTCTCTTCCAGAGTTGTTTTTCCCCTAATAGACTAATTTAGTTATAGAAAACATACACATTTCATACTCTACACTCCACAACGTGTTTTTCCACAAAACGTCATAATTGGATTGGCACAATCTTGGGCAATGTCTTGTAATATATGCTCACTTTATAAAATTGATAAGAGGTTTTTCAATGATCGAATCTCATTTAACACAGTTCTTTCATGATACATCACTTGAAATTAATTTTCTAAACTTCTATTACATCTAGAAATTCACATAATATTTCTTCTTACTAATTAAAAAATATCCATCTTGGCATAGAAATACTAACATTATCAAGAATAATCTTCTAACCTCCTCTTTAGTTTTCTTATTTTTTCTAAAGTCTAAACTTTCAAAGGTCACATTATTCGTCTAAATTTCTCAGGTTTTATGCCCTAGCAAAATTTTCTACACTTAAACAAGTGTAAATTTTAGGTCATCTTAACCTTGTTAGTCTATTAGCATGCTACTGAAGGCAATAATTAATAACACCCTCTACTCTCTCATTGAAACACCACCACCTTGCAAAGATGCTCGCACATCTCAAAGCAAGAGAAAATCCCAACAATCCCTTAGTGCAAAAAAAAAACTAGGAAAAGAAGTGAACATCTAGCGGAGAGAGGGATGGGGAATTCAATTTGATAAGCAAAGAGTTAAAAGGGCTCTAATGGGAAGGATGTCACAAACACAACTTGCATGATCCACACTATTAACCTTTTGGAAGAAAAATGCACTCACCCGACATGAAACACAAAAATAAATTCTCTCTCACTCTCTCTTTTGTATGAAAGAGTTGCTTGAACAAAATGTACATGAGAAAATAATAAGGAGTATATCTTCCATGAGTGAAGAGGTACAAAAGTTATTATAAATAGAAAAAAAGTAAGAGGAGACCTCACCTTCTTCACTATTGTCTACCATTAATAGATAGAAAGATGGACTTTCATAAATTGTGAGATGATAAACAGCTATAATAGGACACCCGTAGTGGCTGCAAAAAGGACACTCGCAGTGCCTACAAAGAACAGGTGTAATAAGAGACCCATAGTGGTTGTAAAGATTCAACTAACAGGGAAACCTCATCCTCATTAGGGTACGAATCCTCTCATGTGAATAAGGCTTGAATTCTTTGGATGATGCACCCACAACAAAGGTCATGTCATAGTTCACTACAACATAAAGCAAGCATAGACGCTGTCGTGCCACAGCACGTCTATGGTGTGAAACCATGCATGTGAGGCCATTAAATGCAAATCCAGATGCATGGGATTAAGTGCCTGTGTACATATGGGATGTATGGCGTGTGAAGGGTTTTGCTTTTGAGGGCGTCGCCAGGTGTACAGGTGAAATGGTTTGGTGTTGAGCTTGTTACAGGCCTGTCTGGAGTAAGGTTCACTGCTGGAAGAGTATCAGCTGCTCGACGGCTTTGGAAATGTATACGCGTCCCCAAGGATACAATGGGCAATTAAAGGTTGCATTTGAAGAAGGTGTGGAAGGCATGGGTAATTTAAAGGTTAAAGGATAGTGCTGCTTTGGAGCATAGGTGTAAAAAGGATATTATGGTGGCCCTTTTTCAAAAAACAAATAAATAAATAAAAATAAGGATTAATATGGCCAATATGGGCAAAGCCACATGGCTGTTGATGGGGGCCGCCAGCGAGAGAGTCCAGAATATACGAAGCGTGGAGGTGACGGGGAAGCGCGGGCTGCAGAGAAAAAGGGGAGATCGCCTCGTGAAAAGGAGGCTTTTCTAAGGGTTCTAGGGACGGTGGGCGGCAGCTGCTGCAGAGAAAAAAGACAGGCGGCCGCTTTGGTCACGTGAAAGTCGCCTGGGGAGAGGAACAGCTGGGACACAGAGCAGTAAAAAGGAAGGAGGGGTTCGCCGTGTCTGTAGGCTGGGGGGGGAAAACTCTCTCGTGCAGCTAAAAAAGAAAAGCCAAGGAGGGGTTCTACTGAAGGGGCGCAGCTGTAAGAGAGAAGGGAAGCGAAAGTGCAGAGGCAGAGTGTGGCCGCTGCTCGTGTGGAAGCTGGGAGCCTACTTTGTGAAGAGCAGCGAGAAAGCGGCTCTGGAATGCTGAGAGAGCGCAGCTGCAGATAGAATAAGGTGAGGAGAGAAACGAAGAAGTGGCCGTGGTGTGAAACGGGCTGCTTGCAGCGACGACTGAAGAGACAAGAGGCGCTAAAGAGGAGTCGCTCTCGGGTGCTGTGTGGCCATCGTGCAAAGCTACTGGAAGCCTTCCTTGTGAAAAGCAGCGAAAGGGCGGCTCTGGTGTGAGTAGAGAGGGCGCAGCTGTGTGCCAGGTTGAGGGGGATCGTCTGTAAGCGCAGAGAGCAGAGGTTCAGTGAGACTGGTGCTCGAAGGCGCTGGGAGTGTGAAGTGCAACCGTGAAGACTGGCTGGCAGAAAAGGTGGCTTCGGGTAGCAAGTTCAGATGAGGAGGTGAGGTAAAAACTTGTACAAAGTGGTGGTGCTTCACAAAGGCTAACATCTGAAGTTCACAGAATTCTACCCAAGTACAAGCAGGTCAAGAGCCATTAAAGGCTACAAGATCAACTGAGCATGGAGTTTCTAAGGAAATGTGGAGCTTATGAATTTGCAGCTCAAGCCAGAAGCACGTAATGCTCTGAAGCTTCCCATTAAAGTCAAAGCAGGATTTTTAGGATCAGTGAAAATGAAGAAACTGATAAAGCTGAAGTGAATAACTCATAGCTGGGGCTCTCTGGCACAACTGAAAGACGAGCTAGAGTGGATGACGTCAAAGGGCTGGCTGACGGCTGGCGACAAGCTATGGTAAATGGGCTGTTGGCATGCATATGCTGAAGATATGTATACCCTTTGGATTTGATGATGTCTTGTGAGTTTTATTGTTTTGTCTCATGAGTGTTGTTGCATGTCAAACATTTTGTACAAACATATAGCATATGTTATGATGAAGCTTTGATGATGATATATGAAGATGATGATGAGTTCTCTTGCCATAAGCCTTGTATTATCAGAGTCGAAGATGAGTGGAGACAATCCCATTGAATGTATGCCTGAGACAAGAGATTGAAATAATGCCATGCTATACTTTGTTCTATGAGAAGCTGAGAAGACATTTAATGCTTGGAATTTGAAAGCTACTCTCACAGCAAGAAGTCTCGCACTTTCCCAGCGACACCGCCCACGTCACGACAACGCGCTGCATAGACGTGCAAGTTATGAGGGTTTCTATACTGACGTCTATAAACATGTCTATAAGTGCGTCTACTTCCTTTGAAACTAGACTCTCTTATAGACGCATAAGTTATGTTTGCATCTATAGTCGCGTCTATAAGCACGTCTAGTTTCTTTGAAATTAGACGCGCTTATAGACACGATTATAGACGCACTTATAGATGCAATCTGCAACAATTTCCTATGCAATTGCAATTATGGACCTTGTAAAGAAAAAAAAGAATCTTCAATCCCCAAAAATATCATTTGCTGAACTATGTGCACAAGATTTTGATAATATGCATGATTTTTTGGTGCATTTATATACAAATGAATCTCTAGAAAGCATATTTTCAAGGAAAAATATGCTAAGGAAAGAGAAAAGAAATAGGTATAAATTAAGTAATGTGGTGAAAGGGATGGATACATGCAAAGGTTTAGGTATATCAAGTAATGCCATAAAAAACAATCCAAAGGATGATGATTCAATCCCCATATCTTTTCTTCAAAGTGAAGCTTTTTTAAAAAATCTTGAACCTCCATGAAAAGCAGTCCAAAGGTGGATGATTAAGTAATGCCACAAAAAGCAACATATCACAATAAATCTATACATGTAATCTCAAAAAGGCATGAGTCTATACATGTGTAATCTGAAAAAGGCATGAATCTATACCAAAAGGAAGACCATAGCCATAATAAAAGTACAATGAAGTTCAACCTCATCTTCAATGAGGTCAACCATTGCTAAAGTATCTATCTCAATGTCCATGCCTATATCAAAATCTACAGATAGATCCATCCCACTACCAGAATAATCACTATGCGAGGCAATATCATCATCTCTAATAGCACGATCATCATCTCCAATGGCATGATCATCATCAATGTTTTCCAAACTATCTCCCTCCATAGTTGAGTTGACATGCTCCTCCATATGCTCAATGTGGGTGAATGTACTATAAATGGCTCTTGAACGTGGTGAGATTGGGATTATATGCCACCATCTCTTATTGTCAATTATTGGTCGATACACAACCTATTCAAGCACAAAGGTACATCATACAAAAAAATTGCATCTCTACTATCTGTAAATGCATATTTTGTAATTACCAATAATTATACATACCTATTCACAATGTTGTGGTAGCACTAGAGTCCCATCCTTTCCTTGCCAAAACTTTGTAGAGTCAATGGTCACAAATCCACTTGCATGACGCTTGATTATTGCATTAGGACCTCTTTCCACCACATCCTTAAACCACTTGACATCAAAATATATACAAAGAAGCTTCAAAATTCAAGCTTATAGATATTTTGGATCAATCCACAATAATCATCCATGGTTCCATCAGCTCCCTCAAAGCTTGCAATTAACCCATAATCTTGGGTGTTCCTCTTCTCATCAATCCTTTGTGTGCAAAAATGTTTACCCTCCGACCACAAAGCATTAAACATTGTGCACTATGCCAAGACAAAAAAATTTATAAATACCTCAAAATAAATTTTTGCAAGTTTAAAATACTAAAATATGATTGAGAACACAAGATTGTTTACCTTTTCGAAGCATCCTCGGGCATACTCCCACTCCTCCAATGTGATATGCATGTTTTCGTCTTGCACCACTTTCTCCATCTCTTCATGTAGCCAATCTACATCAAGATCCTTGGGAAGCGATCGTAGGTGCTCGGGGTTTGGCACACTACGTCCATGGCGCTTATAGAATGCCAACCTTTCACTTGGTTTTCTTACCTTTTCATCCTCATACTTTGCCACCCATCTTCTCATCACAACACTATTAAGCACACAAAAGGTATTAAGCTTACTATATGCATCTCTGTATCCATGACTTTGGTCTTTCCCTTTCCTTAAGGAACATGATAGGTCATCCTCAAGTCTTCTTCATTGCTCCATAGGGGTGAGGGAGACAGGGATCCTCTTTGGCAAGGTATTTTGAGATATAAACAAGTGATTCTTGTACCAACCAGCCATACTACCTTCTGGATGTACATTTTGGCTTACAAAATCCTTTAAGGTCTTCATGAAATGATCAAGAAAGAACATCCATCGAGCATGCATAGTGCCAGATATGGCAATTTGCTCAATTAAATAAACCATAAGATGTAGTTGGCTTGTGAGAATTGACCGTGGCAATGTCTCCTCCACCAAACAAACCACCTCCACCGTCCACATGACCCTTGCATAGTCAAGTGTACATGGATTGATTTCCTTTGAGCTCACATATCTACAATGCAAAACAATAAACAAATCATTTTGAGAAAAATGCGTGTAAAAAATTGGCTATGCGTGTTTGCGGTACAAACCTCACAAGATTCCCTATAATATAAATCGTCTCTCACACTCATTAGAAGAATTTGGAGCTCATTTTGGGGCCTTTTAGGGTTTGGAGAAAATGCCTAACAACCAATCAAAAGAAGGCCAACGTAAAGTAGAAAATCCACAAAAAAGAGAGAAAAATAGAAAATAGAACAGTACTTTATGGTGGCAGAAGCATGCGAGATGAATAGGGAGATTTGTTTTTGATTCTCTCAAGAGTATGTTTGAAACTTCCCGCTCGCGCGACAATCCAATTTCCTTTATTCTCAGACTTTCGAGGGACTATTCCATCTTCGACATGCATCTCTCCTTGCCATATCTTTGTTGTAATTTGCTCTCTTCAACATTTCACCTGTTGTGGATATCTTTTTGTTCTTTCTTTTAAGTCGATCTACATTACTTAGAATGTTAGATTAATTGAAATCTAACATCATACTATCTTTATTTTGTGTTGGTTTCTATTAGGGGTGTGTTAGATTCGTAGCCTGAGATGGCACACTAAATTGTCATTTTCACAAATTTTACCTAATTTTAAAGTGCCTATAATAAGATTCCATGGCCTTGTTTTTGTCATTTCACTCACTCCTCACTTTCTCACCCATGTCTTGAATGAAGAATAATGCACGTACAGTACCTTCTCATCCTGCCAATGCTGCTACTAGTAGTAGAAAGTATCCTCTCGATCATCCTGAGAGCATGGAATCGTCAACTGACAGGGAGCAGGAGCAGGAGCAGGAGCAAGGTCCTCCACCATGAAAAGGATAAAATATTCCACCTCCATGAGGGCAACGTGTTGGGAAGACCCTCCCTGCCAACATGGGTCCCCTTCCAACACGAGAGGAAGTCCAAGTAGCAATAGGAGGACAAGGAGGCTCTACAAGTGAGGGGAGTGTGCCTTAGATTCTATATTTACAAGCACCACCACAATAAAAGGTAGGAAAACCTCCACCACAACCTCGATGTGGCCACCCTAAGGGACCTGATTTGTAGAAGGCTCCTCGTCCTCCAAGGCCTTAGAACTCGAATGTGCCTCCACGTGCACCAAGGGGGAGAAGGAAATATGGAATCTAGGCACTCCAAGAGATACACAGATTTTAAAAATCTATGGATCTCCTTATTTCCAAGGCACCTTTCACATGCCTCGTAAATCAAATCCTATATAGTTACTCTCAGTAAACCTTGTACATTTTCAACTCTTCATCTTATGTGAAATATGCACCTCCTTTAAAGAACTCCCCTTCCTTACATATGTGCAAAGCCTTGCCTTGGGAGCTTTACACAAAAAAAATTTTGGTGACCTTTTTTTAGAATATAAACCTCTGTGGCATCCTTGCCAAAGAGTTACTATAATGACGAAGGATCTTAAATTAGCTAGGCTTTTGCATCATCAAGACTTGTAATCAACAATGCTATTATGTAAAAACTTATCTTTATCAATAGAAAGCTCTTTTTTTTGTCTTGTCTTATTTTAATCTTGTGTAGTCGTTGTGATTTTTGTTTTGGAACACATTTTGAATTTTTTTAGTTTGAAATATTTTATATTAATGTACCATGTGAAAAATTGAACTTGATTGCACCATGTTTCTCACTCTGAGTTATAAAACACAAAAGTGCATTTTCTTGTAAATTCTTCTAGAGAGTTTAAAGATTAACATTTTTGTTTTGTTCATTTGAATCAAAATATTGAATTCTAAATGTGCAACAAAAATTTTTCAAAGAAAAGTAGATTTTTTTCCAAATTATCTGAAACATTTTCTTAGAGCCTACAGGCCTTCTAAGCCCCTTCCCAGGCCTCAAGGGAGGCTACATGTGCCCTTAAGGTCCCATACTAGAAAAGGGGGTGACCTAGGGCCTGCTTTGTGGGTTGCCCCCTGCTGGCTTGGGGACTTCTAAGTACATGAAACCCCCCCTCCCCTTTCCCTGAGTGAGGCCTAGGGGAGGGCTTGGAAGGCTTGTACTACAGGCTCTAAAAAAATATTTTGGAATGCTTTTTTTAATTGATTTTAAATATAATTATAAATTTTCAATTAGTTAGTACAAACTCGACTACAAAATTGAACTCACTCCATTAAATTACCAATTCATTATCAACTATAAATTCATAATCAATTGCATAGTAAAAAAATTCACTTCATGTTAAATTCAACTACAAAAATTAAAATTGGCCACCTCATAGATAGCTCAAAAAAGTGTAGATAGTTCAAAATTGGCCGCCTCATAGATAGTTCAAAATTGGCCGCCTTATAGATAGTTCAAAAAATTGTATTTTTATTACCAAAAGAGGATTATATAATAAGATTTACAATTTACATCTGAGTTTTTTTCACTCTTTTGATAGCTTCTTTTAAGGCCTTGTGCCTTCTCTTGTTGAGGGGAAGAGTGCCCACCATGATGGAATGTAGAATGCACGTGGAATCTCTCTCTCCTACACTTTCGGTGATGGTTGTATTGACAAGGACCTTGGGAGTGTAGCCTCCATGAAAGGTTGCAAAAACAGTCGTCTTGCTGTATAAGGATAATTTTCTCCGCATTCTTGGAGACGCTAGACAAGTACAACAGGATAAGGCCTTGAGATCTAGAAGTTGGAATCCTCCCATAGGGCTAAAAGCATTGTGGACAACCAAAATGTCTTTTGTTGGAATACGGCCCATGTAATGGACCAATGTAGAGTTGATTCCAAAAGGATCCCTTGTGCCACCCTTACAATGTGCTCGAGCATCCAACTCCATGACGTGCTGCATACAAACCACATTTTAGTAATCAATCATGCCATGAATAGGAGTAAACAATTGGGGATTATTAACTTACCGAGTGTAGTTCATCAGATGCTATCACATCTAGCTGCTCGATTTTGATTGATGACATGTTCTCCTCTAATTGTTGAGGAGGTGAATGCACCAAACTGGAGCAAGAAGCTACCTTGTACTTCTTTGAATTCCTCCTCGGGCACCTGACCCTACTCAGCTTCTTGTATTTGCCCTTCAACAAATTGGACACTCTCTAATACCATACCAGCAAACTGGTACTAGATTCTTCTGTCATGTATTGAGAGGATCTGTTGTCAAGTGGACAATCTAGCCCAATGGCAAGGAGAGACAAGGACTCATCTTGGTTTACTTTAAACCTCGCAGGGGGGGAGGGAGGGGTCACTCATAAATATGTCAGCGTAGCATGTGGATTCAGCAGAAGGGATTTTTTTAAATCCCATTATTCGACATTTTTTACATATAGAAGGGTACAAATTTAACGGGGTATTCATAGATTGAAAAGAAAAAGGGTATGTTTTATTCATGAAAAACTCATAGATAAGGGATTTCAAAAATAGTCTTGAATGCACATGATACAAAGGTTTTACTTATAGTGAGCCCCCCGAGCTTTCAACATTATTTCGAAGTTCTCCTGGAAGAGAAACTCTTTTCCATCTATCACTACGGAGCTAAGCGTACTTAGTGCTAACTCAGGCATACCTCGTGCTGCCCCTATCTCATGGGCCTCATCTATGGGTGCATCCATAGCCGTCATTCGTAATGACCCTTCTCCACTGGCCCATGAGGTGGTACCTTCAATTGTTTATGCCTCTTCGTGTTGTTGAAGAAGAATCAAGGCCAAAGCTTTCTCCGTCACTTGATCAAGGAGCTTGGGCTTTGGATCTACCTCCTTGCCCCTTAAATAGGCCAGGGCAACGTCGCCAACCTCAACCTCATCATAGGAGTCTTGCTCATTCAACATGAGAATGAATGTTGAGATCCATGACAAAAAGTTGTTGCCGATGTTTTGCTTACGAAGGGAAACCATTTTCTGAGTGGAGAAAACCTTGAAGTGCCCATCTTCTTGTAGATCATGTTACTACCTACGCAATCTCTTTAGATAGTTTGCATCGGATTTGTTGATATAGCGTAAAAGCTTGCAAGAGGCCCCGAGAGTGTTACTGTCAGGGGTGATCACAGAAAAGGGATTTATGTATGTTTCTATGTACTCGAAGGTCTCCTTGTAGTCATGTTTCGTGAGGATAGTTGCTTCGAAGTCAATCGTGCAAGAGAAAATGTGAAAAAGCTCTTGCTCACCAGCCTACTCAATCCTCTCAAGGAATGCAAGAAAGGTCTCATACCCCATGGAATGGTCCATTAGGATCGCGCTGAGAGTACAACCCAAGATGTAGGGAATATATGCTCGAAAAGTGCGTGCAAGTGCTAATGATATAAATGACAAAAATGAGGGAGTTTCCCTATTTATAGAAAAATCAGGGTTTGAAATCAAAAAATCAGGGTTGAAATTAAAAAATTCACACTTCACAAAAAAGGACTGATTGCCCAAAATACTTTATTAAACGTAGTCATTTTAATTATAATGCTTAATCCAAGTAGTATACTTAATCAAACATATCCAAATAATACTTTATTAAACGTAGTCATTTTAATTATAATGCTTAATCCAAGTAGTATATTTAATCAAACATATCCAAATAATAAGTTTGTATAAAATTATCCAAATTAAACTTATTGCGATCATTCTGGGGCTTGATCCAAATAGTCCATGCCATTCATTACATTATCAACCAAAAAGGGAAAAGTTGGATTACAATGACAAAAAATTACATTGCTATTGCCCAATTACACTCCTAATTGCAATTCCACATCCTCGTCCCTCCAAGAATCACAAACCATGAAACACTTCTCTATACATCTCCCAATCTACATAAACACATATGAACAAATATCACCAGAGTATGGATGGTTAAGAAAAATCAACTCAAAAATAAATGAGGAGAAAGGTAATACCTTTCGGCATTCTATCTTAAAGCTTTCATTTGTACTTCCTTAAATCCCATGATTAGTAGGCGTTCTCTAACGTCTTCTAAGCTCCATTCTTTGCTAGTATTGACGAGCTAAGTGGTGCCATTAGGTAGTTTTACCGGTAGTTCTATGGGTGAATCAACACCCTCACATGATTGCAATAGTATCCACTTCCCCTTTTTCTTCATCCATCGCTTGTAGTAGAATCAGATGTATTAATTTGAGCGTGCTTTCAAGTATCAAAGTGTGATACTTGAAATCACAAATCTACAAGAATATACATTTTCCTTATGCACCCCTTCCACTATATACACTACATTTCCAAATAAACCATTCAATTACTCATATTTCAATTTCTTGCAAATAAAAATTGCTGGAGTGGCTTGTGTGGCAAGAGCTTACAAAACACGGGCACAAAAAGATGAATGGGAGCATACCAACTAAGACCTACTGATCGAGAGGGCTTTGAAAATTTTAAAGAGGATTGGATATCACTAATCATGTTCTGTTTGAAGGTATCAATTAGGAAGTGAATGAGGTCTTCTTGGGCCCTTTAATTTGCCCAAGCCTAATCAAGGTGATTAAGGAATAGCCAAATGGGGGGTTGCCATGTGGACTGAAATGTTAGGTTTGTAAGAGAGGTGTAAGAGTGGTCAAAGGGTGCACTTTTTCCCCCAAAAAGGGGGGGAGGCAATTTTACAATTTTCGGACCTCCATAACTTCTACATACAAGCTCCAATTTGAGCGGAGATTATAGATCCGTGACCTACGTATCAAGAGCTTTCCATAGATATGTTACATGATATGGTTTTGTCCGCTAGATTTTAAATTCCATTTTCCCCCCAAAATTCAAATTCGAATAAAGTAGCCGTTTTGAAGCTTCTAATTAGAAAACGTTTCTTCTTAAGAGAAAAGGTTTGACTCCTTAAACTGCCAAATAAAAGGGCCCAAGAAGCCTTCCATTGAGGTCCTAATAGCTACACAAATTTTTGAGAGAAAATTGGATTTTTTTCCAAATTATCCGAAACATTTTCTTAGAGCCTACAAGCCTTCTATGCCCCCTCCCAGGCCTCAAGGGAGGTTGTATGTGCCTAGAAGGTCCCATACCAGCATAGGGGGTGACCTCCTGGAGCTTGCTTGTAGGTCGCCCCCTGCTGGCTTGGGGACTTCTGAGCACAAGCAGCCCCCCTCCCCTTTCCTCGAGGCCTAGGGGAGGGCTTGGAAGCCCTGTACTATAGGCTCAAAAAATATTTCAGAATGCTTTTTTTAATTGATTTCAAATATAATTATAAATTTTTAGTTAATTAGTACAAACCAGACTACAAAATTGAACTCACTCCATTAAATTACAAATTCATAATCAACTATAAATTCATAAATCAATTGCATAGTAGAAAAATCCACTTCATGTTAAATTCAACCACAGAAATTAAAATTGGCCGCCTCCTAGATAGTTCAAAAAAGTGTATTTTTATTACCAAAAGAGGAATATATAATAAGATTTACAATTTACATCTGAGTTTTTTTCACTCTTTTGATAGCTTCTTTTGAGGCCTTGTACCTTCTCTTGTTGAGGGGAAGAGTGCCCACCATGATGGAATGTAGAATGCACGTGGAATCTCTCTCTCCTACACTTTCGGTGATGGTTGTATTGACAAGGACGTTGGGAGTGTAGCCTCCTTGAAAGGTTGCAAAAACAGTCGGCTTGCTATATAAGGATAATTTTCTTCGCATTCTTGGAGACGCTAGACAAGCACAACACTTTGGATAAGGCCTTGAGATCTAGAAGTTGGAATCCTCCCATAGGGCTAAAAGCATTGTGGACAACCAAAATTTCTTTTGTTGGAATACGGCCCATGGGTGAATCAACACACTCACATGACTGCAATAGTATCCACTCCCCCTTTTTCTTCATCCATCACTTGTAGTGGAATTGGACATTAATTTGAGAGTGATTTCAAGTATCAAAGTGTGATACTTAAAATCACAAATCTACAAGAATATACATTTCCCTTATGCACCCCTTCAAATATATAACTTGCATTTCCAAATAAAGTTACTCAGATTTCAATTCCTTGCAATTAAACATTGCTGGAGTGGCTTGTGGAAAGAGCTTACAAGACATGTTGAAGCACTACCACCATTCCTTCATTTTGAGTTTTCTTAAAAGCTAGAAATCTTCCCTTCCAATGATGCTCCAAAACACCACAAACTTTGACTCTATGTGGCCCTCTTAAGCTTGGCTGTAAATAACCTAATCATTAACCTTGAATCTCTCTCCAACCCAAATTATATCTTGCTCATTCCTAGAGTTGCTAAGAACATACTCAAAGATGGAATCATTGAGTCTCCATTTTAATATTTCCCTTGTTGAGAACTTGCTCGGAAGAGGATAGTGTCTTAAGTAGGATTAGAGGAGGAATAGGGAGGTTAGAAGGTTTCTAGAGGATTAGACAAGATCTTAGAGAGCAATGAAACCTTGCAACAAGATTTACAAGTGGTTAAAGAGGGATTAAAGAGGTTATAACAAGATAAGTAGAGATGGAATCTTGCAAGAGGGTTGGAAACTTGTTGCAAGGTTAAGGAGAGATTAAAGACACACAAGAGGATTGGAGAGATATTACAAGCTCACAACAAAGACTAGAAGGTTGCATGAAAGATTAGAGAGGAATTAGAGAGGTTATAGTAGGATTAGTAGAGATATGGAAGCTTGAAATAGGGTTTAAAACTTGCTGCAATATTAAGGAGAGATTAAAGACATACAACACGATTCAAGTGAGATTACAAGCTTACAAAGAAGATTAGAAGGTTACAGGCAAGATTACAGTGCGATTCGAGAGCTCTAAGACTAATGGTTTACATGTGTAATTAGTTTAAGAGCATAGAAAGGGGCTAGGAAGCTTGGAGAATCCATTTTTCACTATAGAATAATATGGAAGCACTTTTTTGGGGATAAAATCAAATTCTTAGAGGAAAAAAAGTAATTTTTAGGGTTTTTCTTGCCATGTAGGTTTGGTGGGGCCCCAAGGAGGTGAAGTGACACTAGTGGGGCTACTATATAAAAAAAGGTGATGTGATTGGGGTTACTAGGGGGACAAAGCCTAAAGTATATCAATAAATACTCCTACTTGAGGTCTTAAATATAGTGGATAAAATGTGCACTCCACCCCCTCCCATGCATCCGAACTTGATTAAAATATCATTAAAATTAATCCTTAATGGCCGTTTGGGTAGTCCATATTTCCCCTAATGGAAATCGTCAGGTTTTGGAGGGTATTATAATAAAGGCAAGGTATTTTTGGGCCCTCACTGAGAAGCCTTGACGTTTCATCCAATAAAAAACCCGAGAGCATGTAAATCATCAGTTTTTCGGACAACTTGTCGCTATTTTTTCTCCACCGAGAGCTCTAATTGTCAGATAGAGTCAATCCAGGACTGCATGCTCATATAAAGACTGCATGCTCTAATTGTCAGATAAAGTCAATCCAAGACTGCATGCTCATATAAAGAAGTTATGTAGGTCATCATTTTTAGGGCTTGAATAGAGTCGTGTATGTGTTGGAAGTGTTCATGGGGTTCCTTTCTTATATATATGTTCCGGTAGAGTGAGTGGGCCATCTTGTGTGTTTCCCCACAACATCTTGACTTCAATGCTAGACTGACATCCACAATCGATGAGGTTGAAGCTTGTTCTTATGTTCTATAGGAGTTCAAAAGTACCTCACAAATTAGAAAATTATAAATTTATTACCACATTTGAAATGAGTTTTGTATCACAAATCAATACGTAGGACTAATGGTTGCCTTCAACAGTGAAGGTGTTTTGGTGCACTTTCGCTATCCAAAATGCTATTTGGGAAATGGAGAAAGGGAACATTCTCCTATGTTTATTGAATTTTGAGGTGGACTGTGCTAATTCCCTGGCCATACTTTATGGTTTTTTTTTACTTCACTCACACAAACGAGCACAAAAAAGCCTATGACCTAATGAATGACATGTAACTGGGATTCAAATGTGGTAATGAATTTGGAATTATCTACCTTGCGATGTACTTTGAGATCTCTATCAATTTCCATCGATTCCTCACGTCGAATATAAAGTACGTTGACAAGGCACACGTGCAATCAATCAAGAGGATAATGGTACCCAAGCATTCTAGTTAGAGGGGAAAATCCCTATCTTTGAAACTAGTGAATGGAGACCTTCTTTTCCTTTTTTCCCTAGAAATTGGGCGTGGCAGACACCTTTGCATGCACAACTATACAAGGATGATAACAAGCAATGCGCAGTGCACAACATACACCACCGTTAAAGGGTGTGAGTGGCTAAGGTGGCAAGCATTGGGCGTGCTCAAGAAGACCACAAGCCACCACAAGACAAAGAGCCAGGCCCCCTCTTGATGATGGGAATAGGGGCCCAAAATGGCCTCAATGCCCTCCACACTTTTCGAAAAAACACCATATGGGATTATAAAAACCCTTCTTGTATACATTTTCTCTCGAAAGAAAGAAGCTTTGTTTCCTCTTAAACCTTAGGCCTAGAAATTACTACTAAGCTTGTTCCAATGCATTGATATACCAAAGGTTTTGTTTGCTAATATCCACTACTTATTGCTAATAAATGCCTAGACCCCACTGTGTATTCCAAGTAGCCATTCCTCTCTTCCCGCAAGGTCCAAAAAAGGAGGGAAAAAATCCACATCACTATCTTGATTACTTTCAAAATCTTAGCTCTTGATCGATTTTGGAACATCCCCCTAGCATGTATTCAAAGTAGCCATTCCTGTCTTTCTGCAAGCTCCAAAAAAGGAGGAAAACAATCCCGATCACTATCTTGATTAACTTCAAAATCTTAGCTCTTGGTAGACTTTGGAACATTCCCCTCTTCTAATTTTACTTTTGCTACAACTAGCCATGAATAAGTTTTTACATAGTTCCTTTCACTTCCTTGTCCTTTAGGTATATTGGAGGCCTTTTTAGATTGTTGATCTCTTGAAAGTCTCAAATTCCCAAAGCCATTAGGACTTTGAATCATGTTTTATTATTTGGATCCTTTGCTTAAATTATCTACTTCCAAATGTGATCTTATCTTTGTACTCATTAGCTTTTTGATTCATAACTTTGTTACAAATCACCGTGTTGCTACTTAACTCCTTTGCTAGTTGTTGCCAAAGAGTACTTTAAAAGAAATGACATCTTTTGCATGATTCCAAGCACCAAAATTTGATATTGGGAAAACAAACTTTACAACTCTAATTATCATTAAGGTCATGATCTTGCAATGAGCTTTGGAACACACATTATTGATTTTGATGTTCCCTCCATCCTAATAGTATATGAAAGAAAATTATGCACAATCATTTGTTGCCCATCATTGATTTCCACCTCTATTGTGCAAGGATCTAGCATCATGTAACCCATCGTTGGATTTGATGTTCACTCCATCCCAATAGTATGTGAAAGAAAATTACGTAGCAGCTTTTGTTGCCTATCATTGGTTTCTACACGATCACCACTATTGTGCAAGGATCTAACATCATGTAACCTATCATTGGTTTTGATGTTCACTCCGTGTCTCAATAGTATGTGAAAGAAAATTACACACCATAACTTACGAATGGATGAATCTTTTCAAAGCTTATTAGCCAAGCAGTGGGTGATAAATATCCTTAGATACAAATTCAAGGCACAAAGGCTCATCAACTAATCAAGCAAGCATTGATTAGTTGATGAGCCTTACGTAGACATCAAAATTTACTCCTTATTAATGGAGTGAGAACTTATTACCTAGGTAGTGGGAAATCTCCTTACTCTACTTATGTATAAAGCCAAGGTTTAACAATGGAGCATCAAATTATCATCCATCCCAAGGTATAAATGATGTCCATTTATCTTCCAAGGTTTATCTAACACCAAAATGCTTCCTTAAGTTTACACATACTACCTCTATATGTCTAAAGTTTACTTGATTTCATTTACTTCTCAATTATGTTTAGGATGCAAAGAACACAAGCATACCATGTTATCTAGTCCACACTTCCTTGGTGTGGACTAGATAGTGTAGAATGTGTACGTTCTCCACACAATCTCCACACAATATGTTCTCTTCCAGAGTTTCTTTTTCCCTAATAGACTAATTTAGTTTTAGAAAACATACACATTTCATATTGTACACTCCAACATATTTTTCCACAAAACATCATAATTGGATTAGAATAATCATGGGCAATGTCTCGTAATATATGCTCACTTTATAGAATTCATAACATGTTTTTCAATGATCCCATTTCTCATAAAATATGCTCACTTTTTAAAATTCATGAGAGGTTTTTCAATGATCAAATCTCATTTAAAACAATTCTTTCATGATATATAACTTGAAATCATATTTTCTAAACTTCTATTACATCTAGAAATTCACTTAATATATATTTTTAACAATAAAAAAAATATCCATCTTGGCATAGAAATACTAACATTATCAAGAATAATCCTCTGACCTCCTCTCTAGTTTTCTTATTTATTCTAAAGTGTAAACTTTCAAAGGTCACATTATTCATCTAAATATTCTTAGGTTTTATGCCTTGGCAAAATTATCTTCACTTAAACAAGTGTAAATTTTAGGTCATCTTAACCTTGTTAGTCTATTAGCATGCTATTGAAGGCAATAATTAATAACACCCTCTACTCTCTCATTGAAACACCAGCACCTTGCGATACGAAGATACACACACACTCTCAAAGCAAGAGAAAATCCCAACAATCCCTTAGTGCAAAAAAAAAACTAGGAAAATAAGTGAACATCTAGAGGAGAGAGGGATGGGGAATTCATTTTGACAAGCAAAGAGCTAAAAGGGCTCTAATGTGTAGGATTTCACAAACACACACCTTGCATGATCCACACTATTAACCTTTTGGAAGAAAAACGAACTCACCCAACATGAAACACATAATAAATTCTCACACTCTCTCTTTTGTAAGAAAGAGTTTCTTGAACAAAATGTATATGAGAAAATAACAAGGAGTATATCTTCCATGAGTGAAGAGGTACAAAAGTTGTTATAAATAGAAAAAAAGTAAGAGGAGATCTCACCTTCACACTATTATCTACCATGAAATAGATAGAAAGGTGGACTTTCAAAAATTTTGGTCATGAACAGGACACCCACAGTGGCTGCAAAGAATAGGTGTAATAGGACACCCATAGTGACTGCAAAGATTCAACTAACATCGAAACCTCATCCTCATCAGGGTACAAATCCTCTCGTGTAAAGAAGGCTTGAATTCTTTGGCTGATGCACCCACAACAAAGGTCATGTCATAATTGAGATCCTCATCAGGGCACAAATCCTCCTATGGTGAAGAAGGCTTGAGTTCTTTGACTAAGGTCATGTCATAGTTGAGATCCTCTCTTGCACGTAATGTTGAGCTCCATTCTCACTCCCTCCTTTGTGACATACATGGTTGTTTATATAGATATCCAATAGCTCTCTCTTCCTCTCCTTTTTGTTTCATAAAATAATGGAGTTGTTCTTATGGAGTGAATTGTGTTGTCCCTTTTTCTCAAGATGACTTCTTCCTTAAAAAGAAAAATGTAATAGAATGGCACCAATAACATCTTTCCCCATGCTCAGATGCACAAAAAAATTGGCAATCCCAATCAAGTGGCAACAAAGTAAGAAGAGTGCTTAATAGCTTCTGCAACTCACCACAATATGGATTAAACTCCTCATTCCAAACAAAAGTTGTTTGATTGGCTAAGAACTGTAAAAGGATGCAGAACATGGGAAAGAAAATGAATAAACGTGGCTATATACTTGATTTTTTGGATAGAAGAAATGAGTTCCTTGAGACTAGAAGGGGAAGGTAAACCCAAGAGTACCTTAATTCTAGCTTTGGCCATTGAGATTCCCTATGCTAAATCTAAATGGCCCAAGTATAAATACTTCTTTCTTCACAAACTTATATGTCCCAAAATTTAATAACCATCACAAATTGTATAACCGTCATGACCATCCACCTCATTGAAAATCTCTTCTTGAAAGAGTAGAGGAAAATGATCTCGCTTTGTTGATGCATTGAGTGGTTTATAATCACACATACCCGCCATTTACCATTCTTTCCACTCCTAACCATCGCAATTTCTAAGCTAGTTGTTCGTCATTCTCTTTTAACTCAATGTGATGTTGTATTCCATCTCTTTCTTTACTGTATGTGTAATCAAAAATGAAAAAATTAGGATACTTGTTTAGCATATGCAAAAAAATACTTCTCCTCTTTGAGCTTCGGGTATCTGCTAACATAACTTCAAAATTACTTTGATATGCCTTCAACTCTTCTTGAACCTCAAATGAATGAAGTGTCATCCGCATCATCTCTAGAGATGAATCTTCAATGTCACTACTAGAGGACTCAAATGCTTCTTCTGAGTACAAATACTCTTGATCGGTCTCTGTATCACCCAAATCCCTGTACCAGATACCTTTTTGCTTCTTTCCTTTCATGTCATAAACCAGTGCTTGCTTTCCATCATCTTACATCACTAGTTTCCCTTTATCCTATTTTTGAATAGCTTTGATGCAATTAATCAGTGTGCAGTGACCTCGACTCAAGGGGTAGCCAGCTCCCTTGCTTGACATAATGTAAAAGTCAAGAGTACACTGACCTTGAGATTCATGATGACCTTGATGCAATTAACCTTGCTATGATTTGCCATATTCACCATAATTAAAGAAGACTCATGTATCCTTAGCCCTAACTAGTGTATTAAAGGTTCCATCACTAAGCAAATGTGGGATCCACCATCTTATCAGACCTTGGAGACTATTTATCCTCTAATTACATAATCTAAAGTGGGAAAAAAATCCTTGTGGACCTCCAATGGACTATAATAATGATAGAAGAAGGTTGCTCACTCCTTCTTCTAGTCATTTTGATGCTCGCACTTCTGTTTTCTTCCTTCCTTGCCTACAAACACAAAGTGAGAAGTTTAGGCCATTTGATGTTAGATATCTGCTTTCTTATATCCGCTCTCAATTTTTATGGCTCCACCCCATGGACGACCAAGAGTAAAATCCAACAACCCAATTCTCCTCCTCCTTCTTTTCATCTTACTTCCTTCTACAACATTTTCTTTTTACTTCTTCTTCTATACCACATCAGATGATTCCTTACTGTCTATTTTCCTATGAGCTCGTGTTTTCTTCCCATTAAAACATTCCACTTCCTCTTCATTTCTATTTCCTCTTTCTTTTTATCCCTTTCTTCGAATTCCATTACATGTATCCCTTGTCTCTGGTAAAGATGGGATAGGTACAACCATCTCCATTGATTTTGTAGGTGGAGGCTTTTCACCCCTATCTTGATTCCGTCATTGCAAAGGTGGAGTTTTGGGCATATTAGCCCCCCTCGAGGAATTAAAATGGGATATACAAGATACTTCTCACCAGGTTTCCTTCCAAGATGTAGAAAATTATACATACCATGGCCAAATTCATTACAATTTCAACACACCAACTTCTTGTCTCCTAGATTAGGCAGCTTCCGCCACGTTCCTATGGTACATGAGGTCTAGATCCCACTCCTTGAGCCAAATGAACTGTTAACTCTCAAAGTTGGTGAGTAAGTCTCTCTAAGGTATTGGAATCTTGGGGTCGTTTGTGAAGTTTGTGCAGGAATTTGTTGATCTTGATAACAAACTCTTGGTACAGGTGCTTCAACTCTAGTACATGTCTCTTCAATGTTTGGTAAATGCAAGTTGGAGGCCAAGTCTTCATATCTTTGACCAAATCTCTGATTCTTATACTTGATCTTTTTTACTTTGTAGGCTACCAATGATGTTGTTTCATGATAAGTTTTTGGGCTAACTAATTCCACCTTCTTCCTAAGAATAGGATGGAGACCACCAATAAAATAATCCTTTTTAAGGAACTCCACAACCTTACCCAGACTAGTGATGAACTGAAACTAATTCATCTGGATGTGTTAAACTTTTCTTCATAGTCTTTATATTCCTCCAACTTCTCTTAATGTAAAGATTGTATTTTCTTCTAGAGGACTTCAGTGGTTTAAGCCTTGATATATTTTTCTTGAAAAGATACTTCCAACTCCATAAAATTCTCATGAACTTTCGGATTAAGAGATAAGAACCATGTATGAGCATTCTTACACAATACCATTGTGAAAGAACTTAGCTTTTCTCAATTGTATTGTGACACAAAGTTGGGGTTTTGACTTCGGTCACTTCTTAGAATCAAAACACACTTGTATGAAACCTCACAGCCTCCTCACCTCCCTTTCTCTCCCTAGGTTAAGATAAAGATATACACATCAAAGGTGAGATCATAATTCATGGAAGGAAAGATGAAAGGCTCTGGAGAAGCAAGAATTTCTGCCAGTCTTGCAACTCCAAACAAGAGGGCAATTCTTTGTTGGAAGAGAATCTTCTGACTCAAGATTATGTGAATAGAAACATACGGGGAATGTTGGTAAAGTTCATCCGTTTGAATTGGGCGATTTGGATGGAACATATTAAAGTAAAAGAATATAGCAATCACTTACAAGAGGATAAGACACATGGGATTGGCCTTTTGGTAAGAGATTAAGAGGAATTAATCATTATTAAGAAGAAATAATGGCTAAAAGTCTATAAAAACAAAGATACATAGAGAATTACAGTTTAAAATCCATATGCACTATGTAAAAGAGGATTACATATGTACATAGAGCTTGAAGAGAGCTTCGTGCCTATATAAAAACTTTTAAAAATGGGAAACAAAGTGAAAAGTTATGAGCATTTTACTACAAGACTATAAAACTGCCAAAATTCACCTTAAAGTTAGCAACTTTGGGAGAAATTATGATCATTAATGGAGTAAAGGATTAAGAAATTAGTTATACGAGTGGAAAGAGAATATAAATAGTTTCCTAGCCATATGATCAATTTTAGAAACCAATACCCGAGTGATGAGTAATTACCGGCTGGTTAAAATTTGGGTATTGGACCACAAAAACTGCACTTCCCTCTCTTTGCATGAAACCTTAATTTTCACACAGCCTCTTGCCTCTCATCTCCTTCATGATTCAAGATAGAGGGTAAGGGTTAACATTGCTCAGCGAAAAATCGTAAAGATTTACCTATGGTCCCCAAAGTCTTTCCACATGCTCATTACCGCTAAAACCATTGGTACCTCCAAAGGAGGGCAGCAATAAGGCAAGGGCTACCTTGAGAAGTCACAGGTCCCCCCAAGACAATAACTCCTTATCCCACTTATCATGCATCATAAAAGAAGTTCAAAATTGGGCTGAGCATGAGGAGCTAATGCTAAATGAGACAATGTAGAGAGAGTGTTTGAATAAGGGTTTGAAGATAAGAGAATGGCAATGACACAAAATGCTCAATTGAGGAGGCTCATTGGTTGATTTGAAAGGGAGAGGAGGGCTTCTTTTATAGGTGGAGAATCACCCTCTCTTCCATTGTTACAAATTACAACATAAAAATCTTCAACCCTTCAGTGACATAAGGGTAGATGTCACCATCAATTATCCTCTTAGGCTAAGTCTTCTATTGATTATTAAATTGAAGACTTTTAGACTTTGAAAGTGTGATGAGATAATAGCCAAGTCTAAGTGGCATGTAGGTGGAGATCCCACTTACGCATGGCGGAATTCTCCTCTTCCATGTAGGCATTCTAGAAGAATCTTTCCCAATTATGCACCTACACACTCCTCCACATGCCTTCCACACTCCCCAACTTGTAGCCTAATGGTGGTGAATACCATATTAATGATACAATTAAAATGCATGTGAGCATGAAGGCCCACTTTTATTTTCCACATCACTAGCCTATCTACCATACCAAAGTATTTATCAAGCATACTTGTGGAATTTACAATGTGTATACCCTAAATCAAGTAAAACCATTATATTTGAAAAAATAGAATGTTGTTATCAGGGTAGCCGCCAAGCCGCCGCATCACCACGCCGTTACTCCATTGTGGGCGCTGCAATCTTCTTGGACAAGCTTCCACCTTATTACCATTGAGAAACCATCAAAATATGCACAAAATTGAAAATGAAAGATATCAATTTTTCATGTCACAAGGAGATCCTCCATGCCTGTCTTGGGGATCTGCTGGCCATGGTGCTTGAGGGTAAAATATCTGATATAGCCTTTGGAAATTCCCTACCCTTGGCTTATATCTCTTTTCCTCCTAGATCAAATAAAACTATCCCCCTAGCCCCACATTGCCTGAAAGGGCTAAAGGCTCAGTCAAAATGCATAGTGAAAGCAGTTGGTGGTGTCTCCAAATCTTCATATACGTCTTTCTTTGTTCGTGTTCCTTCTTACTCTTCCTTCCTTGTAAGCAAACCTGCAAGAGAGGCCCTAGTGGTGTTTTCTGTAATAAAAGTGAAAGAGAATTCTTGAAGCTCACAAATCCACTTTGCAAACTTCCCTCCTGTGCAGGATTGGGTTTGCGGACCAAGAATTGTAAAGAAGGTTGAGATGTGAGGAAGAAAAAAGGGCGAGGTAACAAGTATGACCACCTGAACTTCTTTACTGCAAAAACAAGAGACAAACCACCTTTCTCCATTTCACCATACCTCTCCTCGGCATCAATGAGTTTTCGGCTTGCATAATACACTGGTTGCATACGCCCTTGCTCTCCCTTTTGCAAGAGTATAGCACCCACGGAATGTGATGAGACACTTGGGTTCACATAAAAATCCTCCCCCCACCTAGGAGGCTGCACGATTGAACTTTGACTCATGCATTCCTTGAGCAAACAAAAAGATTGAATTTGATTGGGCCCCCATTGGAAAGAAACATTCTTCTTTGTCAACAGATTTATAGGATACATCTTCTCAGAGAACATGTAAACAAAGCGGGTAATACTTTGTTTTATCCAAAATCCTCCTTATCTCCCTTACATTTAGGTGGTGGGAGGGCCACAATTGCCTGGACCTTCTCATCATCCATCTCTATGCCTTCTTCTGAGATAACATGTCCCAAGAGAACCACCTTCCTTCGTGCCAATTGGCATTTTCTAGGATTAAGACACCCTTTTGCATCATCAATACTTTGCAAGGCCAACCTCAACTTTTCCAAGTGATCCATGCGGCTTGAATAAATGCAAAAAACATCCAAAAAGACCCTTATAAACTTTCCCAAGTAAGGTGCAAATACCTGACTCATGAAGCATTGAAAAGTTGCTGGTGCATTGGTCAAGCCAAATGGCATCACCCTATAGGCATACACTCCCCAAGGGGTGATAAATGAGGTTTTCCTTTGATCTTCTTCACAAATCCAGATTTGAAAGTATCCAGAGTATCCATCACACACTGAATACAACTCATGACCTGTAACATACCCATTGTAAATAACAATGTACTTGCTTCAGAGTTGAAAAAGATGTAACATACCCATTGTAAATAACAATGTACTTGCTTCAGAGTTGAAAAATATAACTTAGTTTGTCACTTTTACGATAAAAAAACTTCTATTTCTGGAAAATGAGCCATTTTTGCTTAGAAATTTGTAATTTTGAATCCAAATTTGGAATCTACGCGTAATTTTACGCTTAAAATAGTATTTCCTAAACTAAAAACGGGTACTCGGAATGGGTTTAATTAAGCTTTTAAGCCTTTAATCTGCGAACTTCCGACCTAAAATAGTAACTATCTAGGTGTCTAATCAACGAACGGAATACGCCCCCATGGTCACGGGGCAAGGCTGGACATTTTCGTCAAAAAAAATTTTTGACCCCTCGGAACGACGACGGGCGGCCGGCGTGGGCCCCACCACGGGCGCCGCCCGTGAAAAAAACCGACAATCCACCCGGGACACCCAAGCGTGTACACGACCTAGACGCACCCTCCAGCACACCCCTACACGTACTCCCTCCTCCCAGAACCCTCTATCCACAGGTGTCGCGCTCTCTCTCTCTCTTGGGGACACCTCCAACCCCATGTGTCACACTTTCTCTCTCCTCGAGACACCTCCACCCCCAGGTGTCTCACGCCCACACTCTCTCCCGAACACCTACACCACCCAGGTGTCACCTTCCCGCACCCGGACGTCCACCCTCCAGCACCTATAAAAGGACCCTCCCAGCCCCCTTCTCCAGACAAGCCCCCAGCAAGGCCCTACGCGCAAGCCCTCCCTCAAGCTCTAGGACATGTCCTACACTCTTCTCCCCCCCCGTGTGAATAGACTTAAAGTGTGCTTCTCCTCCAACCCTTGCCTTACTCTTCCCTAGGCCTCCCTAGACGTACACTCTTCTCAAGAGCTCTCCAAGTTAAGGACACCCTCTCAATTTCCCCCCCCCATATGCAGCGACTTAAACTTAGGCTAAGAGGTCGTTCCTACCCATAAGCCCAACAAGCTTTTCCTACCCCAAACGGACTCCGTTTTCGAATCCGTTTGAACCAGTAGAATTCTCTCTTTTCTCTCCAAGTTCCCAACCTCTTATATTCACCCCGTTCTCTCTCTATCCTCTTAAAACTCTAGTGCTCCTATGGCGCCGAAATGCCGCCGAATTGAAGAGCCACGCGCTGCCCAAGGAGGGAATGAAGCGAATCGCGTCCCTGCAATCGACTTCGCCCCTCTTGAAGCGAATAGGCATGAAAACGATAACCAAGTTGGTCATTTAACAAGTTTAAGTAAAATTCTCTCTTATGAAGCTTAATGCAAAGATTGGACGTAATAGGAAAAGAACCAAGGTTAAACCCCTAATATAGATGGCCTAAAGTACCTCATGGTTACTCTTAAGTAAAGTTATAGAAAAATAATCTTGCTTTTGAATCATTGTCTTTCCGAAACGATGGTTTTTGTTAATGTGTGAATTCATTGAATAAAGGCTATGTTTCTTTTTATTGGATATATTGCTGGTTTATTGCTAACATGCAGGTACAGCTTCTCCCCCCCTTAGCTAACTCCGTGCTTGCCTTTGTAGCTGGGCGGAGGATACAGCGAGGCCGGGAGTCGGCCCAGGGCAATCCCCTCCTATGCCACTGGGAATTGGATTTCACCACCAGGGTGATGTATATATGCTGCCTAGTTCTGTGGGTCAAGGCTAGTGCGGTGACTTAACCCCCACCTCATGAGGAGACGTCCCCTCCGAAGGGCGAGAGGGTTTGGTACAAGCGGCAGTACCTGAGGGGGTGACAGGACGGTTTGGCCCTCATCGGCTGGCTGATGACGAGGGGAGACGGTCCGTGAGGTTTACCTAGCTGGTTGAGACTGGAAGATCGAATTCTAGATCATTCGGTGTGGTTGTGGTTGTGGTTGTGATTGGATTGTGGTTATGGTTATGGTTATGGTTTGGACATGAAGTTTGGATTGGAATATCGGCCCGGTTCTAGGGTCTTTGTAAATATTTTTCACTGTAAGTATGTTTGTTGATTTCAATGTTGTGCTAAGGAAGATTTCTTTAAGGAATCAAGTGTAATTAATTAACAAAGGAATTTATTTTTAAGTGTTTCACAGTGTGGTAGGACTTAATTAGAAAACAATTGAACGGGTGAGTGTGTGGAAAGTGGGAGAATGGATGCCCTGACGGTACCATTCTAAGGATGGGTGGACCCGATCAGTCGGGTAGCTTTCTACTAGTCGTAACTTACGATACTTAGGGAATAGTATAGTCCCGAACAAGACTTGTTTTAGGGGAGCGAGCCAGTGGCCGTGCCTCATGAAATACGGGGGAAAAAGGCGTTGGCTTCCTTGAACCAAGTGTGGGTCTTGTTCCATCTCCACGCACACTTCGTGCAGGGGATTTGAATTTCCTTTAGGATGACTACGCTTCCCCTGCGAGATAGAGTTAGGTCCGTCCATTTGCTCGTAACCTCATATTTCTATGAGATCGAGGTGTCGTCAATCGAAAAATAACACGAGACTTAACTGCCTATCAAAAGGATTCCCCCGCCCTACGGGTCGGGGTCCTTACACGTGGTATCAGAGCAGGTTTAGACTTGGGAGATTTTATATTGTATTCTCTTGTTGCTCTAGGAATTCTTGTTAAACTAATCTAGTTACGGCTGGATGCAGGAGGACGAGATGGATCCCTATTCTCGCTTCCTGGTATTCCAATGCATGTTCATGACTGCTTGTCGCTCTTCCGAATTTGAGTTCCGTGACACTATGATGCACATTGTAGACAAGCTAACCCTTCCTCTTTACACTCGCATCGAAAGGGGATGGAACAGAGCTGAGTATTGGCATCGTCGATCTACCTATTTCATCATTCGAGCTGAGCACGTCAGCAATCTCACCAACGACTTGAGGCGGATCCGATATGCCGAGATGTTGCGGATGGTTCGCCTGTTCTGGTTTATTGGCACTCCTCGTAACACCTATGTCACTATCGATGGGAATCGCATGTTGCAGAATCGATGGGTTTATGATAGGGTGACTCAAGTTGTATCCCCTGATAGAGTAGCCGTTACCCGTCTTTCTAGACGAGGTTTACCTCCCCTACCAGAGACTTATCGAGTTCTTGAAACCATGGGAGAACCCCCCTACTTTTTCAATGCTACCACCGCAGATCTTTATTAGGTTCCCTAGAGGACTACCATGTAAATAAATAAGATTGGATTTAGTCCAATCCTTGTAAATGGCTTGGTTTACTTGTAAATATTAAAGCTTGGAATAAAAGGTTTTGATTTTCACACTCATTGTCTTATGTGTATTAAACTGCCTAAGTGACATGATTCTAAATTCAGCTTCATATTGATAACCAGGATCGTCAACTTCTTGCTCCCAATGCATTATATACAGATACACAGGAGAAGAAGCTTCTCCTCAAACAAATGCAACCTCCCTCATTTAATGGGGCAGGTTCAAAGATTGAAAGGGATGCACAAGTTTGGATAGAAGCCATGGACGATTACTTTTCGGCTGCTGCTGGTACAGGAATTGGGAATCAATCCATGCTTGCCAGATTCCGTCTTACCGGGGACGCCAAACTTTGGTGGAAGCAATGGTGCCGAGATAAGGGCGTCACTGAAGATACCCAAACCTGGAGCGACATTAAGCAAGCTGTGAAGGGCCGTTATCCCCCATCTCATGAATCTATTAAGATGAACGAGTTCTTCAGCCTCAAGTAGCTTAGCTTAACCTTGGAGGAATACTACTCAAAATTTGTCACACTTGGCAAATATGCTCCACCTATGTCGATCGCTCAACAAGTGGCCCGATTTTGCCAAGGGCTGAATGAACCTTTGGATTCTCTCCTTGAAGCAATGAGGCCAACTACCTTGCAAGATGCTTTTACCCAAGCCAAACCCCTGGCTAAAGAAGTAAAGAGTGGTCAAACAAAGAAGAGAGTCTATCCTGAGTCTAACCCAAGGGGGCGCCTTCAGGAATTACCAATCGAATTTCCGCCACAACTCTATTGGTCAGTACCCCAATAATTTTTCCCCCCACAGTTATGCTAATTCCACTTCAAAATCCTATGGGGACCAAAGGTGCTTTAATTGCAATGAAGTTGGCCACTTCCTGAATGAATGCCCCAAACTTGCAAGACCCTCTCTCAATCCTAGTGTCATTCCTGCTCCACAAGGCGGTCGGGGAGTTCAAGGTCGTGGGACTCCTAATAACCGCCAGGCTGGACGAGGTAGTGGTGGACATGGTAGAGGTCGTGGAGTGACTGCCCGTGTCTGCTCTATGATTGGTGAACCGACTTTAGAGATGGAAGAGGAAGAGCAAGCCACCATTCATGCAGCTATAGAACATCAAGGACCAAATCAGCAGTTTTCTGTTATCCAAGCTCCGGCTACTTATCAAGGTAGATCTTTCCAGCTCTTGATTGATTGTGGTAGTACGCATTCATTTCTTTCTCCAAAATGCTTGCGTAAGTTACAGTTAGATCAAAAAGTAACCCAAGCAATGATTGTTGAGTTAGCTAGTGGAAAAGAAGAAGTATCCCGACATTGTGTGGGAGATCTTGAATTTGAATTGGGTGGTGAATCAACCCATGGGTATTTCAGAAGCTTACCATTAGGGATTTATGATGGAATCCTTGATATGGACTGGTTAATTGCAAACAATGCTAACATTCACTATGCTGAAGGAAGCATCACCTTTAAGAATAGTCAAGGACAGGTAGTATCAGCCCAGGGAAAAACAGGTAAACCCAAATTTTATTTGGTCAAAGCTAATCGCCTTCTTAAGGGAGTGCGCAAAGGCCAACAGATCTTCCTTGTCAAACTCAACAAGGTAGAAGAAAGCAACCCAGATTTAGAACCCTCTTGGCTCCAGGAGTTTTCAGATATCTTTCCAGAGGAACTTACAAAACTACCCCCATCTCGAGAAGTAGATCATGGGATTGAGTTAATCCCTGGGGCTGAATCAGTTTCAAGGAGACCTTACAAAATGTCTCTTCCTCCTGAAGCCATAGAGCTCAAGGAACAACTTAGGTAGCTCATTGAGCAAGGATTCATTCACCCTAGTAATTCCCCATGGGGAGCGCCTGTTCTTTTCTAGAGAAAGAAGGATGGCATGCTTCGTCTTTGTATTGACTACCGGGGCCTAAACAAGGTCACTGTCAAAAACAAATACCCCATTCCTCGCATCGACGAACTTCTTGACAGACTTTATGGATCCAAAGTTTTCTCCAAGATGGATTTAAGGTCTGGCTACTATCAAATTAGGATCAAGGAATCAGATATCTCCAAAACTGCTTTCAATACCCACTATGGCCACTATGAATTTACAGTCATGCCATTCGGATGAACCAATGCTCCCGCCACCTTCAACCGCCTGATGCAGGATATCTTCCGACCCTACCTGGATGAATTTGTCCTTGTCTTCTTTGATGACATCTTGGTATATTCTCAGTCAAAAGAGGAACATGAGGAGCATGTACGCAAAGTATTGCAAATACTGCGCGAACATAAGCTCTATGCCAAGAAAAGCAAATGTACCTTCTTCACTTCCCAAATTGAATATCTAGGGCTCATTGTCTCCTCAAAGGGCATCTCAATAGACCCTGCCAAAGTCAAGGATATATTGGAATGGCCACCCCCTAGGACAGTCAAAGAAATCCGTGGGTTTCTAGGCATCACAGGACGGTATAGGATCTTCATCAAGGATTATGCCAAGATAGCCGCACCCTTAACTAATCTCCTCAAGAAGGAATGGAAGATAGTATGGTTACCAATCCACCAAATCAGTTTTAGCCAACTTAAGACTATCCTCACCTCAGCACCAGTTCTGAAGCTCCCTGACTTCACCAAAGAGTTTGAGGTTATCACTGATGCTAGTGGCCTTGCACTTGGTGGTGTCTTAATTCAAGAAGGAAGGCCTGTGGCTTACACTTCTCGTAAGCTTAAATCCTTTGAAATCAATTATGCCACCCATGATTTGAAACTCCTTGTAGTTGTTCATTGTTTCAAGTTATGGAGACACTATCTCCTAGGCCGTAAGTTTCTGCTTGTAACTGACCACCAGAGTTTAAAGTGGATCTTCACCCAGCCCAATCTCAACATGAGGCAAAGGAGGTGGATTGAGATTCTGCAAGAGTTTGATTTTGATATCAAATTTCGTCCTGGAAAGGATAATGTTGTAGCAGATGCCCTCAGTCGCAAATCCTTCCTAAGTGCAATCTCTATGCCAAATAACCCCATCCTAGAGAAGGTAAAGCAGGTTTCACTTCATGACTCTGATTACCAAAAGCTAGTTCACAAGGAGGCACCCACAGAAAAGGAAAATATATTGATCAAGGGATACACCCTCGATGATGAATGCCTCTACTTCATGCATAGGTTATGTATTCCCAAAGATCTTACACTGAAGAAGATGATCTTGTATGAAGCTCATGATAGCCCCGGCGGCAGGACACCCAGGTTATGCAAAAACCTTGAATGCCTAAGGAGAAGTTACTTTTGGCCTAGAATGAAGAGAGATATCCTTCAATACATCAGACAATGCCTTTCATGTCAAAGGATTAAAGCTGAAAGAATCAAAATGCCCAGGAAACTCCAACCTCTGGACATTCCTCAGATGAAGTGGGAATGTATCAGTATGGATTTTGTCACAAGTCTTCCCACAACACAAGGAGGATATGATTCTATTTTAGTAGTTGTGGATATGCTTACCAAAGTGACCCATATTATTCCAGTAAAGAAGACATTTAAATCTTCTGATATTGCCCGCCTTTTCATCAAGGAAATCTTTAGGCTTCATGGATTGCCAAAAAGAATAGTCAGTGACCGGGACTCTGACTTCACTTCAAAGTTCTGGACATCATTATTCCAAGCTATTTACAACTTTGTTTTAGTACAGCTTACCACCCAGAAACAGATGGTCAAACTGAGAGAGTTAATCAGGTTATAGAAGACATCCTGAGAGCCTATTGTGGGCGTGAACCAAAGAAGTGGATTCAGTATCTCCCTCTAGTGGAATTCTCTTATAATACATCCTATCACCAAAGCATAGGGATGTCACCATTCAAAGCTCTTTATGGTCAGGAATGTTTGTCTCCCTTAAATTTCTCTTACCCCACACTAAAGGTTGAAGCTTCCAGGATAATGCTTGAAGAAATGGAAGAACAAACCAAAGCTATTCGTAAGGATATTAAAGCCGCCCAGGATCGACAGAAGCATTATGCTGATACCAAAAGATCTGAAAGAATCTTTCAGTAAGGAGACAAAGTTTTTCTTCGAGTGCGGCCAAAGAGAAGTTCTTTATCTCTTGGAAAATTTAGGAAGCTGAGTCCAAGGTATTGTGGGCCTTATGAAGTCATCAAATGTTTGGGAAAACATGCCTACAAACTTTGCCTCTCGACCCACCTCAAAATCCATGATGTATTCCATGTAAGTTTACTAAAGCCATATGTGCCTCATCCTGATCATGTTCTTGATGATGAACAAATTGTAATGCCAACTCAGGGAGTCCTTGAAATGAGACCTAATAGAATCATCGACTCTAGGGAAAGAGTGCTTCGCAATAGAATCCTTAGGGAACATTTAGTGGAATGGAAAGATTACCCTGAGGAGGATGCCACTTGGGAGGAAGAGTCAACCCTCCAAAAGAATTACCCAGAATTCGTGCTGAGATGAGGACATCTCGAGTTCTTTTAGTAGGGAAGGATGTAACATACCCATTGTAAATAACAATGTACTTGCTTCAGAGTTGAAAAATATAACTTAGTTTGTCATTTTTACGATCAAAAAACTTTTATTTTTGGAAAATGAGCCATTTTTGCTTAGAAATTTGTAATTTTGAATCCAAATTTGGAATCTACGGGTAATTTTACGCTTAAAATAGTATTTCCTAAACTAAAAACGGGTACTCGGAATGGGTTTAATTAAGCTTTTAAGCCTTTAATTAAGCTTTTAAGCCTTTAATCTGCAAACTTCCGACCTAAAATAGTAACTATCTAGGCGTCTAATCAACGAACGGAACACGCCCCCATGGTCACGGGGCAAGGCCGGACATTTTCGTCAAAAAAAAAAATTTGACCCCTCGGGACGACAGAGCGGGCGACCGGCGTGGGCCCCACCATGGGCGCCGCCCATGAAAAAAACCGACAATCCACCCGGGACACCCAAGCATGTACACGACCTAGACGCACCCTCCAGCACACCCCTACACGTACCCCCTCCTCCCAGAACCCTCTATCCACAGGTGTCGCTCTCTCTCTCTCTCTTGGGGACACCTCCACCCCCATGTGTCACACTTTCTCTCTCCTCGAGACACCTTCACCCCCGGTGTCTCACGCCCAGACTCTCTCCCGGACACCTACACCACCCAGGTGTCACCTTCCCGCACCCGGACGTCCACCCTCCAGCACCTATAAAAGGACCCTCCCAGCCCCCTTCTCCAGACAAGCCCCCAGCAAGGCCCTACGCGCAAGCCCTCCCTCAAGCTCTAGGACATGTCCTACACTCTTCTCCCCCCCGTGTGAATAGACTTAAAGTGTGCTTCTCCTCCAACCCTTGCCTTACTCTTCCCTAGGCCTCCCTAGATGTACACTCTTCTCAAGAGCTCTCCAAGTTAAGGACACTCTCTCAATTTCCCCCCCCATATGCGGCGACTTAAACTTAGGCTAAGAGGTCGTTCCTACCCAAAAGCCCAACAAGCTTTTCCTACCCCAAACGGACTCCGTTTTCGAATCCGTTTGAACCAATAGAATTCTCTCTTTTCTCTCCAAGTTCCCAACCTGTTATATTCACCCCGTTCTCTCTCTATCCTCTTAAAACTCTAGTACTCCTATGGCGCTGAAACGCCGCCGAATTGAAGAACCACGCGCTGCCCAAGGAGGGAATGAAGCGAATCGCGTTCCTGCAATCGACTTCGCCCCTCTTGAAGCGAATAAGCATGAAAACGATAACCAGGTTGGTCATTTAACAAGTTTAAGTAAAATTCTCTCTTATGAAGCTTAATGCAAAGATTGGACGTAATAGGAAAAGAACCAAGGTTAAACCCCTAGTATAGATGGCCTAAAGTACCTCATGGTTACTCTTAAGTAAAGTTATAGGAAAATAATCTTGCTTTTGAATCATTGTCTTTCCGAAACGATGGTTTTTGTTAATGTGTGAATTCATTGAATAAAGGCTATGTTTCTTTTTATTGGATATACTGTTGGTTTATTGCTAACATGCAGGTACAGCTTCTCCCCTCCTTAGCTAACTCCGTGCTTGCCTTTGTAGCCGGGTGGAGGATATAGCAAGGCCGGGAGTCGGCCCAGGGCAATCCCCTCCTATGCTACTGGGAATTGGATTTCACCACCAGGGTGATGTATATATGCTGCCTAGTTCTGTGGGTCCAGGCTAGTGCGGTGACTTAACCCCCACCTCATGAGGAGACGTCCCCTCTGAAGGGCGAGAGGGTTTGGTACAAGCAGCAGTACCTGAGGGGGTGACAGGACGGCTTGGCCCTCATCGGCTGGCTGACGACGAGGGGAGACGGTCCGTGAGGTTTACCCAGCTGGTTGAGGCTGGAAGATCGAATTCTAGATCATTCGGTGTGGTTGTGGTTGTGGTTGTGATTGGATTGTGGTTATGGTTATGGTTATGGTTTGGACATGAAGTTTGGATTAGAATATCGGCCCGGTTCCAGGGTCTTTGTAAATATTTTTCACTGTAAGTATGTTTGTTGATTTCAATGTTGTGCTAAGGAAGATTTCTTTAAGGAATCAAGTGTAATTAATTAACAAAGGAATTTGTTTTTAAGTGTTTCACAGTGTGGTAGGACTTAATTAGAAAACAATTGAACGGGTGAGTGTGTGGAAAGTGGGAGAATGGATGCCCTGACAGTACCATTCTAAGGATGGGTGGACGCGATCAGTCGGGTAGCTTTCTACTAGTCGTAACTTACGATACATAGGGAATAGTAGAGTCCCGAACAAGACTTGTTTTAGGGGACCGAGCCAGCGGGCCGTGCCTCGTGAAATACGGGAAAAAAAGGCGTTGGCTTCCTTGAACCAAGTGGGTCTTGTTCCATCTCCACGCACACTTCGTGTAGGGGATTAGAATTTCCTTTAGGATGACTACGCTTCCCCTGCGAGATAGAGTTAGGTCCGTCCGTTTGCTCGTAACCTCGTATTTCTATGAGATCAAGGTGTCGTCAATCAAAAAATAACACGAGACTTTATCAAAAGGATTCCCCCGCCCTACGGGTCGGGGTCCTTACATGACCTGCAACTTGATCCAAAATCTCATCCTGAAAGGGTAGAGGATAATAATCCCTGTTTGTGCATGCATTCAGAGGGCGAAAGTCCACACACACACGCCATTTTCCACCCTTTTTGGGAGTGACTACAACTGGGAAAATCCACTCTGAATTCTCTACTGGAAAAATAAATCTAGCTTCAAGCCAATTAGTTACCTCATTCTTAAGCACCTCCGCTTGCACTACTCCCAAATGCCTTAGCCGCTGTACCAATAGCTTACTTTGGGGCTTGAGATCAATCTTGTGGAAAAAAGGGTTTTGTGGAACCAATCTCAAACCGGGAATTTACTTGCATAGAACCTCTGTTTTCTTTTAAAGGACTGTTTTATGCCAGAATGCTAGAGGAAGCATTTGGTATGTGTTTAAACTAAGAAGAGGCTTGTTGTTGCAATAGCTGGTCGGGAGTCTCCGAGGAACTTCGCTCGTGGCAAAGCTTGCCGAGGTCTTGATGAGCCTCGATACGATTAAAATGGTGCGCTTCTGGTACGATGGGCGAGGACCGACGAAGCGGTCTCTAAGTGAAATGCTAGGACACCTAAGTAAGATCCTAGAGGGTTCTGACCAGGTGATGCACGAGCTCGCGGTTGCTAGGACACCCATGCGTGCATCGAGGAAGATTCGAATGGACTAAAAAGAATGACTTGTGAATCAAATTTTGATATTGGATCTCGTTGGTTGGCCAGCTGGTCTTCAACGGAGAGTCCAGATGACCTATTTTGTAATACAATGGACTCAATATTTTTGAGGATTATAATCAGTAACACTATGATTTTCATGGAAGGATTGTTTTAAAGACAGCCAATTCATTTATAATGGCAATTTCATATTAGGTGCATACGTGGTACGCCTATCTTAATTTCTGCATGAAATGCGGCTAAGGGGCTTGGGAACTCTTTTCCTCGGTAGTACTACTCGAGCAAAACATAACCAAATCTTTATAAAGGAATCCCGCCAATATAGTCGTCGACGGTTGGCTAACCCATGGGCTGGGGGATTCTTGCAATGTTGCGATTAGTTACGTTAGTTAGATTAAGTCCTAGGAAGACCCTTGTTCTGTGGGAGGGAATCAGCGGTTGTGCCTCGTTAAAGGAGGAAAAAAGCGGTGACTCTACAGACCAAGTGCAAGTCTCTTCTTTGATCTGACCTTGTGACTTTAGGTTTGGTCGGATCAATTTGAATAGTTAAGACTCACTCATTAGATTCATTCTCCTGTTAGATGATTTTTCCTGGTGGAATCGCTCGTGCTTTCCGGGCGAGGGAAGTTTTTCCGGGCTTGATTTTGGAGGAACCGCCGGGCTAGTCTCTTGTCTAGATATCCGTGGGCGAGGCCGTGAGTGTGGATCCCTGCCCCGCACGAGAGGCTGACGCTGCTTCCGCCACCAGCAACCTCGGAGAGGACACCGTGGAGAGGTCGGGGGTCTCACAGCTGGTATCAGAGCTTTCTTGAAAGCTAATAAGGAAAAATGAATTCTTATCAGAAATTTGTAATAAAAACTCACAAAAGAGAAATTACATATTATATTTTCATTCCTTAAGCTTCATTAATGAAGAAATTTAATCAAAGAATTTGGTTAAATAGATGGAAGTTCCACACTTATCTGGTGTTCCTGACCTCACCGAGTCACAAGATATGACTGCTTTTGCTTTTGGGCATCTCATCTCTTCCACTGCAACTCGAACGAGCCGAGCCAGACTCGTGGGCCATTTCAAGGATTTATATTTCCTTGACCCACAGCAGAAGTGGTTTACAAGAGGGCAGTATGTCCATGCCTCTTGCGACCACCAACACGCGATGCTGAGGCAAAATATCTCATTGACAATGATTCTATCGAGGTTGAAAGTGATACATGGTGTTATTTTATATCACCCGACATCTCGATATTGCAGACTTTCCTGCCATATTTTACGGGCTCCTTAGTCGCTTTATTCCTAAGGAGAAGATAGTAGCTCCCTTGGCAGTAAGGGAGCATTTATATCGGGGTATGTTTATAGCCCAGTATTGCTTTATTATGCATCTCCCGAGGAGATTTTGACTTCTAGAGCCGAGCTGCTCTATGTACATATTACAGCCTTTATATAAATACAGAAATGTTTTGTGGAAAAATTGCATGTATAAGTGATTATTATTAAGTGACGAATGTTTGAAGCAAAATCTGTTACCAGACATATATCATATAAGATCATTTATCTTGTTTAAGAAATTATTTTTCAAACCTCTTAAGTCTTAGGATCTCGTTGTGGATGAAATCAAAATAAAAATTTAATAATGTATCATTTTTGGCAGAATCATGAGGCCAATGAACCGTGGGGCCATCAGCCAGATCCTCTCACTAATGAAGAAGAGCTTGACCGCGACATTCATAAGTCTCTTCATAGAACTCAGCCAGGACCCTTCAAAGGTGAAGGGGAGAACTTGGGCGAGGCTGTGGAGAAGTGGGTTGAAGCAATGGAGGAAAATTTTAATGTCACCGACGGATACAGCGAGAGGAGCAAAATGGCTCTTGCTAGGCTGAAAATTGTGGAAATAGCCAGGGTGGCATGGAGAAACCATTGTGACACTAACCATCTAGATAGGAATACCCAGTCCTGGAGTGATCTTAAAGCCTATCTAAGGAAGAGATTTTGTCCCCCGAATTTTTAGAAACCAAGATGAATGAATTTTTAGAGCTAAATCAGGGGAGGAAAACCATTAAAGAATATCACCAGGCATTTGCTCTTCTCCTCAAATATTCACCACCTCTAGATGAAGAGCAACTCATGGTGAGGTTCATTTGGGGAATGAACAAACCCTTAGAAACACTCGTCAAGAATGCCAAACCAGTCTCCATGGCAGAAGCTGTAAGAATGGCGAAGGACTTCACCAGAGCTTTCATCGTAAAAGTCCCGCCAAAGCCAGCTCCCTCGTCCTTCAAGAGATTCCAGACACCGAGAAGTTCTTCCAACCTTCTGCTCTCCAAAGAGACACCAAGGTCCCAACCAGAATCTAGAGTCGGGAAGTTTCAGGAATGAAGGAAGACCTTTCCCTCGAAGTTCTTTCTCAGGAACTTCGGCTCTTTCAAGAATGCAAAGGAAAGAGCTTGGAAGTGAGAACAGGTGCTTTGGATGTCAGGGGTTTGGGCACCTGCTCAAGGATTTCCCATCTCCTTCTATGGGCCAAGGAAGCCAGGGTCCCAGAATTCGAGACAAACTCCTTCGTATATCAGTCCAAAATCAGGGTCCCCCGTGGTGCCAAAATTAGGGCAACCCTAGAAGAGTGCTAGCTCAGTCTGCAGCCTCCATGTAAAGCAGTCTCCGAACTGCCTCCCAGAATCGAGTTAACCAAAGAGAGACATTAGAACTCAATGGAGTGTTTTTGGGCCCTTGAATTTGCCATGAGGTTATGGAAACGTTTAACTTTTTGACAAATAGGATCCCGCCATGTAAGCAAAAACCATTGGTGATTAAGAGAGGTGTAAGAGTGGTCAAAGGGTGCACTTTTCCCCCCAAAAAGGGGGGGGGGCAATTTTACAATTTTCGGACCTCCATAACTTCTACATACAAGCTCCGATTTGAGCGGAGATTACAGATCCGTGATCTACGCATCAAGAGCTTTCCATAGATATGTGACATGATATGGTTTTATCCGCAAGATTTTAAATTCCATTTTCCCCCAAAATTCAAATTCGAATAAAGTAGCCGTTTTGAAGCTTCAAATTAGAAAACGTTTCTTCTTAAGAGAAAAGGTTTGACTCCCTTAAACTGCCAAATAAAAGGGCCCAAGAAGACTCCATTGAGGTCCTAATGGAGCTCAACCTCAGACTACAGCAACTAGAGTCGTCATTATAGGTGAGGAAGTGGAGGAAGAAAAAGGACAGATCTATGCCGCAATAGAGCATCAGGGGAATAACCGTCAATTTTCAATCCTCCAGACTCTAGCAGAGTACCAGGGTAAGAAATTCAAGCTTTTGATTGATTCAGGCAGTACTCATTCTTTTATTTTCCTAGGATGTCTACGTAAGTTAGTCCTAAATCGAAAATCAGGGAAACCTATGCAAGTGGAATTGGCCAGTGGAAAGATTCTTTTCACACACCTTGAGACACACCTTATTCACTTTAGTGTAGATGGGAACGTAACAGAGTGCCAGTTCAAAGTCCTACCCTTGGGAGTCTATGATGGAATCCTTAGAATGGATTGGCTCCATAAGAATCAAGCTGACATTCATTATCACAATGGAACCATCTCTTTCCTTGACCTTGACGAGAATAAAGTTCAAGGAACTGGAATTTTTGGATCCCCAACGTGCTGCAATTAGTCAAGGCTTCTAAATTGTTAAAAGGGCTGAGAAAGAGGCAAGTTGTTTATGTCGTTAAGATGAATCTGATAGACATAAAATGCAAGGCTAAAGAACCAGAGTGGTTAAGTGATTATGCAGATGTGTTCCCTGAAGAGCTGACTGAGATACCTCCGTCTCGTGAAGTATATCATGAGATCGAGTTAACCCCCAGAGCTCGACCAGTAGCCTAGCATACATACAAAATGCTAGTCCCTGAAACCATAGAACTTAAGGAGGAGTTAATATAACTGTTCGAGCAGGGATTCGTCACCTTGGGTGCACCCATTCTCTTTCAAAAGAAGAAAGATGGAACATTAAGACTCTGTATATGACTACAGAGGATTGAAACAACTAACAATTAAAATTAAGTATCCTATCCCTAGGATTGATGAACTTTTGGATTGGTTAAGTGGGACCAAAATGTTCACAAAGATAGATCTCAAATCTAGGTACTACCAGATCAGAATCAAGGAACATGACATCCCGAAGAGACAGCATTCAATACTTAGGCATTATGAGTTCAAAGTCATGCCGTTTGGATTGACTAATGCCGTGGCGACATTTAATCGTCTTATGCAGGATATTCTCAGAGAATACCTGGATGATTTTATTCTTGTCTTCTTTGATGATTTCTTGGTATACTCAAATAATGCTATAGATCATGAAGATCATGTGCGCAAGGTCCTGGAAATCCTAAGGAAACACCAACTCTTTGCAAAAAAGAGCAAGTGTTCTTTCTCTCTTGACAAGGTGGAATACTTGGGATTCATAGTGTCAGAGGATGAGATTTCTCCTGACCCCACAAAGATCCAAGTAGTTGTAGATTGGCCGGAACCCAAGATGCTAAAAGAAGTCAGAGGATTCCTAGGATTAACCAGATGGTATAGGATCTTTATACCTAGGTATGCTTAGATAGCATCCCTTTAACTAACCTTCTCAAGAAGAGTACCCTTTTTCAATGGACTGCAATGTGTCAGAGTGCCTTTGATAAACCGAAAGCCTTAGTAACCAACCTTGTCCTTAAATTGCCAGATTTTACCAAACCCTTTGAGGTAGTTACTGATGTGTCACTGGGTTTACCTTAGGCGGTGCTCTTATTCAGGAAGCCGACTGTTGCCTGAATGCCCCTTATGGTTGTTGACTGGGTTTCCATGCTCTCTTATGATGCTGATGCTAATCAGGGTTTATACTGTTCATGCCGGAGATCAGCCATGGTACGGGCGTGCACGTGACATCCCCTCCTGCTAAACTTGATGACAGGATGGACACTCTGTCATCCTTCCTTCTTGGATGCACTAAATGCTATCTTGATCAGGGATTATGCTGCTCATGCTGGAGATTAGCCATGGTACGGGCGTGCTCGTGACACCATCCTACAATCCTCCCCAAGTCAGTGACTCCATGAAGCTTACATCAACCAACTATCATCATGCAGTGGCCTATGAATCAAGAAAACTTAGAACACATGAGAGAAATTATGTCATCCATGACTTGGAGTTACTCTTAGTAGTTTATGCTCTGAAGTTATGGAGACATTATCTTTTGGGACATAGGTTCACCTTGATGATAGATCATCAAAGTCTCAAGTGGATCTTCACCCAAAGGGATCTCAACATGTGTCAAAGGAGATGGATGCAGACCTTGCAGGAATTTAAAATTAAGTATCAGCAGGGGAAAGAAAATGTGGTGGGCAGATACGCTCAGAAGAAAAGCCTCCTTGCTTGCAATTATAGTGGTGTCAAATCCATTGATCAATGAAGCAAGGGAGAAAATAATGCAAGACAAATTCTTTGTCCCTATTGCTACCCTTCTGATGCAAGAAAGCAAGACTCCTTTTAGGAAATGAGTCAAGTTCTTGGGTACAAATTGGATGAAGGATGCATGTATTATAATAATCGGCTACGTATTCCCAATGATGAGGGAATAAAGGGAAGAATTCTGAGAGAAGCCCATGATAGCCTAATAGTTAGACATCTAGGGTTTATAAAAACCTATATGTCTGTGAAGAAAAGCTTCTTCTGGGGCTAGGATTCAAAAAGGATGTACTTGATCATGTGCGAAAATGCTTGATGTGTCAGAGAGTCAAGGCGGAAGAGAGAGTCAAGATGCTAGGAAAATTGCGGCCTCTAGACATTCCTTAGATGAAGTGGGAATGTATCAATATGGACTTTGTCACTGGATTACGTTTCAGTGCAATCAGGTTACAACTCCATTTTTGTGGTAGTTGACATGCTAACCAAAGTTGCCCATCTGATTCCAGTGAAAGAAACATACACTGCAATGGATTTTGCCCGAGTTTCCCTTAAAGATATCTTCACATTGCATGGCTTACCCAGGAGGATAGTAAGTGACAGAGATCCCAAATTCACATCGAGATTTTAGACTGCATTCTTCGAAGCAATAGGAACTTTCTTGGATCTCAACACAACCTATCACCCTGATACAGATGGCCAAACTAAAAGAGTGAACCACGTAATAGAAGATATCCTTCCGCCATGCTGCAGCGGGGAACCCAAGAAGTGGTTAAGCCATTTGCATTTGGTTGAATTTTCTTACAATGCTTCTTATCATCGATGCATTGGGATAAGTCCTTTCAAAGCTTTGTATGGACAAGATTGCCTTACACCATTGACTTGGTCAGACCCATTGATCACAGTCAAGATGTCGAGACAAATACTTGATGACATGGACCAATAAATGCAAGGCAGCCCAAGATAGGCAAAAGCAGTATGCAAATAAAAAGAGATCAGAGAGAGAGTTTGAAAAATCAGATATGGTCTTCAGTCGAGTACGACCAAAAAGAAGTTCCTTATCTTTAGAGAAGTACAAAAAGCTCTCTCCCAGATACTGTGGGCCATATGCTGTTATAAAGAAAGTGGGCGATCTAGCTTTTAAACTTCTTCTGCCTCCCCATGTCAAGGTACATAATGTATTCCACGTCAGTTTGCTTAAGAAATATGTATCCATCCTGAGTCATATACTTGTGATTTCTCCGAGATGGTACTCCAACCTTAAGAAATCCTTGACGTTCGGGAGAATATTCTCACGAGCAAAGTCCTCAGAGAATTTTAATTAAAGTGGAAGCTCTTCCCTCTAGAAGATGCCACCTGGGAGAAAGAAGAAGAGTTGGCAAAAGATTACCCCCACTTTGCAACATGAGGACATCTCATGTTTTTCAAGCAGGAGAGGATGTAAGATTCCTCCTCAACCTGAATAATGAAAAAGCTTTTACCTCAATCCCCTGTAATCATTCCCTAATTCTGAATACAAGAAAATTTTATTTTTCCTTGTTTTTGTCTAGAGAGAAGAAAAATTCTAGAGAGCGGTAATTCAATATTGAGATATTTTTGGATATAGAAATTCTCCTAATATCTAAAATATATTTCCCTGAAACAAAATTTCAAAATAAATTCTCCAACGTGCATTAGGAATTAATTAAAAATGATATAAGGGACCTTAGCCGAAGGGTTTAGATTTTCAGAAATTTTTGGATTATGGTCCAATTAAGGTTCCTATGGGCCAATAAGATGAATCCAAGTGTTGGAATGTGATAAATCCAATGAATAAAAGAAAATACCAAAAAATGAGTAAATGCTCACATAAGATAAAGAGTTGACTGAGTACAAGGTTTATTAGTTAAAAATTAAGAGATATCACCAAAAAAATGAGATATTTTAGAGAAATGATGAAATTTTGACACCTTGGTAAGGAAGGGGAGACCTTTGAGGTAGGCACCTCCTTCACATGTGTGGGAGGATTTTTAATTCAAAAATATTAAGATATTTTTATCTCTCCTCTCTCCTCTCTCTTGGATCAAAGATAAAAATATTAAGATATTTTTATCTCTCCTCTCTCCTCTCTCTTGGATCAAACTGGATCAATATGGGAGCTAAACTCGTCCAAATCTTGTCCAAATTCAGCCCAACTAGATCAATATGGGAGCTAAACTCGTCCAGATCTTGTCCAAATTCAACCCAACTGAAGCTGGAAAATTCTAGCACTTAGTTGGAGTCAACTATTGGCCTCTCTCACCTATAAATAGACCCTCATTCTTTTTTATTATCATCTGTGAGCTATACCATGCCATTATTACATTAAAATACCCATATTTTCTATTATCCCTTAAAAATTCTCTACTTTTGGAAAGATTGGAGCTTCTCTCTCTCTTCAACAATTCTTGGAGCTTTCCTCTTAACATACTAAACCAATTTATTGGTTGGGGGCTTCCTTCTTCTATGATAAAGAAGCAAGCAAAATCTAGAGGTAAGAAGTAATTTCATGGTTTTCATTAATATTCTCAAAAGATTTCACTTCTCAACCCCTCAAGCTTGAGAAGTTTCAAATTAATTGTTTTCAATGCAAATCAAACTTTCTATAAGATTTCTAATGATAAATCACAAAAAAGTTAGTCTTTATGCTTAATTAGGATGCTTTTTATGTATATCTCTCTCTCCCAAAAGAATAGTCATTCTTATGACTAATTCTTTATTCAAATAGATGCTTCTCATTGATAAATTCTCAATTCAAAAATCAAACTCTATGCTAGTTAAGCTAGAGGTTAAGAAAATGGCTTTTTTATGCTTTTATGCTAATAAGATTATAATAAACTTATGATTTAATTCCGTAAATTGGATTTAAGTTAAAAGATAGTTATTCTATCATAGTTGTATTACAAAGTCTTATTCTTTCTAGAAATATTAAAAATTATCAGTAATAGAGCGAAGCTATGGTAAAATTTTTAGAAATTAATACATAACTCATTTTTATGCATATTGTGAAAAGAGGACTTCCTACCATATTCTAGGATTAGTCATCCTATGCTAAAAGAATGATTTTCATCACATTCATGGAAAACTGATTTTTGGTATTTATGCATAAATAATTAATTAAATAAAAGAGGATTTTTTGGTATTTCTATTTTTATGAAAAAAGAGGAATTCCCATGATCATGGAGATCCATGTAATTAAATGGAAAAAGAGAAAATTTGATATATTAACAAAATGAATATTTTGATGTAAATTTAAAGAGAAATTTTAGATAAATTTATTTTTATGCATGAGAAAATTTAAATGATAAAAGAGGAATTCCTATGACATTTGGAATTCAATCATTTAAATAGTAAAAGTGGAATTATTGGCATATTTGAATTAATGAATATTTTTATTTCATTTCAAAAGAAACTCTAGATAAATTTATTTTATGATAAAAAAGGAATTCCCATGACAATTGGAATCTAATCATTAAATGAGAAAAGGAGGAATTTTAAGCTTATTCAAAAAAATGGATATTGGTATATAGTTAAAAGAAGAGTTTTTATGGTATTTAAGTAGAGAAAGATTTGAATTAATTTTTGGTGACAAAAGAGGAATTTTCACCAAAATTTCACCTAGAGAATTAGAGTGAGGGATAAAAAGCCACTTACAAAGGAGGCTCTTCACAAGTGAGGGATCAAAAGCCACTTACTTCCACCACTGTACACTATTTGGGAGTCACGGGTGACTATGATAGTGAATACTTGACCATAATACATGAAATTCATAAACCTATTATTAACCTCATGCAATTACGTCTTAGGACTGCAAACACATAGGAAGCATGACCCTACAAGCATAGCTAAGTATGTAAGTAAACGTGCTATAATTCACTATGTAGATGTAGGATTTATGAAGTGAGAAAGGATAAGTCAGCACATTGTAAAAAAACTTTTGCATGATTCTACACATAAATGAGAAACATATTGGAATTTAATGCTCCATCAATGTGTAAGCACCAATCTCATGTGCATATGGATCCCTTTATAAGGAGTACCATTTGTAAAATTTACACTTAATTAGAGTATGATGGAAAATTTCATGCTTCTTGTTGGTGTTGCTAATTGCATTTAACACATGATGTATTTTCTTATAGGGGTTTACATCACCGTGTTGCTACTTAACTCCTTTGCTAGTTGTTGCCAAAGAGTACTTTATAAGAAATGACATCTTTTGCATGATTCCAAGCACCAAAATTTGATTTTGGGAAAACAAACTTAATAACTCTAATTAGCATTAACGTCATGTTCCTGCAATGAGCTTTGGAACAGACATTATTGATTTTGATGTTTCCTCCATCCTAATAGTTATATGAAAGAAAATTATGCACAATCGTTTGTTGCCCATCATTGATTTCCACGTCTATTGTGCAGGGACCTAGCATCATGTAACCCATCATTGGATTTGATGTTCACTCATCCATCCCAATACTATGTGAAAGAAAATTACGCACTAGCTTTTGTTGCCTATCATTGGTTTCTACACCATCACCACTATTGTGCAAGGATCTAATATCATGTAACCTATCATTGGTTTTGATGTTAACTCTGTCTCAATAGTATGTGAAAGAAAATTACACACCAACTTCTTTTATTGCCCATGATTGGCTTATATGCCATAGCAAGGATCTAACACATATAACACATCATTGGTTGGCATCAAACACTTCCAAGAATATTGTAAGCTCACGATCCTTATGATCGACATCTAGCAGCACATGGAAGGACGGAGAGAGCCTCATCCTCCCTAATATCAAAAGCCTTATAAATACCATAAAAAATACACACACTGACTAGTTCAAGCTTCTTAGCTTGTAATTCTTTTTGTTCTTGAAAGGTAAGTGCCTAGCCATGTGGAGTACTGCTAGGCTAAGATGGATGCTACTTTATTCTTAACATAAATAGACGTTTGGTTTCGTATGCATGATTTTTTATCACTTGAAGTCAAAAATGGTGTAGATTGGGAAATTTTCCCTCATTCATCCCAAACAAGCTGAAAGTTCTAACTGCTACTACAGTGGAGTGAATTGACATGAATTCCAGAATTCTTAGCAAATAAGATAAAGCCCATTGTGCACCTCTATAGGGATTGAGCTTGTTCTATGTATAGACTCCAATTACTTGAATTGTGTGAGCTTCTAAACAACATAACTATGCCATGTTAAACATTGTAACGTCCCATGAAAAAGAACCCAATGTCGATGAGAGCAATCGTCGAGATTGACTATGTGTGTGCTTTGCTTATATAAATTGAGAGAAGATGTGATAAATTAAAGCATAATTCACAATTACGTGGCTAATTTTTGCAGAGGAGATGGATGTGGCTATGGCTGGCATTACTTCTAGGCTTGCATTTTTCCTTGCTTGCGTGCTCTCCAGCAACGTAGCACTAGCCGGTAGTAGAACACTTGTGAGGATTTAATCTTCTATAGTTTACTTACTCATGTTCATTTCTGTTTTGTTTGATGATAGTAGAAAAAAACCGTCGAAATCAAGGTTGAAAAAAGCATCAAAAAAACCATCGATAAAAATAACGTGGAAACAAGCATTGAAGAAAAATATTCCCATGCTGATTTCGACCTCGGTTTCAGCATCCTTTTCGATGGTATTTTTGACGACCTTTTCCACGATTATTTCCACGACCTTTTTGACTCTGATTTCGACGATCGCTACTTTTCGTTTAAATTTAAAATCTTTCCAGATCTTGTGCACCGCCAAAATTTCAAATTCCATATGACCAACTTTCACCCTCCACAAATACTTAAGGGAGGATCCCCCTCCAAAAATAAGCATTCATTCCCATTGCAAATCAATATGGAAACCATGGACGACGCCACACCCTTAAATTTTGATGATTTAGAGGAGAAGACACTTTGCCCATGTACTCGCTCTGCAAATACCAAGTGGCTCGACGTCGACGAATTTGCAATGATCATACAAAAAAATAGGAAATATTTTCGGTGGAGCGATTGGAACATCTAATTAGTGGCAATGCGCATTTCAACAATGACGAACCAGCGGATATCTGGCCTGAACGATGGAGACTAAAAAGTAGCCACACAAACGAGTTGATCCAACAACGCCAGGAACTTGAGGCGGATTCCGAGCAAATATTAGAATATGACATGGATGACATGATAAATGCCTTACATGATGGAACAAAAGATCGTGGTTTGGAACACAAAGGGATAGAAGAAATCACACGACATGTGGAATATGCTTCCCAAGAAGAGAAAGAGCTACGCAGGCTTGCTCGTGTTCCACTATATCGTGGAGCACATGTGTCTGTTTTACGTGCTTGTCTATCCATAGTGAGCTTGCAATCGATTTTTGGATGATCTGATACGAGCGTATCAAAACTTTTTGCGTAAGTAATGATATCATATGCAATTAGTAGTTATGTACCTTTATATGCATTTTCTTAGCCTGTCTATTTTGTGTAACAGCTTATTGAAACATCAAATATTGCTAGAAGATAATGAGATGCCCGTGGACCGTAGTCAACAAGCAAAAAAGAAGTTGCACTCGATTGGCATGGACTACAACACACACCATGCTTGTCCAAATGATTGTATTCTTTACCGACAAGAATATAACAATGCAGTACAATATCCACATTGTGGTACATCGAGCTATAGACAAGATGTGTAAGGAGAAAGGGTACCAGCAAAAGTTTTACGACACTTTCCCATCATCCCTAGGATTAAAACAATGTTCAAGTACAAATCCATTCTAGGATTGATGACTTGGCACTGTAACACTAGGTCCATGGATGGTGTTATGCGTGTGCCCACAGATTCCCCTGCATGGAAGCACATTGAAGAGAAGTAGGTAGCCTTTCAGGAGGAGGCTCGCCGATAGTAGAACACTTGTTGTGAGGATTTAATCTTCTGTAGTTTACTTACTCATGTTCATGTCTTTTTTGTGTACAGCAGATGCCGCTGGAAACAGTCGCCCCGATCTTACGATGAAATTCACAAGTACACCACTTCCTCCTTTTACACGGTCGCCAGCCTCTCCGCCCTCCCCTACCACCACTAGTACGACTGCACCTCCCCTGTCGCCAGCCTCTCTGCCCTCCACGGCACCTCCCCCGTCCACACCATCCTCGGCCTCTCCGCCTCCCCTTAAAAGTTGCTTTAACAAAATATATATGAGAAAATACAAGGAGTATATCTTCCATGAGTGAAGAGGTATGAAAGTTTTTATAAATAGAAAAAGAGTAAGAGGAGACCTCCCCTTCTTCACTATTATCTACCATGAAATAGATAGAAAGATGGACTTTCACACATTGTGATGATGAACAGGTGTAATAAGACACCCACAGTGGCTGCAAAGATTCAACTAACTGTGAGACCTCATCCTCATCAAGGTAAAATTCCTCCTATGTGAAGAAGGCTTGAGTTGACTGATGCACCCACAAAGGTCATATCATAGTTGAGATACTCTATTGCATGTAATGATGAGCTCCATTCTCACTCCCTCCTTTGTGTCATACATTGTTTTTTATATAGATATCCAAGAGCTCTCTCTTCCTCTCCTTTCTGTTTCATAAAATAATGGACATGTTCTTATGATGAGTTGTGCTGTCCCTTTTTCTCAAGATGGCTTCTTTCTTTAAAAAGAAAAATGTAATAGAATGGCACCAATAACATCTTTCTTGATGCTTTGGTTCATTAAAAAATTGTCGGTCCCAACCAAGTGGCAACAAAGTAGGAAGAGTTCTTAATACCTTCTGCAACTCTCACCAAAATATGCATTAAACTCCTCATTCCAAACAAAAGTTGTTCGGTTGGCCAAGAATTGTAAAGGATGCAAAACATGGGAAAGAAATAAAATAAACATGGCTATATACTTGACTTTTTGGATAGAAGAAATGACTTCCTTGAGACTAGAAGGGGAAGGTAAATCCAAAAGTACCTTAATTCTAGCTTTGGCCATTGAGATTCCCTATATGCTGAACTTAAATTGCCAAGTATAACTACTTCTTTCTTTGCAAAATTATATGTCCCATAATTCAATAACCATCACAAATTGTATAACCCCCATGACCATCCACCTCATTGAAAATCTCATCTTGAAAGAGTAGAGGAAAATGATCTCGCTTTCTTGATGCATTGAGTGGTTTATAATCCACACATACCCGCCATTTACCATTCTGTTTAGGAGTAACCAACATAGGAGAAACCCACTCAAAATTTTCAACAGGGTATATAAATCTAGCTTTTAGTAAGCTGGTTACCTCTTTAAGAAAAGCATCATGTTGTACCACACCTAACAATCGCAATTTCTGAGCCACTGGTTTGGCATTCTCTTTTAACTCAATGTGATGTTGTATGCCATCTCTTCCTCTACTCTATGTGTAATAAAAAAAAACGAAAGAATTAGGATACATGTTTAGCATGTGCAAAAAATCCTTCTCCTCTTCGAGCTTCAGGTCATCTGCTAACATAACTTCAACATTACTTTGATATGCCTAGTTCAACTCTTCTTGAGCCTCAAATGAATGAAGTGTCACCCACATCACCTCTAGAGATGAATCTTCAATGTCACTACTAGAGGACTCAAAGGTTTCTTCTAAATACAAATACTCTTGATCGGTCTCTGCATCACTCAAATCCTTGTACCATATATCTTTTTGCTTCTTTCCTTTCATGTCATAAACCAATGCTTTCTTTCCATCAATTTGCATCACTAGTTTCCCTTTGTCCTATTTTTGAATAGCTTTGATGGCAATTAACTAGCGGGGTGAGCTAGACTCAAGGGGTAGCCATCTCCCTTGGTTGACATATCGTAAAAGCCAATCTAATAAAAACCCCAATGACATTGACCTTGAGATTCGTGATGACCTTAATGCAATAAACCTTGCTATTATTTGACATATTCACCATAATTAAAGAAGACTCATGTATCCTTAGCCCTAACTAGTGTATTAAAGGTTCAATCATTAAGCAGGTCTGGGATTCAGCATCTACTTAGACCTTGGAAACCATTTCTCCTCTAATTACATAATCTAAAGTGAGAACAAAATCCTTTTGGACCTCCAATGGAATATAAGAATGATACAAGAAAGCTGCTCACTCCTCCTAGTCATTTTGATGCTCGTACTTATGTTTACTTCCCTCCTTGCCTAAAGACACAAAGTGAAAAATTGAGGCCATTTGATGTTAGATATCTGCTTCCTCATATCTTCTCTCAAATTTTATGGCTCCTCCCCATGACCAAGAGTAAGATCCAACAACCCAATTCTCCTCCTCCTTCTTTTCTTCTTACTACCTTCTACAACATTTTCTTTTTGCTTCTTCTTTTATACCACATCGGATGATTCCTTATTGTCTATTTTCTTATGAGCTCTTGTTTTCTTCCCATGAAAAACATTCCACTTCCTCTTCATTTCTATTTCATCTTGCATTTTATCCCTTTCTTTGAATTCCACTACATGTACCCCCTATATGGTAAGGATGGGATAGGAACAACCATCTCCATTGATTTTGTAGGTGGAGGATCATCACCCCTATCTTGATTCCATCATTGCATAGATGGATTTTTTGGCATATTATCCCCCCTCGAGGCATTAAAATGGGATAGAGAAGATAATTCTCACCTCGTTTTCTTCTAGGATGTAGAGAATTATACATACCATGGCCAATTTTATTACTATTTCAAGAAACCAACTTCTTGTATCCTAGGCAGCTTGCGCCACCTTCCTATGGTGCATGAGGTCTAAATCCCACTCCTTAAGCAGCCAAATGAACTGTTAATTCTCCAAGTTGGTGAGTAAGTTTCTCCAAGGTATTGGCATCTTGGGGTCATTGGTTAAGTTTGTGCAGGAATTGGTTGATCTTGATAACAAAATCTTTGTATAGGTGCTTCATCTATAGTGCATGTCTCTCCAATGTTTGGAAAATGTATGTTGGAGGCCAAGTCTTCATCTCTGACAAAATTTATTCTTTGTAGGCCACCAATTCTACTGCTTCATGATAAGTTTTTGGGATAACTAATTCCACCTTCTTCCTAAGAATATGATGGAGACCACCAATAAAATAATCCTTTTTAAGGAACTCCGCAACCTTGCCTGGATTAGTGATGAAGTGAAACTAATTTATCTGGATGTGTTGAACTTTTTTTCCTAATGTAAAGCTTGAGTTTGTTGCCTCGAGAAGGACTTCACTAGTTTAAGACTTGATATATTTTTCTTGAAAAAATACTTCCAACTTCATAAAATTCTCATGAACTTTCAGATTAAGAGATAAGAACCATGTATAAGCATTCTTACGCAATACCATTGTGAAAGAACTTAGCTTTTCTCCACTATATCTTTCTTAAAGATGGAAAAAGAAATCTTCATATTCTCCAAAAAATCTTTCGCGTCTTCATTGGGTCCACCATAAAATAATGGGTGCCCATGGAAAGTTGCCATCTCATGGGTTTGTTACATAGCCATATCACTTTTGTGAACTGAATGTCGTCAATGAAGAACTCAGCGGAGGCACCTAAAGAAAGGCAATAAAGGGAAATATAACTCTATAGCACCCTTAGTGCAAAAAAGAGTAGGAAAAGAAGTTAACATTTAGAGGAGAGAGATGGGGGAATTCAGGTTGATGAGCAAAAAGTTAAAAAGGCTCTTAATGTGAAGGATTTCACAAACAAACACTTTGCATGATCCACAATTTTAACCTTTTGGAAGAACAAAACACTCACCCAATACGAAACCTATTTTTTTTTCACACTTTGCCTCTTGTATCAAAGACTTGCTTGAAAAAAATGTATATGAGAAAATAACAATGATCATATCTTCCATGAGTGAAAAGGTACAAACATTGTTTTAAATAGAAAAAAACTAAGAGAACCCTCTCCTTCTTCACTATTATCTACCATGCAATAGATACAAAGATGGACTTTCACCACTCACGATGATGAGTAGGTGTAACAAGACACCCGTAGAGTGGCTGTATTAACACTGAAGTCTCATCCTCATCAGGGTATAAATTCTCCCATCTGAAGAAGACTTGAACTCTTGGACCAATCCACTCGCAAAGGCCAGTCATGGAGTTGAGCTTCTCTCTTCCATGTAATGTTGAGCTCCACTCTCACTCCCTCCTTTGTGGACACACATGGTTGTTTTTATAGATATCCAAGAGCTCTCTCTTCCTCTCCTTTCTTTTTCATTAAATAATGGAGGTGTTCTTATGGTGAGTCGTGTTTTCCCTTTTTCTCAATATAGCTTCCTTCTTTTTAAAAAGAAAAACTTGCTTCTTTACCTTGGGTAGCCTAAGACCCTTTCACAAAAGCATGCAAGCAAAGCTACCCACGTGGAAGCAACATAAAGCACGCACAATTTTGAAAAGAATTCCTAATTTTGTAAAAGCTATGAATTCCCATCAATGGCTTTTCATTGTAAAAGCAATCGGGCGAGAGTGAATTCTAAACCTGTAGATCGAGCGTCTTCTTAGAACGCATGAGGTACTTCCCCTGTCCAATTGTCATTTCTTATCTCTGTCTCTCTTTTGCTAAACTCAACAAAGCCCTAACCTTGAAAGGGATTCCTTAGTTTGTAAAAGCAATGAGTTCCCATCAATGACTTTTCATGTAAAAGCGATCAGGTGAGAGCGAATTCTAAACCTACAAATCAAGCGCCTTCACTCATAGCACTTATGAGGTACTTCCCCTCTCCAATTGTCATTTCTACTCTCTGTCTCTCTTGTACACACACACAGACACACACACACACAAGCTCATAGGATACTGTGCTGCTCTGCCCTCTTGTATGCGCACGAGAGATGCACACTCTTATGGGCGTGCAATGCCGGTGGCCCCTTTTTCTCTTCATGGTTAGCACCCATTTATGAGGATCTTTTGTGGGCCCATGGGTGCCCAAAAACATGGAAAGGGTATTATGAAAAGGGAGTGCCCTTAGTGAGAAGCTTGGAGGTAAAAAGAGAGCCCTGTAAGGATTAGCTTAAGTTGCTAACTTTCTGGGTTTAGAATGCTAAATTTGGCTCCATAGTAGGGACAAGCTAATGAATACCATACTTTTGGGTTCCTTTTTAGACTAGTAACTCCTAGATCCTCTGCTATTCTTACTCTAGGATCCACTCACTTTTTAGAAAAGTTACTCCATTCTCATTTTTGAATTTTTTTTTGTGTGAGATTCCTTGGACCTCTTGCCTTTTTTATGTGGTCCCACACTTCTCTCATACCCAAATTTGAAAAACGCAGATAAAAGAGACCCTAAAAGTAGGGTTTATTTAAAATTTTCAAATTTTAACATTTTTTAATCAAATAACGGTCCCTCAATCATATGTAACCTCCAAAAGTACCTTTTCAAGGTCACTTTCAGTCAATAACTACCTCTTTAAGCCCCATACCTTTTCCATCATATCTCATGCATTTATATATGGTCCCACACCTCTCTTCTCCAAATATGAAAAACGCGGGTATAAGGGACCCTAAAATTAGGGTTTTTTTGAAAAAATTAATTTTTAATTTTTTTAAATCAAGAAAGGGTCCCTCAATCACATGTTACCCTTACAAGTATCTTTTGAAGGTAATTTTCAACAATAACTATCTCATTTTCTTTTAATCATGATCCTTTCATCTTACTCTAATCCTTCTTTCATTTTGCTGACCTTAGTCTAAGCCATTCCTCATTTAGAATATATAATCATCCTTTCATCTTACTCTAATCCTTCTTTCATTGCTGAACTTAGTCTAAATCATGTCTCCTTTAGAATATATTACTAACATAAGAAAATGTTAGATAGATCTTCATATTCGTGTAGAAGAGGAATATGCATTAATGAAATGTCCTTATGTAAGAAAACCATTGGATAATGCATCCACTTCTTTACTTAGGGCTTAGGGAAAGAAACATATAGACTTATGGGTTGATGGTGCACTCTATCCACGTGACCCATTAACCTTAGATAACCCACCATTCACTGATCTGACTAGTTTAGTACATCACTTTGATGATGGGGAAAATAGGCTTCTTGGATATTGTAAGCATCTAACAATATGTGGCGGGGCTTTCATGTAAAATATATACACATCGAATTTGCATCTTCAATAAAATATTGAGGATTTAACAAAACAAGTGCAAAATCTAGAGAGTAAGAATAAAGATAAGGAGATACAAATCAAGGAACAAGAGAAATAATTAAATGATCTTAGACTCAAATTAAACCATTTCAAGAAAACCCTAGTTGGTGCAAGGGAATGCCAAAGAGAGCTATCAAAAATTGATAGGCTTGCAATAGCCAGTGGTTCTAAGAAAAGGCAAATCATGGCAACAAGGTGCTTAAAAATAATTGAGTGTTGAATAATTTTAATAAGAGTTCTACAACTAATACGTTTCTTCAATGTTTATATTAGAGGAACTTTCGGATTGATGCATCTGCGCGAAATTCACAAAAACATATCCATAGTCTTTTGAAAGCTTGCATTAAGAAGCAGGACATGTTGGCTATTGTTTGTGACTCCAATTATCAGGGATTTCGTGATGTTTTAATGAAATCTATCAGGAAGAACATTGAGCGGATTTTGAGTGCAAATGATATTCAAAGTGCTTGCTTGTCAGTATAGGTCGTAAAGGCTATGAGCCCATCCATGCCATCCCAAAGGAGGCTCTTCACAAGTGAGGGATCAAAAGCCACTTACTTCCACCTCCATACACAGTTGAATTGCAAAGAAGATAAGGAGATACAAATCAAGGAACAAGAGAAATAATTAAATAATCTTAGACTCAAAGTAAACCAAAGAAAACCCCAGTTGGTGCAAGGGAATGCCAAAGAGAGCTATCACAAATTTATAGGCTTGCAATAGGAAGTGGTTCTAAGAAAAGGTAAATCATGGCAACAAGGTGCTTAAAAATAATTGAGTGTTGAATAATTTTAATAAGAGTTCTACAACTTATACTTTTCTTCAATGTTTATATTAGAGAAACTTTTGGATTGATGCATCAGTGTGAAATTCACAAAAACATATCCATAGTCTTTCGAAAGCTTGCATTAAGAAGCAGGACATGTTGGCTATTGTTTGTGACTCCAATTATAAGGGATTTCGTGATGTTTTAATGAAATATATCAGGAAGAACATTGGATTTTGAGTGCAAATGATATTCAAAGTGCTTGCTTGTCAGTATAGGTCGTAAAGGCTATGAGCCCATCCATGCCATCCGAAAGGAGGCTCTTCACAAGTGAGGGATCAAAAGCCACTTACTTCCACCTCCATACAAAGTTGAATTGGCAAAGAAGACAAACAATACACATGTAAGATCACTTGTTGGTGAGTATTTCCATGTGGAGGGAACAAAAGTATTGAAGGACAAATCAAAGGGTGATATCAAAGTAGATAACCACTCCTTCAACAACATTTTCATGGATTTAAAGAGACTTCAACAAGCAATGATCAAATTTTATAAAGTATCTCATGAAGGTTAGTATGAATTAAATTTTCTTATTCATTGTGAAAAAACAAATATCACGTATATCTAATCATGTGTTTCTTCATGGATTGTAGAGTCTATGGGAGTGGTATCTTTTGTATTAAAGCTAGATGAGTGTCAAATTGTCAAAAGGCACATATTGAAAAGAATGGGACTTACACTCATGAATGAGTCAATGGTGCATGCAGAGGAAAAGGACATGGTGCCTTCTTTCAGTGTTCAATATGAAAAAGATAATTGGTGGTTAGGAGCTTTTGAGGTGCCAAAGGACAATTATGAAATGCTAGATTGGATGCTTCAAAGATGTCCTTGAATTGTTGAGGTCATGAAGCAAAAAATAAATGGTGAACAACTTGAAGTTCCAAGTGTGGGTACGTTTGTAGTGGATTTGCATTTAGAAGGAGATTTGAAAACAATCAAATGTATGCTTGGTTGTGACACAAGTGCTACCTCTTTACTTTCTTGTCCTCTATGCATGAAGAAATCAAAGAAAGAGTGCAAGAAGGAAGATGCATTGTGATGGATTGATGAAGTCATGTCATGCAACTCGGAAGCACCGCTAGAGAGGGATGTGAAGGATCCTACATCGAATACCATTATTTCATTCCCTTGTGAAAAAAATCACTTCTGCACATTACATGCCATGATGAGAATATTTAATAAGTTGCTCAAATTGCACATTGACTTTGCATTCACTATGAACGTGGGTGCTCGATCCCTAGAAGCCATTTCCAACATGGAGGATCTACTCAACTCTCTAGGGATGCATGGAGGCAACATCAAAGTAGTGAAGGATGCAAAGATGTCTGGAGATAATCACATTCTGGCACAAGAAGTATCAATGAGTGAAACAAAGGCTATGCTTTTTTTACACATGTCGATAAAAAACTCGAAAGCAAGATGGGAGTTGTGGAAAGAGTTATGCAAGTGTACTACTGATTGTGAAAAGGATGCAAGTCTTCATAATAAGCGGGCAAAGTTTTGGGATTGTTTTGACAAGATGGTGTCAATTATGCTGTTGAGTACTACCAACGTTGAACAACGACGCATATTCAAGACAATAATCATCATTAAGTTTACTCAACTGGTCGTTGGGGGGAAACATCAATCACCTATTACATGGTACTTTTTTGTTATTATCAAGCTGTTATACAATCTATATGTATTTATAATCACTCGTGAAATTGCTTATTTCCAGCATATTGTTTACGCTCATGGATTATATTATTTGGAAAAGTATGGTTCCCTCGACATGTGGAGCACCCAAGCAATGGAGAAGTCACCTTATAGGGGAAAGGGAATCTATTTTAAGAACACTGGTCATGGTGGAGGGGGGGTGACACAAACAAATTACCTTATTGAAATGTTTGATTGGTTTTTCTGATACACATTGAGTAGAGGCTTATTGAAGGACAAAGCAAAGATATCTCAAATTGCAAGAGCAATTCAACTCCACATGAAGGACACCAATAAGGCTAAATGGAACCAAAGTAGTGGGCCAACACACCATGCTGCATGGCATGCTACAATGGTTAGAAATGGCAAATTTTGGGTGAACAACATTAAATTATAAAGGACATTATTTTTTTGGGTTTCACACTAAATTGTCATTTTTATAAATTTGACCTAATTTTAAAGTGCCTATAATAAGACTCCATGGCCTTGTTTTTGTCATTTCACTCACACTCCTTACTTTCTCACCCATGGCTCGAATGAAGAACACTGCATGTAAAGTACCTCCTCATCCTACCAATGCTACTACTACTAGTAGAAAGTATCCTCTGGAATCAACTGACAGGGAGCAAGAGAGCAGGAGCAGGGTCCTCCACCATGGAAAGGATAAAATATTCCACCTCGGTGAGGGCAACATGTTGGGAAGACCCTCACTACAAGACAATGCTTCCATACACGCATTTGGTACACGCGATAAGTTATAGGCGCATGTATGGTCGCGCATGTATCGGGCGCGTGTATATGGGCATCTAAATTCTCGTGTATACTGAGTTCGTAAACGCGTGTAACAGAGCGTGTATATACGCGTAAACACTGTGTTTTAGACGCAGATATACATGCTTTATTACATGCGATAGCAGAGAGCAAATATTATTTAAGAAAAACTCCATACCTTTTAAAAAATAAAAACCATCTTCTTTAAACCATCTCGTAGTACATTGCATTATATATCATTACACAATTCCACTACATGCATTTACAACAATATATATTCAAAAACAAATCATGAGATGATAATTAAAAGACAACATATATAATAGAATTGTCATCAATTTAGAACGATACAATGATGGATTGGTTAGGATTCGATCTCATCTTCAATAAGATCCATCCTTGCCAAACGATCAACATCAATATCCATTTGATCAATTTATAAGGCTATGATTAAATCTATTCCACTATCGATATTCTGTCTATTGATAAGGGTACCGATGCCCTGATCATCCTCATCAACATTACCATCATCATCAATGGTAGGGTCATCCGCATCATGATCATCACGAGAAATGGAACACTCATCCTCATTATCATGATCATCTCTTATTTCTTGATCATCGATCACAATATCTTCATTGGCATGTTGGACATCATCTTCATTGCGGCCTGCTACATCCTCCATATGCTCCTTGTACATCACTTTGGAACGTGGTGCAATAGAAATGATGTACCACCATTTAGTGTCGTGCACCATTGGCAGATAGATAATCTATTCAAATACACATAGTGGAATGTATTAGCATATCAAAAGTCAAGGGGTACGTGAGCTTAGACATATATGTACATGAAACACATTAGTAAAAAAATGCATAGCTGCTCACATTGTTGTGGCAATATGAGCTTATCTTTCTTTATTTGCCAAAACTTTGTAGAGTCAATAGTTACATAGCCACTTGCATGGCATTTTATCATTGAATTAGGCCCTTTTTCCACCACGTTGATTTGCCATTTGACATCCAAAACATACACAAAGAAACAACGAAAGTCAAGCCTAAATATGTCTTGGATTGTGCCACAATAATCATCCATTTTTCCCATTGGTTTCCTCAAAGCTACTAATGACACCGCAATCTTGTGTATTCCTCTTATCATTAATTCTTTGTGTTCGAAAATGCTTTCCTTCACACCATATAGCTTTGAACATAGTGCACTGGACCAAAATAGAAGCAATATTTGTGTAAGCAATGTGAAAAAATATTAAAAGCAAATCACCTACAACTAATGCAAAACATTAGTTCTAACATGCATCCTGATGCATACTCCCATTCTTCCGCCGTGATATGCAGCCCCTCATCTCTCTCTACTGCTCTCTCCATTTCCTCATGCAACCAATCAACATGGATATAATTCAAAAGTGTTGCTAGATGCTTAGGGTACGCCTTACCTACGAGAGACATGTTACCTCCAAAAGAGAGCTCTTTCTGCTTGCCTTCTTGTCTTTGCATCCTCATATCTTGTAACCCCTCTGCTCAAGAATGCAAGTGAAATTGAGATCATCAATCAATGCTCTATCAGTTCCTTTACTCTGTCCTTTTCCTTGAGGCACAATAGAGGTCATCCTCAAGTCCTCTTCATTGCTCCTTAGTCGGCAAAGAGCTGTCCACTTGACTAAGAAATTTTGAAATATATACAAGAGACTCTTGTATCAACCAACCCTCGACCACACTTCCTTCGGGCCTTGCACTTTGCCTCACAAAGCCTTGTAAGGTCTTCATGAAGTGCTCTAGCAAGAACATCCAACGTGCATGCATAGTGCCGCATAAAGCAATTTCGTCCACCAAATGCACAATGAGATGTAGTTGGCTTGCAAGAATGGTTCGCGGAAAAGTTTCCTCTACCAAACAAACCACCTCCACTTCCATAACGTGTGCATCATCCAACGTGGCTGGATCAATTGCTTTGGAACTAACATATCTATAAAACAAATCAATACTACATTATACCTCATGCACGTTCATTTTGAAAAACTATCAAATCAAAGTGCAAGGTATAATGAAGGGTGATCTGACATGGGTTTTACATACCTCACAAGCTCGCCCATCTTATAAATACATTTTTTCAAACTCTTGTTTGCACAATGGTCGATGCTAGTAGGTATGAATTGCGCACATAAGAGCACATGTATATATGGTTTGAAGCATTACAAAATTTAATTTCAACGTACAAGACTTGGAAGACACTTACTTGGAGCATCTTGTGCCAATCGTGGGACTTCAACCCGTATAGTTGCTCGACACCTCTTTTCTTAGTGGTTGTAAAGGCTCCCTTCAATGATCTCATGCATCCAGTGGGAGTACGCAAAGTAGTGATGGCGTGCTTTACCTGCTTCTCCTCTTACTTTGATATAATCCATGGTGCATGCAGAAGACGAACGTGCCCACCCTCCTCTCGTGTGGCCAAGCTTGACGCATCTGTCCTGCGACCTGCAAGTCCTCCCATATGCTGACATTGTCTCGTTTACCAATAACATGTTCCCAAATAACAGATGCCACATTCTTGAAGATGTGCATGGGATCAAGAAGATGGTTGATCTTGAGATGGGTCCAATATGGTAGCCGGAAAAAAATGGAGTACCTACACAAGAGATGCCGAACAAGATTGGTCTATGTGATCTTTAATCCAATAAGAGACTACACAAAACAAGATTGAAAAACATTACTCTACCTGTTCATGACATCTTGAGGAAGAACATTTGTAGAGTCCCAAATGCGCTTCCAATCTTTTGCACGAAGTGTTTGTGGAGGAATAATACTCTTACTAGCAACATATTTAGGATGATCTGACAGGAGAGATCGATGATGATTATCGAATATGGTTTTACACAAATTGTCAGCATACTCATGTACTAATGAAGGGCCATAAACAGGACATGCATGTTTACCTGATGTTTTCAAACCTGTTAAAATATAAATAAAAGTTAGAATAATGAAGTCAATAGTTGTAATTAATATAACCAATAGTATTAGAGTAGGGAGTTATTTGAATTCTTACCGGAACAATCGTTGTATCCTGGAAAGTCATGCATTGTCCACATCAACATTGCTTTCAAGTGGAAGTGTCGAGAGGAGGGTGGCCTACTAATGTCCACCACCGCAACACCTCTCCATAGTTCCTCCAACTCATCAATCAGTAGGCATTGGTCGGTAGGCAGCCTTTTTTCGGCACTTTTTTTTGCAGAGTCGCGTGTAAAATCACGTGTATGCCTGCGTGTACTCTGCTAGCACAATTTTTTCATGCGAAGATACACACGATCTTGGACGGGATTTTACATGTGACTTCATGATGCATGATACACTTCATGATACATGATGCATAAAAATGCATTCTTTTTGCAGATTCCTTATGAATCCAGGTTCTTCATCCGATCCATTTGCGTACAGCACTTGGATGATGGAGATGCTTAATCATTTTGGGCACCACCCTCACTCAGTTGAGCTTACAAAGTATATGTATGCCCATCCTCCTCCTAGACTCCCTGGTATAGTCACCCTGCTCCTGAGTGCCCATGTCACTCCACAACCTTCTGTGCCTCTGCTGCGAGTCTGGCGAGACGGCAGGCGTCTCCTCTCCCACGCCCATCAAGGAGACATACCCCTTCCCAGACACACACGCACCCCCTCCCAAGCACCATCACGTCATGGCTCATAGCCACCATCACGTCACGGCTCATAGCCACCATCACGTACTCCCTCACAGCCACCACTGTCATGCTCAGTGTCACGTCCACAGTCACGTACACAATCCCCTAGTCGTCGTGACTCCACTCGCAGTACAGAGGAGAGCAGACGCCGTAGTAGGGAGAGTGGGAGTGGAGGATGCGGCGGATGCTTTGGTGGGGGAGGTAGAGGGAGAAGAGTTAGAGGAGACAATAAGGATGAGGAGGTGATGAGAGAGGTAGAGGGAGAGATATACTATGATGTGATGGATAGGGGCGGGATAGTGATGGATGCGAGGGGGAAAGAGGTAATGGAATACATGTGTGGGGTAGCATCAAACTTGTATAGAAATTATTTTATTAAATTTAAAGATTAAAATAGCCGACTAGTTGGGGAGGTGATAGATGTTGTACATAGTCGGTACCCCAATCCCCCACATGTGACATTCTCGGATGTATGGGAAAGGATGCGAATAAGGGAGATCTTAAGTAATAAAAGATCTCACCTTAAGAAACTTGCGTATAACAAGAAAAGGGTGGCGTGAAGAGCAAGTAGCATGTGGAGGCATGACAGATCCAAATGGAGACCATTGGATCTTCGCATTTTGGATCTAGAGGCATCGAGTCCTGGGAGGTAGAGTTCATAAGTATCTTGCCACCTTATTTGATTTTTTACTTAATTCATTGATGCATTGATTGTTTTAATCTTACAAATTATGTTGATTATGTTACAGTGATGGGTTATGGGGAGGAAGCCCACAGCCCACGAGACTGCGTATGCTCGTCGGCATAGCAGACGTAACACATGGGCCCTCTTCAAAATCGAGGTACGTATTATTACGGACGCGAAGTGACGGACGCGAAGTTTGAGATGGCCATGAGACCCTAGGGTCAACAGGTACTTGAAAACTCTAAACGAATAATTTTGGTTTATTAAATTTTGAATTACATATATATGTACTTATATATGATATATTACTTGAACAGGCACAAGCTGCTGCTGCGCCTGCTGCTGCTGATGCTCCTGCCTACTATTGATCCATCCACCCCTGCTCCTGCTCCTGCTGGATGTGAACAACAGGGTGAGCACTACTCTTTGAACATGTATACCAATGTGAGCTCATCTTATCCTAGAGGGAGCAGCTCGTCATCATCTGAGTCTGAGTAGTATTGAGACTTATAGTATCACATCCGTATAGAGGATGTGGTTGTATATATATTTTTGAAATTGAAGCCATGGGCTTTTTTAGACAAACCAATTTGATTTTGTATATATTTGTTTATAATTGAAGCCATGGGCTATGGACTCCCTTGTATATATGTTTTTACATAATGAAAGCCATGGGCTTATTTCAGCACACATAAAATTTTGATAGTGTCTTTCTTGAATCGTGTATTGATAATGTCATTCTTGAATCGTGTATTGACAATGCACAAAATGTTCTCCGTGGATGGTGCAATACACCAAAAAAAAATCCTAGAGAGTGCTATTGGGTGCTGGAATGCTCGAATAAGTTTCAGGCACCAAATAGCACTCTTTGGATTTTTTATTTTTGCTCTCTGCTCGCGTGTATCCATGCGTAAAGTATACCAAAGTCACGTTTATATGCATGGAAAATCTGCACCGATACACGCGTGTATCGACGCAACAAAACTAGTAAAGCACATGTATAAGCCTACGTATCAATGCATCTGACGAGCATCATACATGCACTTTTACACGCATGTCTGTGGCCGCAATTAGGAAAAACTCCCTAGCCCGGAAAGCACGAGCAATTCCACTAGGAAAAATCATCTAATGGGAGAATTAATCGAATGAGTCAAAGTCTTAACTATTCAAATTGATCCGACCAAACCTGAAGTCACAAGGTCAGATCAAAGAAGAGACTTGCACTTGGTCCATAGAATCATCGCTTTTTCCTCCTTTAATAACGAGGCACAACCGCTGATTCCCTCCCACAAAACAAGGGTCTTCCTAGGACTTAATCTAACTAACGTAACTAATCGCAACTTATTTGTATCGCAGGAATCCCTCGGCCCATGGGTTAGCCAACCGCTCGTCGACCACTATATTGGCTGGATTCCTTTATAAAGATTTGGTTATGTTTTTCCCGGGTAGTACTACCGAGGAAAAGAGTTCCGAAGCCCCCTAGCCGGTGTTTCATGCAAAAATTAAGGTAGGCATACCACGTACGCACCTAATATGAAATTGCCATTATAACAGAATTGGCTCTCTTTAAAAAAAACAATCCTTCAATGAAAATCATAGTATTACTGATCATAATCCTCCAAAATATTGAGTCCATTGTATTACAAAATAGGTCATCTCGACTCTCTGTTGAAGACCAACTGGCCAACCAACGAGATCCAATATCAAAATTTGATTCACAAGCCATTCTTTTTAATCCATCCGAATCTTCCTCGACGCACGCATGGATGTCCTAGCAACCGCCGCAAGCCCATGTATCACCTGGTGAGAACCCTCTAGGATCCTACTTAGGTGTCCTAGCACTTCACTCAGAGACCGCTTCGTCGGTCCTCGCCCATCGTACCGGAAGCACACCATTTTAACCGTACTAAGGCTGGTCAAGACCTCGGCAGGCTTTGCCACGAGCGAAGTCCCTCGGAGACTTCTGACTAGCTGTTGCAACAACAAGCGTCTTCTTAGTTTAAACACATACCAAATGCTTCCTCTAGCATTCTGGCATAAAACTATCCTTTAAAAGAAAATAGAGGTTCTATGCAAGTAAAATTCCGGGTTTGAGATTGGTTCCAAAAAACCCTTTTTCCTTAATCCATATTTTCATAATGAGAATCATTGATCTCTCATCAGGGTAATGTATCATTTGATTGACTGTCCAACTAGATTCTTGGTGATTTTGGTCAAGGGAAAACTAGGTTAATTCAAAATTAGTCTATTCTTTGTATCAAGAACTGAAATTGGTCAGGAAGGTTTTGCTTGATTTCGATTGAGAGATGGACAAGTAGTTTACTGATCGTCCCTCTCATAGTCGTGGTCTAACCAAAATTATTCGGTTTAGCTCTAACAAGGATTTTCTTCAGATACACTTCTATTGAACTTTATGAATTTCATTCCTTCTTAACCATAATAGATTAAGAAATGGTTTTATATGAGAATATCAGATTTTTATGAAAACACTCTTCTTCCATTTAATCTAATTTTGGAAAATATCAATTTGGTGAATTATTCACATAAATATCTAAAGATATTCTTTCTACCACTTTAATTTATCAACTCTAATTCTCTAGGTGGAATTTTGGTGAAAATTTCTCTTTTGTCACCAAAAATTAATTCAAATTCTTCTCTACTTAAATACCATAAAAATTCTTCTTTTAACTAAATACCAATATCCATTTTTTTGAATAAGCTTAAAATTCCTCTTTTTCTCATTTAATGATTGGTTTCCAATTGTCATGGAAATTTCTTTTTTATCATAAAATAAATTTATCTAAAATTTCTTTTTAAATTAAATAAAAAATATTCATTAATTCAAATATGCCAGGAATTCTACTTTTACCATTTAAATGTTTGAATTCCAAATGTCATGGAAATTTATCTTTTATCATTTAAATTTTCTCACGCAGGAAAAAAAAATCTAAATTTCTCTTTAAATTTAAATAAAAATATTCATTATTTTAATATATCAAAGTTTCTCTTTTTCCATTTAATTACATGGATCTCCATTATCATGGGAATTCCTCTTTTTGCATAGAAATAGAAATACCAAAAATTTCTCTTTTCTTTAATTAATTATTTATGCATAAATACCAAAAATTAGTTTTCCATAAATGTGATAAGAATAATTCTTTTAGAATAGGATGACTAATCCTAGAATATGGTAGGAAGTCCTCTTTTCACATTATGCATAAAAATGAATTATGTATTAATTTCTAAAATTTTTGTCATAGCTTCGCTGCTATTACTGATAATTTTTAATATTTCTAAAAAGAATAAGACTTTGTAATACAATTATGATAGAATAACTATCTTTAGACTTAAATCTAATTTATGGAATTAAATCATAAGTTTACTATAATTTTATTAGCATAAAAGCATACAAAGCCATTTTCTTAACCTCTAGCTTAACTAGCATAGAGTTTGATTTTTGAATTGAGAATTTATCAATGAGAAGCATCTATTTGAATAAAGAATTAGTCATAGGAATGACTATTCCTTTGGGAGAGAGAGATATACATAAAAATCATCCTAATTAAGCATAAAGACTAACTTTTAATCATTAGAATTCTTATAGACAGTTTGATTTGCATTGAAAATAATTAATTTGAAACTTCTCAAGATTGAGAGGGGTTGGAAGTGAAATCTTTCGAGAATATTAATGAAAACCATGAAATTACTTCTTACCTCTAGATTTTGCTTCCTTCTTTATCTTAGAAGGAAGCCCCCAATCAATAAATTGGTTTAGTGTGTTGAGAGGAAAGCTCCAAGAATTGTTGAAGAGAGAGAGAAGCTCCAATGTCTCCAACAGTAGAGGATTTTTAAGAGATAATAGAAAATATGAGTATTTTAATGTAATACTGGCATGGTATAGCTCACAGATGATTATAAAAAAAACGAGGGTCTATTTATAGGTGAGGGAGGCCACTAACTGAGTCCAACTAAGTTCTAGAATTTTCAGCTTCAATTTGGCTGAATTTGGACAAGATTTGTACCAGTTTAACTCCCATTTTGATCGAGGTTGATCTAGGAGAGAGGAGAGATAAAAATATCTTAATATTTTTTAATTAAAAATCCTCCCACACATGTGAAGGAGGTGCCTACCTCAAAGGTTTCCCCTTCCTTACCAAGGTATCAAAATTTTATCATTTCTCCAAAATATCTAATTTTTTTAGTAATATCTCTTAATTTTTAACTAATAAACCTTGTACTCAGTCAACTCTTCATCTTATGTGAGGCTAAGGTCCCTTATATCATTTTTAATTCATTCTTAATGCACCTTGGAGAATTTATTTTGAAATTCTATTTCAGGGAAATATATTTTAGATATTAGGCGAATTTTTATATCTAAAAATATCTCAATATTGAATTATCTCTCTCTAGAAATTTTCTTCTCTCTAAGTAAAAACAAGGAAAAATAATACTTTTTTGTATTTAGAATTAGGGAATGATTACAGGGGATTGAGGTAAAAGCTTATTCATTATTCAGGTTGAGGAGGAATCTTACACAAAAGTAAGGTATTCATTAGCTTGTCCCCTACTATGGAGCCAAGTTTAGCATTCTAAACCCAAAAAAATAGCAACTTAAGCTAATCCTTACAGGGCCCTTTTGTAGCTCCCAGCTTCTCACTAAGGGCATGCCCTTTTCATAAGACCCTTTCCATGTTTTTGGGTGCCCATGGGCCTTACACACTCATAAATGGGTGCTAACCATGAAGAGCAAAAGGGGCCACCAACATTGCACGCCCATAAGAGTGTTCATCTCTCGCACGCATACAAGAGGGCAGAGCACAGTAGCCTATGAGCTTGTGTGTGTGTGTGTGTGTGTGTGTGTGTGTAAGAGAGACAGAGAGAAGCAATGGCGATTGGAGAGGGGAAGTAACTCATACATGCTCCGAAGGTGCTTGATCTATAGGTTTGCAATTCTCTCACACCTGATTGCTTTTACATGAAAAGTCGTTTATGGGAATTCATCGCTTTTACAAACTGAGGAACCCCTTTGAAGATTAGGGCTTTGCTGAATTTAGCACAAGAGAGACAGACATAAGAGATGGAAATTGGAGAGGGGAAGTATCTCATGTGTGCTCAGAAGATGCTCAATCTACATGTTTAGAATTTGCTCTCACCCGATCTCTTTTACACGAAAAGCCATTGATGGGATATCATACCTTTTACAAAATTAGGAAGCCCTTTCAAAATTGTGCATGCTTTATGTTGCTTCCACCACATGGGTAGCTTTGCTTGCATGTGAAAAGGTCTTAGACTACCCAAGGTAAAGAAGCAAGTTCTTCTTTTTAAAATGAAGGAAGCTATATTGAGAAAAAGGGACAGCACAACTCACCATAAGAACACCTCCATTATTTAATCAAATAGAAAGGAGAGGAAGAGAGATCTCTTGGATATCTATAAAAACAACCATGTGTGTCCACAAAGGAGGGAGTGAGAGTGGAGCTCAACATTACATGCACAAGAGACAAACTCAACTCTAGGACCTGACCTTTACGAGTGGATCATCCCAAGAGTTCAAGTATTCTTCAATTGAGAGAATTTATACCTTGATGAGGATGAGATTTCATTGTTAGCCACTATGGGTGTCTTCTTACTATTGCTCGTCATCACGTTGAGTGGTGAAAGTCCATCTTTGTATCTATTGCATGGTAGATAATAGTGAAGAAGGAGAGGGTTCTCTTAGTTTTTTTCTATTTAAATCAACGTTTATACATCTTCACTCATGGAAGATATGCTCATTGTTATTTTCTCATATACATTTTTTTCAAGCAAGTCTTTGATACGAGAGAGAGAGAGAGAAAAAAAAATTATGTTTCATATTGGGTGAGCGTTTTTTTCTTCCGAAAGATTAAGAGTGTGGATCACGCAAAGTGTTTGTTTGTGAAATACTTGAAATACTTCACATTAAGAACCTTTTTAACTTTTTGCTCATCAACCTGAATTCCCCCATCTCTCTCCTCTAAATGACCATGTCTTTTCCTAGTCTTTTTTTTGCACTAAGGGATGGTTGGGATTTTCTCTTTCTTTAAGGGCATTTGTGTATCTTGGCAAGGTGGTTGTTTTTCAATGAAGGAATAAAGGGTTCTATAGAGTTATATTTCCCTTTATTGCCTTTCTTTTGGTGCTCCCACCAAGGATTTCTTCATCGACGACCTTCAGTTCACAAAAGTGATATGACTATAATGTAACAAACCCATGAGATGGCTACTTTCCATGAGTACCCATTATTTATGTGTGGATTATAAACCACTCAATGCATCAACAAAGCAAGATCATTTTCCTCTACTCTTTCAAGAAGAGATTTTCAATGAGGTGGATGGTCATGAGGGTTATACGATTTGTGATGGTTATTAAATTATGGGACATATAAGTTTGTGAAGAAAGAAGTATTTATACTTGGGCCATTTAGTTTTAGCATAGGGAATCTCACTGGCCAAAGCTAGAATTAAGGTAATCTTGGATTTACCTTCCCCTTCCAGTCTCAAGGAACTCATTTCTTCTATCCAAAAATTCAAGTATATAGCCACGTTTTTTCATTTTCTTTCCCATGTTCTGCATCCTTTTATAGTTCTTAGCCAACCAAAAAACTTTTGTTTGGAATGAGGAGTTTAATCCATATTGGGTGAGAGAATTATTATGTGTTTCATGTTGAGTGAGTTCGTTTTTCTTCCAAAAGGTTAATAGTGTGGATCATGCAAGGTGTGTGTTTGTGAAATCCTGCACATTAGAGCCCTTTTAACTCTTTGCTTGTCAAATTGAATTCCACATCCCTCTCTTCCCTAGATGTTCACTTCTTTTCCTAGTATTTTTTTTGCACTAAGGGATTGTTGGGATATTCTCTTACTTTGAGAGTGTGTGTGTATCTTCGCAAGGTGCTGGTGTTTCATTGAGAGAGTAGAGGGTGTTATTAATTATTGCCTTCAGTACCATGCTAATAGACTAACAAGGTTAAGATGACCTAAAATTTACACTTATTTAAGTGAAGATAATTTTGCCAAGGCATAAAACCTAAGAATATTTAGATGAATAATGTGACCTTTGAAAGTTTAGACTTTAGAATAAATAAGAAAACTAGAGAGGAGGTCAGAAGATTATTCTTGATAATGTTAGTATTTCTATGCCAAGATGGATATTTTTTCATTATTAAAAATAGATATTAAGTGAATTTCTAGATGTAATAGAAGTTTAGAAAATATGATTTCAAGTTATATATCATGAAGGAATTGTTTTAAATGAGATTCGATCATTGAAAAACGTCTCATAAATTTTAAAAAGTGAGCATATTTTATGAGAAATGGGATCATTGAAAAACGTGTTATGAGTTTTTTAAAGTGAGCATATATTATGAGACATTGCCCATGATTGTTCTAATCCAATTATGATGCTTTGTGGAAAAATATGTTGTGGAGTGTACAGTATGAAATGTGTATGTTTTCTAAAACTAAATTAGTCTATTAGGGAAAAAGAAACTCTGGAAGAGAACATATTGTGTGGAGAACGTACACATCCTACACTATCTAGTCCACTAAGGAAGTGTGGACTAGATTACATGGTATGCTTCTGTTCTTTGCATCCTAAATATAATTGAGAAGTCAATGGAATCAAGTAAACTTTAGACATATAGAGGTAGTATGTGTAAACTTAAGGAAGCATTTTGGTGTTAGATAAACCTTGGAAGATAAATGGAGATCATTTATACCTTGGGATGCATGATAATTTGATGCTCCATTGTTCAACCTTGGCTTTATACTTAAGTAGAGTAAGGATATTTTCCACTACCTAGGTAATAAGTTCTAACTCCATTAATAAGGGAACAAAAGTATTGAAGGACAAATCAAAGGGTGATATCGAAGTAGATAACAATGCCTTCAACACATTTTCATGGATTTAAAGAGACTTCAACAAGCAATGATCAAATTTTATAAAGTCTCTCATGAAGGTTAGTATGAATTAAATTTTCTTATTCATTGTGAAAAAACAAATAGCACGTTGTCGCGACGTGGGCGGTATCGCTGGGCAAGTGTGAGACTTCTGGCTGTGAGAGTAGCTTCAAATCCTAGCAAGGAAACATAATATTTATCTCTTCAAGGGGCACCACCAGCAGAAGCTGTCAGCTGAACCCAGGGCTTCACTCTCTCTCGCCTCTGTAGACTCACGAACCTTCCTTTACCCAAACTAAAGTAACCACTCACCATGTACACAAAAAAAGAGCACCCCCCTTGTAAGGCAAGGGACCTTAGCATAGCATCAAATGTCTTCTCAGCTTATCATAGAACAAGATATAGCATGGTATTATCTCAACCTCTTGGTTTAGGCATACATTCAATGGGATGTTTTCAACAACTCATACAAGAAACACTCATCGTCAATTCTGACGATACAAGGCTTATGGCAGGAGAACTCATCATCATCTCCATAGATCATCATCAAAGATTCATCATCATGTAAGATATTCACACAACATATGCTATATGTGTGTAGAACATGATTGACGATGCAACAACACCCACGAGAAAAAAAAACAACAAACTCACAAGACACGCGGCCCTCTGTGCTCGCCTCTGCATTGTAACAAACTCCCAGCCCTTGTGGCTGCTGCTCCCCAGTCACTCTCCTCTTAGCACCTTTCTTCCACGAGGCGGCTCTAATTTTGCCGTCCGCTGCTGCTCAGGCACCCTTTGAAGAAGCCTTCCCCTCTGCTATCACCAGCCCTCTAGGCTTATCTTACCACGCCACACCACCTCTGCAGCCGCCAGCTGTACCTCGACCACCCTCTGGCATCCCTCTGTTCGCCCAGTCGTCAGTCAGCTGCCAGTTGCTGCGCTATCTTCACTCACACCAAAGCTATAAGGCGGCCCTTTTCCTCGCCTGTCGTGGCTACAGAATTCCCCCCCCGGCGCTTCACGGCTACACCTCTTTACTTCTGCAGCAGCTGCAGCACCCCTCCTGAATCACCAACCTGGCGTCCTTTTTCCTGCACATACACCCAAGAGCTCCCCCCCCATCTGCAGAATTCCCCAGCCCTCTTCCCAAGTCGGTCCCCCCCACACACAAGGCGGCTGGCTTTTCTCCCATGCCTACTCGCTCCACCCAGAACCCTCCAAAAACCAGATAGCAACCTTTTCGAAAACCACCCGATCTCTGCAGAATCCCCCCCCCCTCAACTCGCTAGCCCGTCAACCTTCTAGAGGCGGCACTTGGTAGCAAAGAAAGCCTCCATGTGGCTAAAACAAGCTGGCCACTTGTATCATATCTTTTTATTTATTTTTAAGTTTCAAAATGATGGCCACACACTCAATGGCTCCTCCTTTCCCTATACTTTTCCAGAAGATACGGCGCCCACACTTTCCAGTACAAGAGCTGCCCACAACCTTTGAATCATCAGCATCATTATTACCAAGACACGGCCATTCCAGATTGGTGCCCTACATTTATCAACCACCCGCACACCACACTCATGTACTGAGGCTTCGAGACCTGGCTCAGCTTCAGCTTGTCTTATTGAACCTCATTTACAATATGAACATATGTACATGGGCATCATATAATGACTCAAGTCATGGCACTTAATCCCATGCATCTGAATTTGTATTTAATGGCCTCACATGCATGGTTTCACACCATAGACGTGCCATGGCATGACATCCACCTCCTCTAAACCTGCACATCCTTCGGTATGTGCCAAGTCATCATCAAGATCCACATATATCTGAATGTCATCTTCATACATTAATCAGCAAAAAGAACCTGTCATTTGGCCAACCCCCATGTTTGGAACACTTTAAAGTGTTTCAAACCAAGCTTTGGTATCCATAAATATCAAACAAGTAAAAAGAACAAAGCCTTCCTGATTATCCACCATTGTTCTGCATTTAATCCCCAAATACATTTGTCATGGTTGCCAACAATCCATATACCACGATCAAATACCCATTTGCATTCCACATGAGCCTGCTCCATTGACTTATAACATATCCTTGGTTCAAATACACATAATGGCATCATAGCAAGCCATTCATCACATTGCGCTCTTTTGCATATTACCTCCTCATCTATCTTCACCACCAATATGCTGTAAAAGCCTTTACATGCTTCACATGCATCTATGCAAACTGGTGCAAGAAAATCAAGGTGTGATGCTACATCAAAATGTCCCGGTCCATCAATAGCATAAACATCAAAAGTATCATCTTTGTCATGTAAACAAAACACATCTCTAGCATCATCAAGAGTGCAAGAAGCCTCATTCATAGATTGTTGGTTACCGATGTTTGCAAATAGAAACTCATCATCATCAAACAGCCGAGCCATCCCAAGATCCTCATTGTCTTGAGCAATAGACTCATCCACATAAACATTAACTTCACTAAACTGATCCTCTAACAAAACCTGCTTGTCTTGAAAGAGAAACTCCAAACAAAAACCACCATCTCCAAAGCAAACATCCTCTGAAACAACATTCGTATGACTTCCGGTCACATATGCACTATCCTCCATAAGATCATTAGCAACATGCATATCATCAACACCTTGAACACTATCAAACAAACATGGCAAAGCATTCATAGAAGCATCATAACCATCATCCATGGCATCTCCTTCGTCATTTTCCCTCTTACGCTTTTCCTCTACCTGTGCCTCATTATTCTGGCATTTTGCAATGTAGGCATGAACAGATTGAGGATCCACAGGTTTTTCCCAGCCAGTCTCAAGATGTATACAGTCTCCTGCCTCATGCAAAGCCTGCTTAGACACCTTCTCTGACGCAATTAGCTCCATTGTTGATGGCCAAAAATCTTCATCATTCTCAGATTCCTGCTTTGATTGGCCAAACTTTAACCCATAAGTTGCTGCCTCAACCATAGAGATGGCATGGCTAGCAGCCATATCCTCAACCAGCTTTTTCATCCCTCCTTTCCCAAAGTTTGTGCTTAATGGAAGACCAGTCTCTGTAAGGTGGATTTTCCCATCTTTGAAAAACACAAGTTGATTTCTGAGGGCTTCCTTATAGCTAGCACAGTCTTTCTTTGCATGTTCTGGGTCATCACACCATATACATCTGAATGTAAACCCTTGTTTGTTTTGAGGCCTTTGCATAGAAGCCTGCCCTAATGGTAGCCCTTTTTCTTCAATCCTAGACATCTTCAGTTTTAGGTCTCGCATGCCCTTAATAAGCTCATCCATCGGCCCTTCTACCTTTGGGATTGCAGCAGCTGGTTTTGGTAGATTCTCAGGGGTAACAGCAGTTATAGGAGTTGCCAAGCTCATCACCATTTTATCCCTCCTTCGCTGTCGCTTTGCTAGCATGGTGACCGCATCCTCGACATCATTCCAATCATTCTTTAGCCCCTGCTCTGTATCCTTATCCTCAAGGATAATTTCCAATTTTTCTTGGAGATCTTTCCTAGCTGCTTGTAAGAAGAGCTCTGTTTTTTCCCTGTCCAAGGTTGTGCACTCAATCCTTGACAGCTGGTCATAACGCTTCTCAAACTCTCTTAGCAACTCTGTGGGGGCAGAAATTCCCATTTTGGGTTTTGTGACCCATTCCAAGAAAGTTCGTTTGGTCACCCGCTCGGAATCCTCCATGAAATAATCATCCTTCAAAGCAAGCTTGAACTCCTCCCAATTTCTGCCACCATGTGCTGCCTGTAATCCTCTTATGTGCTCTCTTATTTCAGGAACACAATCCAGCTCAAAGCTTCGAACCATATCCTCCTCAGTCACCCTGTTTAGCTCCATTTCCTTTGTGTAATTGCGCAAATACTTTGTGATGTCCTTACCATCAAACTGATCTACCTTTTTCACAATTGACTGCAGTGCTTTAGTCATGGAAATTTGCCCCCTCTCAGCAGCTTTCTGCTGTTGCATATATATAGTAAACATCTGAAACATTTGCATAACCCCGGGGTCAAAATGAACCCCCTGTCCCTCAGGATTCTCAGCCATAGCTTCTCTGTGTATTTCACCACACTCTCACCCCAGCAGTTTCACGTCGGGTTCACCAAAGCTATCGTGACGTGGGCGGTATCGCTGGGCAAGTGCGAGACTTCTGGCTGTGAGAGTAGCTTCAAATCCCAGCAAGGAAACATAATATTTATCTCTTCAAGGGGCACCACCAGCAAAAGCTGTCAGCTGAACCCGGGGCTTCACTCTCTCTCGCCTCTGTAGACTCACGAACCTTCCTTTACCCAAACTAAAGTAACCACTCACCATGTACACAAAAAAAAGAGCACCCCCCTTGTAAGGCAAGGGACCTTACCATAGCATCAAATGTCTTCTCAGCTTATCATAAAACAAGGTATAGCATGGTATTATCTTAATCTCTTGGTTTAGGCATACATTCAATGGGATGTTTTCAACAACTCATACAAGAGACACTCATCATCAATTCTGACGATACAAGGCTTATGGTGGCAGGAGAACTCATCATCATCTCCATAGATCATCATCAAAGATTCATCATCATGTAAGATATTCACACAACATATGCTATATGTGTGTAGAACATGACTGACGATGCAACAACACCCACGAGAAAAAAAAACAACAAACTCACAAGACACGCGGCCCTCTGTGCTCGCCTCTACATTGTAACAAACTCCCAGCCCTTGTGGCTGTTGCTCCCCAGTCACTCTCCTCTTAGCGCCTTTCTTCCACGAGGCGGCTCTCACTTTGCCATCCGCTGCTGCTCAGGCACCCTTTGAAGAAGCCTTCCCTTCTGCTATCACCAGCCCTCTAGGCTTCTCTTACCACGCCACACCACCTCTGCAGAGCAGCTGCCAGCTATACCTCGACCACCCTCTAGCATCCCTCTGTTCGCCCAGTCATCAATCAGCTGCCAATTGCTGCACTATCTTCACTCACACCAGAGCTATAAGGCGGCCCTTTTCCTCGCCTGTCGTGGCTGCAGAATTTCCCCCCGGCAATTCACGGCTACACCTCTTTACTTCTGCAGCAGCTGCAGCACCCCTCCTGAATCACCAATCTGGTGTCCTTTTTCCTGCACATACACCCAAGAGCTCCCCCCCCCGTCTGCAGAATTCCCCAGCCCTCTTCCCAAGGCGGTCCCCCCCACACACAAGGCTTTTCTCCCACGCCTACTCGCTCCACCCAGAACCCTCCAAAAACCAGATAGCAAGCTTTTCGAAAACCACCCGATCTCTGCAGAATCCGCCCCCTCAACTCGCCAGCCCGTCAACCTTCTAGATGCGGCACTTGGTAGCAAAGAAAGCCTCCATGTGGCTAAAACAAGCTGGCCACTTGTCTCATATCTTTTTATTTATTTTTAAGTTTCAAAATGATGGCCACACACTCAATGGCTCCTCCTTTCCCTATACTTTTCCAGAAGATACGGTGCCCACACTTTCCAGTACAAGAGCTGCCCACAACCTTTGAATCATCAGCATCATTATTACCAAGACACGACCATTCCAGATTGGTGCCCTACATTTAGCAACCACACTCATGTACTGAGGCTTCGAGACCTGGCTCAGCTTCAGCTTGTCTTATTGAACCTCATTTACAATATGAACATATGTACATGGGCATCATATAATGACTCAAGTCATGGCACTTAATCCCATGCATCTGAATTTGTATTTAATGGCCTCACATGCATGGTTTCACGCCATAGACGGGCCATGGCACGACAACGTATATCTAATCATGTGTTGCTTCATGCATTCTAGAGTCTATGGGAGTGTTCTCTTTTGTATTGAAGCTAGATGAGTGTCGAATTGTCAAAGGATGCATATTGGAAAGAATGGGACTTACACTCATGAATGAGGCAATGGCACATGCAAAGGACAAGGACACAGTGCCTTCTTTTAGTGTTTAATATGAAAATATAATTGGTGGTTAGGAGCTTTTGAGGTGCCAAATGAGAACCTTGAAATGCTAGAATGGATGCTTTAAAGATGTCCTTGGATTATTGACGTCATCAAGCAACAAATAAATGGTGAACAACTTGAAGTTCCAGGTGTGGGTACCTTTGTAGTGGATTGGCATTTAGAAGGAGATTTGGAAACAATCAAATGTATGATTGCTTCTGACACAATTGCTCCTCGTCCTTCAAAGCCTCAGAACCCGAATGTGCCTCGATGTGCACCAAGGAGGAGAAGGAACTATGGAGTGTAGGCGATCCTGGAGATACGAAGATTTTAAAAATCTATGGATTTCCTTATTCCCGAGGCACCTTTCACACGTCTTGTAAAAGAAATCCTATATAGTTACTCTCAAGTCTATCGTGTGCAAAGCCTTGGCTTGGGAGCTTTACAAGAAGTTGCAAAATCTTTTTTGGTGACCTTTTTGACGACGGAAATAAATTCTGTCAATAGAAAAAATCTAACAAAAAAAAATCCATCGATGAAAAGCCAAGAGAGTTACTATAATGACGAAGGATCTTAAATTAGCTAGGCTTTTGTGTCATCAAGACTTGTAATCAACACCACTCCTATGTAAAAACTCATCCTTATCAAGAGAAAGCTCATTTTTTTTTCTTGTCTCATTTTAATCGTGTAGTCATTGATTTTTGATTTGGAACACATTTTGAAAATTTTTTAGTTTTCGATATCTTATATTAACGTACCATGTGCAAAATAAAACTCAATTGCACCATGTTTCTCACTCTCATTTATAAAACACAAAAGTGTATTTTTTTGTAAATTCTTCTAGAGAGTTTAAATATTTACTCTTTTTATTTATTCATTTGAATCAAAAAGTTAAATTCTAAATGTGCAACAAAATTTTTCAAAGGAAATTGGATTTTTTCCCAAATTATCTGAAACATTTTTTTAGAGCCTACAGGCCTTCCAAGCCCTGCCCCATGCCTCGGGGGAGTCTGCATATGCCCAGAAGGCCCCATGCTCTATCAAGGGGCAACCTGGGGCCTTCTTGTAGATAGTCCCCTACTGCCCCCCCCTTCTCTCCCCCCCGAGGCCTAGGAAAGGGCTTGGAAGGCCTGTACACGCTGAAAAAAAAAATTTAATTTTTTTTAATTGATTTCAAATATAATTATAAAATTTATTTAATTAGCAAAAACCCCACTATAAAATTTAACTCACTCCATTAAATTATAAATTCATAATCAACTGTAAATTCATAATCAATTGCACAGTTAAAAAAATCATTACATGCTAAATTCAACTACAAAAATTAAAATTGGCCACCTTGTAGATAGCTCAAAAAAGTGTATTTCTATTACCAAAAGAGGATTTACAATTTACATCCCAATTTTTTTCAATCTTTTGATAGCTTCTTTTGAGACCTTGTGCCTTCTCTTGTTGAGGGGAAGAGTGCCCAACATGATGGAAGAGTGCCCAACATGCTGGAATGTACAATGCACGTGACATCTCTCTCTCCTACACTTTCGGTGATGGTTGTATTAACAAGTTCCTTGGGAGCGTAGCCTCCTTGGAAGGTTGCCAAAATAGCCAACTTGCTGATGAGGATAATTTTCTCCACATTCTTCGAGACGCCTAGACAAGCATAGCACTTTGGATAAGGCCTTGAGAGACAAAAGTTGGAATCCTCCCAAAGGGCTAAAAGCATTGTGGACAACCACAATGCCTTTTGTTGGAATACGGCCTATGTCATGGGCCAATGTAAAGTTAGTTCCAAAGGGATCCCTTGTGCCACCCTTACAGTGTGCTCGAGCATCCAACTCCATGACATCCTACATACAAACCACATTTTAGTAACCAATCATGCCATGAATAGGGGTAAATAATTGGGGATTATTAACTTATCGAGTGTAGTTCATCAGCTGCTATCACATTTGGCTACTCGATGTTGATTGATGACTTGTGCTCCTCTAATTGTTGAGGAGGTGAATGCACAAAACTGACTTGGGGCAAGCTATCTTGTACTTATTTGAATTCCTCCTCAAGCACCTAACCTTGTTTAGCTTCTTGTATTTGCCCTTGAACAAATTGGAGACTCTCTAATATCGTACCATCAACTGGTACAAGTTGCTCCGTCATGTATTGAGAGGATCTGTTGTCAAGTGGACAATCTAGCCTAATGGCAAGGAGAGACGATCACTCGGGGGGGGGGGGGGGGGGGGGGGGGGTCACTCATAAATATGTAAGCGTAGCACCTAGGTTCAACACAGAAGGGATTTTAAAAATCCCATTTTTTGCATATATTAGGGTACCATTTAAAGGGGGTGTTCATAGATTGAATAGAAAAAGGATATGTTTTATTCATGAAAAATTCACAGGTAAGGGATTTCTAAAATAGTCCTTGAACACATGTGATACATAGGGTTCACTTATCGTACAGGTAAGGGATTTCTAAAATAGTCCTTGAACACATGTGATACATAGGGTTCACTTATAGTGAACCCCCCAAGTTTTAAAAATTCTCTCTAAGTCCTCCAAGAACAGAAACTCCTCTCCATCTACCACTACGGATCAAAGTGCACTTAGTGCTAACTCGGGCATATTTGGTGCTGCCCCTATCTCATCGGCCTTAGCCGTGGGTGCATCCACAACTGCCATTCTGGCCCTTCTCCACTGGCCCATGAGGTGGTACCTTCACTTGTTACTACCTCTTCACGTTGTTAAAGAAGAACCAAGGCCACACCTTGCTCGGCCACTTGATCAAGGAGCTCGAGCTTTGGATCTACCTCCTTGCCCTTAAATCGGCCAAGGCAATGTCACCAACCTCAACCTCATCATCGGAACCTTTCTCATTCAACATGAGAATGAATGTTGAGATCCATGACAAAAAGCTGGTGCCGATGTTTCCCTTACCAAGGGCAGCCATTTCCTGAGTGGAGAGAATCCTGAAGTGCCTGTAAGATTCCTCCCCCAACCCCCTTTTGATGTCCAGTACCTTCCCCTGTAATCAATCCCTCTTCAGAAATATAAAGACCTTGTTTCTAACTGTTTTAACCTAGAGAGAGAAAATATTCTAGAGAGAGAATATTCAGATTTTGAATATTTTTGGATAGAAAAATATCTCACCTTATTAAAATGAATTCCCCTGAAACAGAAATTCAGAAAGAATTTTCCAATGTGCAATTGGAATTAATTGGAAATAGGTATAAAGAACCTTAGTCTAAGGGTCTAGATTTTCAGAAATTTTTGGATTATGGTCCAATTAAGGTTCCTATGGGCCAATAGCATCAATCCATGTGTAGGGAGGAGATAAATCCTATTTGTAAAAGAAGATACCCAAAAATGAGTAAATGCTCACATAAGATGAAGAGTTGAAAATGTACAAGGTTTATTAGTAAAAAACTATGAGCAATATTAAAAATATGAGATATTTTGGGTATCCAAAAATGAGTAAATGCTCACATAAGATGAAGAGTTGAAAATGTACAAGGTTTATTAGTAAAAAACTATGAGCAATATTAAAAATATGAGATATTTTGGGTATAATGATTCCATTTTGACACATATGTAAGGAAGGGGAGTTCTTTAAAGGAGGTGCATATTTCACATAAGATGAAGAGTTGAAAATGTACAAGGTTTATTAGTAAAAAACTATGAGCAATATTAAAAATATGAGATATTTTGGATATAATGATTCCATTTTGACACATATGTAAGGAAGGGGAAGTTTTTTAAAGGAGGTGCATATTTCACATGCTTGAATGAGTTTTAAACTCAAAAATAATGTGATATTTTTATCTCTCATCTCTCTTGAACCAAACCAAATCAAAATGGAACCAAACCGAATCAAAAAGTAACCAAACTAGGTCCAAATCTAGTCCAAATTCAACCAAACTGACTTGGGAAATTCTAGAATCAGTTTGTTTGGTTAGGAGTTCAATTTTTCCTCTAAATAGAAGCCTCCCCTTGTTGAAAAAAATCTAGTGTCTTATGCATTGTTACTCTACTCCACCTAAGCCAAGAACTGTGAATTCTTTAATAATTCACTAGTTTTTGACACTTCTCTCTTTCTTAAATCCCCATTGGTGGCTCCATCAACATACTAAACCAATTGATTAGTTGGGGGCCTCTACCGTGAATAAAGAATCAAGCAAATTATAAGGTAAGTATAGTGAATTTTGATCTTTTCTATAATTTCTCAATGATTCTCTCTTCTCAACCCCTCTCAAGCTTGAGAAGCTTAATTGGTATGGTTTTTGAAATGCTATTGAAGTTAATTAATTAATGATAGTAAAGAATTACATAAATTTTTATTTATGTTTAATTCTAATGGTTTTTTTTCTCTCTCTCACTTAAGAAATGGTCATACTCATGACCCATTCTCAATCCAACTGAAGCTTTTCATAAAGCTTTTTCTTAATCCAAGATTAATCTATGCTTGAGAATAAATTAATAGTTTTTTTTAATCTATGCTTTTAGTTTATGATTATTTTTTATTTAATCCATTAAGGGTTAATGATCCAATTAAGGATCATTCTAATCATTCTCTTAAAGATAACCTATCTTTTAAAATAATTGAGATTTATTAGTTATAGTAGCGGAGCTATGGCAAAATTTTATAAAAATATACACATAAAATAATTTCATTCAAAGCATGAAAAGAGGAATTCCTACCATATTCTAGGAACTATCATCCTAGATTAATTAAAAGAATTTTATTATTCATGGAGATGTGGATGTTTGCATGTAGATGTAGATGTATGGATGTGAGTGTGAATGTGGATGTGGATATATGCATGGAGATGTGGATGTATGCATGTAGATGTAGATGTATAGATATGGATGTGATTGGAGATGTGGATGTATGCATGTAGATGTAGATGTATAGATGTGGATGTGAATGGAGATGTGGATGTATGCATGTAGATGTAGATGTATAGATGTGGATGTGAATGTGGAGGTGGATATATGCATGTAGACGTAGATGTATGGATGTGAGTGTGAATGTGTATGTGGATGTGATTGGAGATGTGGAAGTATGCATGTAGAAGTAGATGTATAGATGTGGATGTAAATGGAGATGTGGATGGATGCATGTAGATGTAGATGTATAGATGTGGATGTGAATGGAGATGTGAAAGTATGCATGTAGATATAGATGTATAGATGTGGATGTGAATGTGGAGGTGGATGTATGCATGTAGATGTAGATGTATAGATGTGTATGTGAATGTGGAGGTGGATGTATGCATGTAGATGTAGATTTATGGAGGTGAATGTGAAAATAGATGTATGGATGTAGATGTGGATGTATGGATGTGAATGTGAATGTGTATGTGGATGTATGCATGGAGTTATGGATGTATGCATGTAGATATGAATGTATGCATATAGAGGTGGATGTATGGATGTGAATGTGGATGTAGATGTGGATATATGTATGGATGTGAAATATGATATGTGATGTGAAGGAATCTGAAGTGAGGAGATGGAAAATGATGTGATTGGATGAGTACATATATAAATGGAATGTGGAATAAGTAATGTGGGTTGATGGGAGGTAATGTGGAAAAATGAGAGTTAATATAGAAACTGTAATTGTAAACTGTTTGTAAATGCTGTTTGTAAATGACTCTTTTATGTCAAGAATGCTGGGGAAGCATTTTCACCGTCTTGTGATTAAGGTCGTGAGTGATGATAAAGTTGCAACTGCTGACGGAGAGTCAATGGAGGACGTCTTGCGTAGCAAGGCCGGCCGAGGTCTTGACCAGCCTCGGTGCGATTAAAATGGTGAGCTTCCGGTATGGTGGATGAGGAGCCAAGGAAGCAGCCTATGAGTGAAGCGCTAGGTCACCTGCGAAGGATCCTAGAGGGTGCTAACCATACGGTGCTCGGGCTCTGGGTCGCCTAGGATACCCACGCGTGCGTTGAGGAAGATATTGGAACAAGAAGTAAGAGTTGTTTTCTAAAATCCGGCATGGATCTAGTTGATTGACCTTGCTGGTCTTCAATGGATGAGTCCATGGCTCTTTATATGGATTTGTTCGTTGATCTTGCTGATCTTCAACGAGAGTCCATCTTGATAAGTGATTATATTGTCGAGTATTATGGGCTAGGAACTAGGAAACGGCCCCTGAGTGGATAGGTGGTGAGCGTCCTAGTTACCAATGATGCCATAGATACTCTGATGAAGGAATGATGGAAAAATTAAGAATCAATCGGATAAATTGGAAGATTGTGATCAGTGATACTATGGTTTTATTAAAGGATTGTTTTAAACTGGTTGAATCTGTGAAAAGGCAATTTCATATTAGGTGTGTGAGTGGTGTGACTAGTTTTATTTTTGCATGAGCATCCGGCTAGGGGGCCTTGGAACTCTTTTCCTTGGTTTACTGGGACAAAACCTAACCAAATTCTTAATTGGATCCCATCACTACAGTGGTTGGGCGGTTGGCTAACCCATGGGACTGGATGGGATTAGGCTGGACTGATGGATCCGTAAATCGAGACTCAAACTTTTGTTTTTACGATAGATAAAATAAATCCCGGACAGTAACTGTTCTATGGATAGGAATCAACGGGGCTGTGCCTCTTGAATGGGAAAAAAAGCGTTGATCCCAATGATCCAAGTGCAAGTTTCTTCCTTGATCGGACCAAGTATCTTATAGATGTAATTGGATCAGCTCGATCAGAAATGATCTTGACTACGTTAGAGTAAAAAGTTATCCTGGTGGAATCACCCGTGCTTTTCGGTAAAGGAAGTTTTTTCGGGTTCGGTTTTGGAACAACCGACGGATTAGTCTCTTATCCGGATATCCGTGGATGAGGCCCCGAATGTGGGACCCCTGTCCCGCGCGAGAAGTGCTACTTCCGCTGCTAGTATCCCGAATCTGTTGCTCGGTGGGAACAGGGATCTTACAGTTGGTATCAGAGCATTTGGTTAATAAAGATCAACTGAGAAGACAAATATGTCAAAAATTTATCAAGAAAGACAAAAAGGTTATAATTGTGTGATATAATTCATACAATTTGATATTCAAACTGAAACTCGTAATTTGGTAATTGGGTCTTCAAATGAAAGTACCACAATTATATAGAATCCCTGACTTGCTTGAGGCCTAGACATGATGGTATTTACCTTATAATTCCAAGGGCCGTGACTACCGTATATACCGAGAGTATAACTGTAGCTCTTTACTGACAGTATATACGAGTAAATCTAAGACTTGAAATTATAAGCGCTAATGCTATCCAGATGATGATTTTGAATGTGATTGATATGATTTTTAATTCTGTTTGAGAATTGATGAATTGATTTGGATTCTGATTGAAAATTCTGATTGAAAAATGATGATTTTTAAAAATTAGTTGAACACAATGAGGGGGAATGGGACGAGTCCCTGTGATGATATTCTGAACTAGAATGATGATAATGAATTCAGCAAATCACTATGAGATTAGTGGGTTGTGCTGTCAGATTGCTACTGTTAATACTTGACCGGTAGATCAAGTTAAGGGATGTCAAATTGAGAACTTGCTTGTTGACCGAAATTTCCGTGGAGGAATGTTCCGAAGGAAACTTTTCGGTCTAATGGACCATTATCATGTTAAAGATATGAATGATATGATCTGAATGAATTGTTATTTAATGATGAGTTCTATATAAGGGATATTTATCCCTTATATAAGGGATAAATATCCCTTAATGATGAGTTCTATATAAGGGATATTTATTCCAGTGTTCTGTTGGGTTGACCAGAATATAAGGAACCCTAGAATAAAATTGGATCTTAAGAAAAAGAGCTGTCCTCTACCTTGCGAGATGAGGACATCTCGCAGTTTTTTAAGTGGGGTAGAATGTAAGATTCCTTCCCAGCCTTCGAGGTATATAGGAGTAAGAATCTCCCTTTCTGATCTTATAATTATTCCCTCTCTAAAATAAAAGAAAGTTTCTGTTTAAAAAAAGGAAGACCTTTTCCCTAGAATACTTCTCAGGAGTCCCACCTGTTTTAAGGATTTAGAACAATGAGTTCAGAAGTGAGAATCGGTATTTTGGATACCAAGGTTTTGGTTTTCATTTGAGTACGACCCAAAAGAAGTTCTCTATCTCTTGGGAAGTATAAGAAGTTATCCCCCAGATATTGTGGGCCTTATATCTGAATTCAATGAAAGTAGGTGACTTAACCTACAAGCTTCTTTTACCTCCTCATCTCAATTCTTAATGTATTTTATAGAAATATGTGCCAAACCCAAATCAAGGAAAGACGGTAAAACTTCAATGGCAAGATACCGTTGGCTTCTAAGTTACGCTAGCTCCTTCCTTTATATAAGTCCTAACCTTTAACTGTCGCTCACAGTAATCTTACTTCCATCGATCTCCCTTCTTCTTAATCTCCTTCATGGCTTGGCAACAGGAATTAGTTTTATCCATGATGATTTCTCACCTTCAAGACGCAAGAGAGTCTGTGAAGAAAGATTTTATAGAACAGTATGAGCGCTCACTTTTTCCTCACTTGGGAACTTCTGTAGCGCAGACCAAATCGGACCTATCAAGACATAACTAGGGTAACACCCTAGGGTCAGCAGCACTTTCGTAACAATGTCTGCTTGGCCATGGTTATTGAAGCCTTAGGTTTGAGTCCCCGATACTACTGCGTCATGAGATCAAGGCATCTTGGGTTTTCTGAGCGGGTCTTCTTACTGGCGTGTTTTCTTCCTCATGAGAAGATATGCCTTTACCCCGTTTTTGGCTTGCCTCTCAGAAATCCTTTTGTTAGATCACCTCATACCACTGAGATAGGTGCGGCAATAACCAGCAGAATCATTCCCATAGATGAGTTACCCTATACTTGTGCAGCTTGTGTGTGCTGCTTTTGTGACCATATGATGGACGAGCTTATGGAAGTGTAAAGAGTTCTTCTATCTTTACTGTATAAGTTCCGAGAATGAATAAAGTTTAAATCTTGTTCTTATTTTGAATCTTGCTCTCTTTAAGACTTTTCTTGGTGGTTAATCTTTATTCGTGCATCTTGCGAAATTATCCCAAGTTGCGAGATGAGGACATCTCGCATTTTTTAAGTGGGGTAGAATGTAAGATTCCTCCCCCAACCCCCTTTTGATGTCCACTACCTTCCCCTATAATCAATCCCTCTTCAGAAATATAAAGACCTTGTTTCTAACTGTTTTAACTTAGAGAGAGAAAATATTCTAGAGAGAGAATATTCAGATTTTGAATATTTTTAGATAGAAAAATATCTCACCTTATTAAAATGAATTCCCTTGAAACAGAAATTCAAAAAGAATTTTCCAATGTGCAATTGGAATTAATTGGAAATAGGTATAAAGAACCTTAGTCTAAGGGTCTAGATTTTCAAAAATTTTTGGATTATTGTCCAATTAAGGTTCCTATGGGCCAATAGCATCAATCCATGTGTAGGGAGGAGATAAATCCTATTTGTAAAAGAAGATACCCAAAAATGAGTAAATGCTCACATAAGATGAAGAGTTGAAAATGTACAAGGTTTATTAGTAAAAAACTATGAGCAATATTAAAAATATGAGATATTTTGGGTATCCAAAAATGAGTAAATGCTCACATAAGATGAAGAGTTGAAAATGTACAAGGTTTATTAGTAAAAAACTATGAGCAATATTAAAAATATGAGATATTTTGGGTATAATGAGTAAATGCTCACGTAAGATGAAGAGTTGAAAATGTACAAGGTTTATTAGTAAAAAAACTATGAGCAATATTAAAAATATGAGATATTTTGGGTATAATGATTCCATTTTGACACATATGTAAGGAAGGGGAGTTCTTTAAAGGAGGTGCATATTTCACATAAGATGAAGAGTTGAAAATGTACAAGGTTTATTAGTAAAAAACTATGAGCAATATTAAAAATATGAGATATTTTGGGTATAATGATTCCATTTTGACACATATGTAAGGAAGGGGAGTTTTTTAAAGGAGGTGTATATTTCACATGTTTGAATGAGTTTTAAATTAAAAAATAATGTGATATTTTTATCTCTCATCTCTCTTGAACCGAACCAAATCAGTTATCCTGGTGGAATCGCCCGTGCTTTTCGGTAAAGGAAGTTTTTCCGGGTTCGGTTTTGGAACAACCGACGGATTAGTCTCTTATCCGGATATCCGTGGATGAGTCCCCGAATGTGAGACCCCTGTCCCGCGCGAGAAGTGCTACTTTCGCTGCTAGTATCCCGAATCTGTTGCTCAGTGGGAACAGGGATCTTACAGTGCCTATCTTCTTGTATAGCTTGTTGGTACCTACGCAATCTCTTTGGATAGTTTGCATCCGATTTGATGATGTTGCATAGAGACCCAAATAACTTTGTGAGAATGTGGGGGTGGGTCCCCCCAAATGCTTACAAAGTTTGGTCACCACCATCACAACATGTTTGAGTACGATGGCATGGAGAAGAGATGGATTTTCGAGGGCCTCTCAAGCACTAAGAGACTTGAAAACTCCATACCAAGTCCTAATTTTGAATCCGAACTTGCTCTGATGGTGATGAATCTTTGTGAGCATATGGGGGTGGGTCCCCGCCATATGCTCACAAAGTTTGATCACGAATTGGAGCATGTTTGGATACCATGGCATGGGGAAGAGTGGGATTTTCCATGGCCTCTCAAGTACTAAGAGACTTGAGAAATTCACATTAAGCGCTAATTGCTAATCCAAACATAGTCTGATGTTAACCAAACTTTGTGAGCATGTGGGGGTGGGTCCCCCTCACATGCTCGTAATATCTAGTCACCATCGGAGCATGTTTGGGTATGATTGTATAAGGGAAGAGTTGGATTGCCCATGGCCTCTCAACCAATTAGAGACCTTAGAAATCTGTTGGGCGCTAATTGCTAATCCAAACATGCTGACCAAACTTTGCGAGCATGTGGGGGCAGGTCCTTCTTGAAGTATGTTTGGGTCGATGGCATGAAGAAGTGCACAATTCCCCATGGCCTCTCAAGCACTAAGAGACTTGAAACATACGTACTCGGTGTGAATTGGTAATCCAAATATGCTCTGATGGTGACCATACCTTGTGAGCATGTGGGGGTTTGTCCCCCCCACATGGTCAGGAGCATGTTTGGGTACGATGGCACAAAGAGTTGGATTTTCCATGGCCTCTTAAGCACTAAGAGACTTAAAAAGTCCACACTAGGCACTAAATACTAATCCAAAGATGCTCTGATGGTGACCAAACTATGCGAGCATGTGGAGGTGGGTCCCCCCCACATGGTCGCAATTTTGGTACGATGGCATGGAGAAGAGCGGGATTTTCCACGGCCTCTAAAGCACTAAGTGACTCGAGTGGACACTAAATACTAATCCAAACATGCTTCGATGGCAACCAATCTTGTGGGGGTGGGTCACCCGCACATCCATGCAAAGTTTGGTCACCATTAGAGCATGTTTGGGTATGATGGCTTGGGGAAGGATGGGATTTTCCATGGCCTCTCATGTAATAAGAGACTTGACACTCGACCCTAATTGTGCTAATACAAACATGCTCTGATGGTGACCAAACTCTGCAAGCATTTGTGTCCCCCCCACATGCTTGAAAAGTTTGGTCACAATAGGAGCATGTTTGGGTATGGTGGCATGGAGTAGAGCTGGATTTTCCATGGCCTCTCAAGCACTAAGAAACTCGAAGAATCCACACGAGGCACTAATTCCTAATCCAAATATGCCATGATAGTGACCAAACTTTGCAAGAATTTGGAGGTGCATCCCCCCCACGTGCTTGCAAAGTTTTCTCACCATCGGAGCATGTTTGGGTACGATGGCAAGGGGAAGACTGGGATTTTCCGAGGCTCTCAAGCACTAAGAGACTTGAAAAATCCACATTGGGTGCTATTTGCTAATCGAAACATGCTACTAAATCGTTACCAAATTTTTCAAGCATGTGGGGATGAGTCCCCCCCCCCCACATGCTCGCAAAGCTTGGTCACCATTGAGCATGTTTGGATTTGATGGCATGTGGAAGACTGGGATTCTCCATGGTATCTCAAACACTAAAAGACTTCAAAAATCCACACTAGGTACGAATTGCTAATCCAAACAGGCTTCGGTAGTGATCAAACTTTGCGAGAATGTGGGGGTGGGTCCTCCCACATGCTTGCAAAGTTTGGTCACCTCAGAGCGTGTTTGGTCACAATTGCATGGAGAAAAGTGGGATTTTCCATGGCCTCTCAATCACTAAAGGCTTGAAAAATCCTCACTGGGCACTAATTGCGAATCCAAACATGCTTCGATGGTGACCAAACTTTGAAAGCATGTGGGGGTGGGTCTCGTCCACATGCTCACGAAGTTTGGTCACCATCAGAGCATCTTTGGAAACAATCGCATGAGGAAGACCGGGATTCAAGGCCTCACAAGAACTAAGAGACTTGAAAAATCCACACTGGGCACAAATTGCTGATCCAAACATGCTTTGATAGTGACCGAACTTTAGGAGAATGTGGAGGTGGGTCCCCCCACATGCTCACAAAGTTTACTCCACCATTAAAACATATTTGGGTAGGATGGCATGGCCCGAAGAGCGGAATTTTCCATGGCCTCTCAAGCACTAAGAGACTTGAAACCTCTGTAGTACCAAGCCCTAATTAATAATCCAAACATACTTCAATGGTGACCAAACTTTGTGAGCATATGGGCGTGGGTCCCTCCTATATGCTCACAAAGTTTGATCACCAATCGGAGCATGTTTAGGTACCATGGCATGGGAAAGATCAAGATTTTCCATGGCGTTTAAAGCACCAAGAGACTTGAAAAATCTGCATTGGGCGCTAATTGCTAATCCAAACATGCTCTGATGCTAACCAAACATGCTCGGATGCTAACCAAACTTTGGGAGCATGTGGGGGTGGGTTTCCCTCCACATTCTCTCAAGCACCAAGAGACTTTAAAAATCCACATTGGACATGCCCTGATGCTAACCAAACTTCTGGGACAAGTGGGGGTGGGTTTCTTCCACATGCTCACAAAATTTGGTCACCATCAGAGCATGTTTGGGTAAGATGGCATGTGGAAGAGCGGGATTTTCCTTGGCCTCGCAAGCACTAACAGACTTGAAAAATCCACATTGGGCACTAATTGCTAATCCAATCATGCTCCGATGATGCTGACCAAACTTTGCAAGCACCTGGTGGGGAGGGGGGTACCCCAATATGTGCACAAAGTTTGGTCACCAACCATCGGAGCATGTTTGAGTATGATGGCATGGGGAAGAGCAGGATTTTCCATGGCCTCTAAAGCACTAAGGGACTTGAAAAATCCTCACTTGGTACTAATTTCTAATCCAAATATGCTTCGATGCTGACCAAACTTTGGGAGCATATGGGGGCGGGTCTCTATTGGAGTATGTTTGGGTACGATGACATGGGAAAGAGCAGATTTTTTCATGGCCTTTCAAGCATTAAAAGATTTGAAAAATCCATACTGGGGATAAATTTCTAATCTAAACATGCTCTGATGGAGACCAAACTTTTTGAGTATGTGGGGGTGGTCCCCCCCACATGGTTTCAAAGTTTGGTTACCATCATCGGAGCATATTTGGGTACGATGGCATGAAGAGTAGGATTTTCCACGGCCTCTCAAGCACTAAGAGACATGACTGGGCACTAATTGCTAATCAAAACATGCCTTGATGATCACTAAACTATGCGATCATGTGGGGGTGGGTCCCCCACATGGTCGTAAAATTTGGTCACCATCAGAGCATGTTTAGCTACGATGGCATGGAGAAGAGCGGGATTTCCCATGGCCTCTCAAACACTAAGAGACGTGACTAGGTGCTAAATACTAATCTAAACATCCTTTAATGGTGACTAAACTTTGCGAGCATGTGCGGGTGTTCCCCCCCACATGCACGCAAAGTTTGGTCAACATCAGAGCATGTTTGGGTATGATGGAATGGGGGAGAGCGGGATTTTCCATGGCCTCTCATGTACTAAGAGACTTGAGAAATCCGCACTCGGCACTACTTCTAATCTAAACATGCTCTGATGGTGACCAGAATTTTCGAGCATATGGGGGTGGGTCCCCCCCCACATGCTCGCAAAGTTTGATCACCATAGGAGCATGTTTTGGTACGATGGGATGGAGAAGAGCGAGATTTTCCATGGCCCCTCAAGCACTAAGAGACTTGAAAATCCGCACTGGGTGCTAGTTCCTAATCTAAACATGCTATGATGGTGAACAAACTTTGTGAGAATGTGGGGGTGCATTCCCCCCACATGCTCGCAAAGCTTGCTGCCATCGGAGCATGTTTAGGTATGATGGCATGGGGAATAGCGGGATTTTCCATGGCCTCTCAAGCACTAAAGACTTGAAAGATCTGCACTGGGCACTAATTGCAAATCCAAACATGCTTCGATGGTGACCAAACTTTGTAAGCATGTGGGGGTGGGTCCCCCCCACATGCTCACAAAGTTTGGTCACCATCACAGCATCTTTGGGAATGATGGCATGAGGAAGACCAGGATTTTCCAAGGCCTCTCAAGCACTAAGAGACTTAAAAAATCTGCACTGGGTGCGAATTCATGATCCAAACATGCTCTGATAATGACCAAACTTTGCGAGAATGTGGGGGTGGGTCCCCCCACATGCTCACAAAGTTTGCTTACCCCATTAAAGCATGTTTGGGTACAATGGCATGGGGAAGAGTAGGATTTTCTATGGCCTCTCAAGCACTAAGAGACTTCAAAACTCTGTACCAAGCCCTAATTGCTAATCCAAACATGCTTCGATGGTGACCAACCTTTGCGAGTATATGGGCATGGGTCCCTTCCATATGCTCACAAAAGCACTATCTTCATGGGATTGGTCATATGTGTATTAAAGTGATACTCCTTCTGCCACCATAAGGCTTGTTCACTAAGTAGAGCAATGCTTGATGGTTGATCAAAGTCCCGTCAACTAATGAAGAAATGCTTGATTAGTTCATGACGAGCCTTATATTGGCACCACAATTACTTATCCTTTTATGAATGGATGAATCTTTTGAAAGCTGACTAGCCAAGTAGTAAGCAATATCCTTACTATCCTTAGATACAAATTCAAGGCACAAAGGCTCATCAACTAATCAAGAAATCATTCATTAGTTGATGAGCCTTACATAGACATGAAAATTTACTTATCCTTATTAATGGAGTGAGAACTTATTAGCTAGGTAGTGGGAAATATCCTTACTCTACTCAGTTTATAAAGCCAAGGTTGAACAATGGAGCATCAAATTATCATCCACCCCAAGGTATAAACGATCTCCATTTATCTTCCAAGGTTTATCTAACACCAAAATGCTTCCTTAAGTTTACACATACTACCTCTATAATATGTCTAAAGTTTACTTGATTTCATTTACTTCTCAATTATATTTAGAATGCAAAGAACATAAGCATACCATGTTATCTAGTCCACACTTTCTTGGTGTGGACTAGATAGTGTAGGATGTGTACGTTCTCCACACAATATGTTATCTTCCAAAGTTGCTTTTTCCCTAATAGACTAATTTAGTTTTAGAAAACATACACATTTCATATTGTACACAACATATTTTTCCACAAAACATCATAATTGGATTGGCACAATCATGGGCAATGTCTCGTAATATATGCTCACTTTATAAAATTCATAATAGGTTTCTCAATGATCCCATCTCTAATAAAATATGCTCACTTTATAAAATTCATAAGAGGTTTTTCAATGATCAAATCTCATTTAAAATAGCTCTTTCATGATATATAACTTGAAATCATATTTTTTAAACTTCTATTACATCTAGAAATTGACTTAATATTTCTTTTTAATAATGAAAAATATCCATCTTGGCATAGAAATACTAATATTATCAAGAATAATCTTATAACCTCTCTAGTTTTCTTATTTATTCCAAAGTCTAAACTTTTAAAGGTCACATTATTCGTCTAAATATTCTTAGGTTTTATGCCCTAGCAAAGTTTTCTTCACTTAAACAAGTGTAAATTTTAGGTCATCTTAACCTTGTTAGTCTATTAGCATGCTACTGAAGGCAATAGTTAATAACACCCTCTACTCTCTCGTTGAAACACCACCACCTTGCAAAGATACACGCACACTCTCAAAGCAAGAGAATATCCCGACAATCCCTTAGTGCAAAAAACAAAAAACTAGTGGGGTCTAAGCATTTATTAGCAATAAGTAGTGGATATTGGCAAACAGAACCTTTAGCATATCCATGCCTTGGAACAAGCTTAGTAGTAATTTTTTGGCCTAAGGTAGAGGAAACAAAGCTTCTATCTTTTTGGAGAAAACGTGTACAAGAAGGGTTTTTAAAAACCCATATAGTGTTTTTTTGAAAAGTGTGGAGGGCATTCAGGCCATATTGGGCCCCTAATTTCCCATCATAAGGAGGGGGCATGGCTCTTTGTCTTGTGGTGGCTTGTGGTCCTCTTGAGCATGCCCAATGCTTGACACCTTGCATAGTGTAGCCACTGACACCCTTTACGAGGGGTGTCTGTTTTGTGCACTGTGAATCGTTTGTGGTCATTCTTGTATGGCTGTGCATGCAAAGGTGTTCGCCACACCCAAGTGCCAAGAGAACAAAGGAAAAGAAGGTCTGCATTCACCGGTTTCAAAGATAAGGTTTTTCCCCTCTTACTAGAAGTGGATGCATTATCCAATGGTTGTCTTATGTACGGACATTGATGCATATTCCTCTTCTACATGAATATGAAGATCTATCTTATGTTTTCTTGTGCTAGTAATATATTCTAGAAGGAGGAATGGTTTAGACTAAGGTGAGCAAAATGAAAGAAGGATTAGAGTAAGATGAAGGGATGATTATATATTCTAAAGGAGGCATGGTTTAGACTAAGGTCAGCAAATGAAAGAAGAATTAGAGTAAGATGAAAGGATGAATAAAAGAAAATGAGATAGTGATTGTTGAAAATGACCTTCAAAAGGTACTTCTAAGGGTAAGATATGATTGAGGGACCTTTTCTTGATTAAAAAATATTAAAATTAAAAAATTTCAAGAAACCCTAATTTTAGGGTCCCTTATACCTGGTGTCTCTCATATTTGGAGAAGAGAGAGGTGTGGGACCACATACAAATGCATGAGATATGATGGAAAAGGTATGGGACTTGAAGAGGTAGTTATTGACTGAAAGTGACCTTGAAAAAGTACGTTTGGAGGTTACATATAATTGAGGGACTGTTTTTTAATTTAAAATGTTAAAATTTTAAGTTTTCAAAAAAACCCTACTGTTAGGATCTCTTTTATTCGCGTTTCTTAAATTTCGGGAAGAGAAGTGTGGTGGGACCACATAAAAATGGCAAGAGGTCCAAGGAATCTCACACCTAAAAATTTAAAAAATGAGAATGGAATCTAGAAATAGTGCTTACTTTTCTAAAAAGTGAGTGGATCGTAGAGAGTAAGAATAGGAGAGGAGCTAGGAGTTACTAGCCGAAAAGGGGACCTAAAAGTAAGGTATTCATTAGCTTGTCCCCTACTATGGAGCCAAGTTTAGCATTCGAAACCCAAAAAAAATAGCAACTTAAGCTAATCCTTACAGGGCCCTTTTTGTACCTCCAAGCTTCTCACTAAGGGCATGCCATTTTCATAATACCCTTTCCATGTTTTTTGGCGCCCATGGGCCTTACACACAAGCCCACAAAAGAGCCTCATAATAAATGGGTGCTAACCATGAAGAGCAAAAGGGCCACCAACATTGCACGCCAATCCGAGTGTGCATCTCTCGCACGCATACAAGAGGGTAGAGCACTATAGCATATGAGCGTGTGTGTGTGTGTGTGTGTGTGTGTGTGTGTGTGTGAGAGAGAGAGAGAGAAGCAATGGCGATTAGAGAGGGGAAGTAACTCATACGTGCTCCGAAGGTGCTTGATCTATAGGTTTACAATTGGCTCTCACTTGATCGCTTTTACATAAAAAGTGGTTGATGGGAATTCATCGCTTTTACAAACTGAGGAACCCCTTTCAAGATTAGGGCTTTTTTAAATTTAGCACAAGAGAGACAAACATAAGAGATGGCAATTGGAGAGGGGAAGTACCTCATGCGTGCTTAGAAGATTCTCAATCTACATGTTTAGAATTTGCTCTCACCACCCGATCACTTTTACATGAAAAGCCATTGATGGGAATTCATAGCCTTTACAAAATTAAGAAGCCCTTTCAAAATTGTGCGTGCTTTATGTTGCTTCCACATGGGTAGCTTTGCTTGCATGATTTTGTGAAAGGGTCTTAGGCTACCCAAGGTAAAGAAGCAAGTTCTTCTTTTTAAAAAGAAGTCGGAAAAGATTTTTCCTGAACTATCTTTCTCGAAAAGGTTTGGTAATTCAGTTACTATTTTATTGAATTTCTTTCTGTGAATATTCACTTAACTAATTTCTAAAATAGTTACAAATTTCAGTGAGAAATAAATTAATCATTTATCTGAATATTTTGATCTCGATAGATTTCCTGAATTTTGTTTTTACAATTCATGTGAATATAGAACGATAGAAATTTCTCTCTTAGAGTATTTAATTATTCATTTATCAAATACTCATAGAATTTAAACATGGAATTTAAGAGAATTCTAATTTTGATATAAAAATTCTTTATGCATCTATTTATGCATCTATAAAAATTCTTTATGCATAAAAATCAACTTCAATGGGAATAACACTTTAAAAAAAATTCCTTTATACATCTTTCTATGCAAAAAATTTAAATTTAGTAAGAATAACACTTTTGTAAATTGGCTTTCCCCTACGTGCGACGTCCTCTCGACGATTCCCTGCCAGCTGTTGCAACAATGAGCCTCTTCTTAGTTTAAACACATACCAAATGCTTCCTCTAGCATTCTGGCGTAAAACAGACCTTTAAAAGAAAACATAAATTCTATGTAAGTAAAATTCCCGGTTTGAGATTGGTTCCACAAACGCTTTTTCCTTAATCCATATTTTCACAATGAGAATCATTGATCTCTCATCAGGGTAATCTACGCATCCATTTGACTAATTGTCCAACTAGATTCTTGGTGATTTCAGTCAAGGGAAAACTAGGTTAATTCAACGGTAATCTATTGTTTGTATTAAGAACTGGAATTGGTCACACAAAGTTTTTGCTTGATTTAGATCGAGAGATGGACAAGTAGTCTACAGACCATCCCTCTCATAGTTGTGGTCTAACCAAATTCATTCTGTTTAGTTCTAATAAGGATTTTCTTCAGATAAACATCTACTAAACTTCTAACCGTAAGAAAATTTCAACTTTATGAATTTTATTCCTTCTTAACCATAATAGATTTTTAACTAAATACCAATATCCATTTTTTTGAATAAGCTTAAAGTTCCTCTTTTTCTCATTTAATGATTGGATTCCAATTGTCATGGGAATTCCTCTTTTATCATAAAATAAATTTATCTAAAATTTATTTTTAAATTAAATAAATAAAAACTAGCATAGAGTTTGATTTTTGAATTGAGAATTTATCAATGAGAAGCATCTATTTGAATAAAGAATAAGTCATAGGAATGACTATTCCTTTGGGAGAGAGAGATATACATAAAAATCATCCTAATTAAGCATAAAGACTAACTTTTTTGTGATTAATCATTAGAATTCTTATAGAAAAATTGATTTGCATTAAAAATAATTAATTTGAAACTTCTCAAGATTGAGAGGGGTTGAGAAGTGAAATCTTTCGAGAATATTAATGAAAACCATGAAATTACTTCTTACCTCTAGATTTTTCTTCCTTCTTTATCTTAGAAGGAAGTCCCCAACCAATAAATTGGTTTAGTGTGTTGAGAGGAAAGCTGCAAGAATTGAGATATACATAAAAATCATCCTAATTAAGCATAAAGACTAACTTTTTTGTGATTAATCATTAGAATTCTTATAGAAAAATTGATTTGCATTAAAAATAATTAATTTGAAACTTCTCAAGATTGAGAGGGGTTGAGAAGTGAAATCTTTCGAGAATATTAATGAAAACCATGAAATTACTTCTTACCTCTAGATTTTTCTTCCTTCTTTATCTTAGAAGGAAGTCCCCAACCAATAAATTGGTTTAGTGTGTTGAGAGGAAAGCTGCAAGAATTGTTGAAGAGAGAGAGAAGCTCCAATCTCTCCAAAAGTAGAGGATTTTTAAGGGATAATAGAAAATATGAGTATTTTAATGTAATACTGGCATGGTATAGCTCACAGATGATAATACAAAAGAATGAGGGTCTATTTATAGGTTACGGAGGTCACTAACTGATTCCAACTAGGTTCTAAGAATTTTGAGCTTCAGTTTGGCTGAATTTGGACAAGATTTGGACCAGTTTAACTGCCATTTTGATCCAGTTCGATCTAGGAAAGAGGAGAGATAAAAATATCTTAATATTTTTGAATTAAAAACCCTCCCACACATGTGATGGAGGTGCCTACCTCAAAGGTCTCCCCTTCCTTACCAAGGTATCAAAATTTCATCATTTCTTCAAAATATCTCATTTTTTTAGTAATATCTCTTAATTTTTAACTAATAAACCTTGTACTCAATCAACTCTTCATCTTATGTAAGCATTTACTCATTTTTGGGTATTTTATTTTATTCATTGGATTTATCTCATCCCAACACTTGGATTAATCTTATTGGCCCATAGGAACCTTAATTGGACCATAATCTAGAAATTTCTGAATATCTAGACCCTTAGGCTAAGGTCCCTTATATCATTTTTAATTGATTCTTAATGCACCTTGGAGAATTTATCTTGAAATTTTATTTCAGGAAAAATATATTTTAGATATTAGGAGAATTTTTATATCCAAAAATATCTCAATATTAAATTATCTCTCACTATAAATTTTCTTCTCTCTAGGCAAAAACAAGGAAAATAATATTTTTTTATATTTAGAATTAGGAAAAATAATATTTTTTGTATTTAGAATTAGGAAATTATTACAGGGGATTGAGGTAAAAGCTGAATCATTATTCAGGTTGTTGAGGAGGAATCTTACACAAAAGTAAGGTATTCATTAGCTTGTCCCCTACTATGGAGCCAAGTTTAGCATTCTAAACCCAAAAAAATAGTACCTTAAGCTAATCCTTACAGGTCCCTTTTGTAGATCCATGCTTCTCTAGGGCATGCCCTTTTCATAATACCCTTTCCATGTTTTTGGTGCCCATGGGCCTTACACACAAGCCCACAAAAGATCCTCATAAATGGGTGCTAACCATGAAGAGCAAAAGGGGCCACCAACATTGCACGCCCATAAGAGTGTTCATCTCTCGCACACATACAAGAGGGCAGAGCACAGTAGCCTATGAGCTTGTGTGTGTGTGTGTGTGTAAGAGAGACAGAGAGAAGCAATGGCGATTGGAGAGGGGAAGCAACTCATACGTGCTCCGAAGGTGCTTGATCTATAGGTTTACAATCCTCTCTCACCTGATCGCTTTTACATGAAAAGTCGTTTATGGGAATTCATCGCTTTTACAAACTGAGGAACCCCTTTCAAGATTAGGGATTTGCTGAATTCAGCACAAGAGACAGAAACATAAGAGATGGAAATTGGAGAGGGGAAGTACCTCATGTGTGCTCAGAAGAAGAAGATGCTCGATCTACATGTTTAGAATTCACTCTCACCCGATCTCTTTTACACGAAAAACCATGAAGGAAGCTATATTGAGAAAAAGGGACAGCATGACTCACCATAAGAACACCTCCATTATTTAATCAAATAGAAAGGAGAGAAAGAGAGATCTCTTGGATATCTATAAAAACAACCATGTGTGTCCACAAAGGAGGGAGTAGGAGTGGAGCTAAACGTTACATGCACAAGAGACAACCTCAACTCTAGGACCTGACCTTTGCGAGTGGATTAGTCCAAGAGGTCAAGTCTTCTTCAGATGAGAGAATTTATACCCTGATGAGGATGAGATTTCAATGTTAGTTGAATCTTTATAGCCATTGTGGGTGTCTTGTTACTATTGCTCGTCATCCCATTGAGTGGTGAAAGTCCATCTTTGCATCTACTTCATGGTAGATAATAGTGAAGAAGGAGAGGGTTCTCTTAGTTTTTTCCTATTTAAAACAACGATTGTACATGTCTGGGAAATATCTAGACGAGCAAGGCAAAGAGGACAAAACTCGACAACCCCCCCAGATATCCAACAAGGATAATGCTACACTTTCCCAACACCCCAAAGGAGAAGGCACTAGTAGAATGTGTGCTATGGATCTTTCCGACAAATACGACGTTGCAATAATGGGGTGCTGATGATGTATGCACACACAAATGTTAAACAAGCTTTGTGTTAAATGACAAAAGAGTGAGATGACACTACGACACAACCAAGCAAAGCAAAAAGTAGCGTGAAATATGCATTTGTTTATTGAATTTCACGTGCACGGTGCTTGATTTACAAGACGAATTATGTAGCTCTTTATGATGAGAAAAAGAGAGAGAAGAAATCTTATCTAGCCACTTCTTGCTTGATGTTGACAAAGCTTTTACGTGCTTGCCGATGATGCCCTCCACAAGAAACAATGCCCTCACAGCCCTCGAGAATTGAATTTTACAATGCTTTCAATTTTTGAATACAAACAACTTACGAGGTTTTGCTAATGCGTGACTATGTGAGTGTGTGAATGCAAAGTTAGTTTGCCGCCAAGAATTGCACTTGCTTCGTTATTACAAAGATCTTCTCCTCTTTCGCTTCCCTCTTCACATGCATGGAAAAGAGATGAATGTTATTATGCTTTTTCTTTTTTTAAAACTCCTTTTTCCCCTTGGTCAAATGAAAGTAGCGATAGCCTCTTCTTTAATGATATTTTTAAAAAAAATGTATAATATGAAAATTATTTTCCTGCGATGCAGCCGGGATGATTGCTTTGTCCCACACATGCTTGAGTGTGGTGCCTTGATGCTAGCTTTGCCTGCAAAAAAAAATGCTTGTGTGCCAAAACCAAGTGAGGGTACGAAGTGGAGGCACAGCTCTTCAATATGCGCATGCTGCCACGCATATGCTCATGCATCAAAACATAGTGGAAGGGCGGAAAACAATGCAATAGTGGCGTCCTGCGGGGAAAACTAGCTGGCTAGTGTGAACCCAAAATCTCCGGTTAGACTAGTGCCTTCTCCATTGGGCTATAGGATCATGAGCAAGTGGCTAGGATCTATAGTGAGAAAGGTAACATCTGAGAAGTGAATCAATCGACAGGTCATGGATAGAATGAGAGAAGCAAAAGTGGAAGGATGGGAGGACTTGAGAACCCTTAGAAGACTACCCAACTCCTCAACTCCCAAACACTTAAGGTCTTGCACTATTTCCCAAGGATCAATGTCAAAGGAATGGGTATCCACCAAGGCATGATCAAAATTTTGGGTAAAGGAACCAGAAAGGGCCATCAAAGCTAAGGAATCTGCAACACGATGATGAGGCAAAAAGGTCAAGGAAGAAGAGGTGAAATGGGTGAAGAGGTCACGGGTTAAAAGACTATAGTAGTGCATGAAAGGGTGGAGGGTGCGGGCTTGGCCATGAAACTGGTGGACCACGAGTTGTGAATCTCCATAGATATGAACATGAGATGCTCCCAAAAGAAGTAGTGCTCTCAAACCAATCAAAAGTGCTTGATATTCGACAATGTTGTTGCTCAAATGATCTCCCAAAAGAACTCCCAAAAGAATAGCATTCCCTTCAGGTGGATATATGACAATGCCGCAACTACCAAGTTTGTCCTTGCCCCTACAGACTCCATCAAAGTATAGACTCCAAAATGACGTGGAAGATTCAACATCATTTGCAACTCATAACGGAAAAGTCAATGCAATCACATCCAATAGGGCTTAATTTTATCAAAATTGGTTTTGGTAGAGAAACATGTCCCATCCATTTCTGCAAGCTGGACTTTATTGCGAGGATAAATGTCAGCAATGCGATAAGGACCCGACCATAAATGGCTCAACTTCCCAAGGAAAAGCTCATGACGTGCATCATAGAGAAGAACCAATTACCCTTTCTCAAAAGAATAGGTTTTAGCTTTCTTATCACGTTGCTTAGTTTGACGTTTCTTCTCGCCAACTCATGCTCAATAGGTAACACACATTCTTGCCCATAAACTAAAGAGAAAGGAGTGAACCCCGTGGCTCCCTTGAAAGTAGTGTTATAAGCCCAAACAATTGCTGGCAACTTCTCATCCCAATCCCTTTTATGAGTGTCCACAGTTTTTCTAAGGATAGTGACCAAAGTTTTGTTTGTGCTCTCAACTTGCCCATTGGTAGAAGGTTTGTAGGGGGTGGTTTTACATGATGGATATTGAAATAAGCAGTGAGTTCCTCAATGACATCATTAAGAAAATGGGTCCCCCTATCAGAAACTAACTTAGCAGGTGCCCCAAAACGATAAATGATATGCTCAGTAAAAAATGTAGCAGTAGTGCGTGCATCATCTTTCCTCACAGCTCTAGCCTCACTCCACTTAGTTAAGTAATCCGTAGCAACAATGATATAAGATTTCCCATGCCTGGAAGTTGGTGTAATAGGGCCCAAATAGTCAATCCCCCACTTCTCAAAAGGAAAGGCAGCTAGAATAGGATTATTAGGGTGCAAACGGTTCTCAAGGCGGGTGGCTCTCTGGCAAACATCACATCTTTTACACCACTCAAATGAATCTTTAAAAACAGATGGCCACCAATACCCAGCCCTCAAAATTTTCAATGCAGTGAGTTTCCCAGTGAAATGACCTCCACATGCACTATCATTACACTCTTTCAAAATGTGTGGAATTCCCTCTCGTGCAACACATCGGCGATAAATGCCCTCAAACCCCTTGTGGTACAAAGACCCATCAATGATAGTGAATTTCTGAGCATGCGTTACTAATCTCTTCTTCGCGGCTTTGATCATGTCAGAAAGAAACTCAAGTGCGAACAAATAATGAGCAATTTGGTCATACCACTCATGTGCATACTGCGAAACAACTCAGGTGCAAGTGCAATAGGCTCGTCTTTGCATGGGATTACATCAGCTAAGCAATCCACTAACTTTTGCAATGCATGAGGTTTAGATTTAAGCTCATAGAGTCAAAGGCCTGCAACTCAACAATCCATTGTATAATACGCTCAGGGGGCTCTAACTTATTCGATAAAAGGCGTAATGAATCTTTAGAGACATAGATAATGGTGTGCTGGGTAGCCATATATGTGCAAAACTTCCTAGCACTCTCAGCAATAGCTAGACAAGCTCTCTCAACCCATGTGTAATGCGTTTCAGCATCTTTAAGCTTGCAGCTATAATATGCAATGGGGTGCATTTTTTAATCATAAAGTTGTGCAATGCAAGCGGATATTGCCAAATGAGAACAAGAAGAAAATAAATGATAAGGCTTGGAAGCATCAGGTGGTTTGAGGATAGGGGCGGTAGTGAATGCACTTTTAAGAGAAGAGAAAGTTGAGGTTCCCCCCAAATGAACTTGTGCTCAACTCGCAGAAGTGTATTCAGTGTGGTAAAATAAGATGTGCCATATCTTTAATGAAGCGGCTATAGTGTTTAGCAGCTCCAAGAAAAACCCTTACTTGACGCAGAGTAGTGGGTGGCAAGAATGCAAGAATAGCCTCAACTTTTTGGGGATCCATAGACATGCCATGCTTGCTAATGAGGTGACCCAACAAAATGCCTTAAGTGACCCCAAACACACACTTTTTTGCATTCAAAGCTATTGATTTTTCAAGGCACTTTCAAATCATCACAAAAGGATTCATGCTTATAGCGCTGATATGAAGCACCCACGTTGCAAAGCCCAAACGGCATGACATGATATGCATATGTGCCAAATATAATGGTGAAAGTGGTTTTGAGCTTATCCTCATCAGCAACGATAGCCATCTGATTGTACCCAAAAAAGAAATCCAAGAAAGCATATATCTCCCTCCCCGCCAAAGAGTCAAGGATTTGGTCAATAAAAGGCAAAGGGTAGTAGTCCTTAATGGTAGCTTTGTTAAGCTGCTTGTAATCAACACATATGCAAAGTTGCTGATTCTTTTTAGGGACTACAACAATAGGAGACACCCATTTAGTGTTATCGACAGGAAAAATCAAACCAGCTTCTAAAAGCTTTTTAATTTCCGTGTAAACCCCCTCTCTATAATGCTCAGGCAATCTGCGCTGACGTTGGTCCACAGGTGTCGTGTCGGGTTTAAGAGGAATGCGGTGCACGACAAGCTCGGGTGGAAAACCTCTCAACTCGGTGTAATCCCATGCAAAGATGTCATGATCCTGACATAATCTCCTCCCTCAATGGTGGATCTAGAGAAGTTCCCAAAAGCACAACTTTCTCATCCCCCTTTATAGGAACTCTCACAATGTCCTCCTCTCTGGCCAAAGGTGGAGTCTCCTCATCATCATCAAGGGTAATCTCAACAGAATCAGGGTAAATGCAATAGGAACTCGGTGTACATGAAGAAGTAGAACTCCGATCATCATCCCCATCACTCTCAACATCAACAGTAACCCCAGGGCTCACAATAGAAGAAGGGTAAGCAGCAAGAACCGCTCGGGAAGATCCTCTACCAAGAAGCAACTGCCCTCTAGGAATGTCAATAACACAATAAGTCTTCCATATCCAAGGTCGCCCTAAAAGAAGCTGGTACTAGGCAGGTCCTCGACTAAGCCACAAAACATAACAATCAATCTCCACCATACGCCCATGACTGGCAAACCCTGGATGAAACCCTCAGCTCTCACTGGTCGATGATCACCCATACGCAAACTAATAGCAGGAACTCCATTGAAAGATAACCCTAGCTTGGAAAAGGTAGAATAACTCAAAGCATTAACGCCTGATCAACAATAGCATGTGGAATCACTAGTTGGTGGATCATGCACTCCACTCGAGGACACTCGCGCTCAGCAAGAAGGGAATCCACTTTTTGAACAACGGGAAGATTAGGACCCAGTCCCTGTGGGAAGAACTCAAAGCTCTGCAGTACCTCCTCATCAAAAGGGCTCGGCTAGAAGGAGAAGTGAGAAGGTATTATGGAAGGGACATGGTGAGCTCTACTCAATTAAGAGCAGAAACAAGGTCAAAAGAAAGAATGGGGGAAAACAACTTACTTGGAGTAGGGCGTGGACGAGTGTGGTGAGGTCAAGATAAAGGCAACATGAACAGTGACATGGGTGGGTGGGCGGGCAACAACAGGGTTCGAGATCTCCCTCCTCATCAACAACCTTCCCTTTCCCCTTTCATGTGATGGCTCGCATGGGTGATGAATCTAACTCAATCATATTAATCGAAGGGTTCTCAGTGGTTGTAGGTGGTGCACTAGACAAAGCAACTGCTGGAAAACTAGCAGACCCCCTCTGAAGAAGTGTCCAACTAGGGCCCGGGGGTTTCTCGGCACCAATACGATGATTAATGGGGCCGGGGGTTGGCAAAGTAGTGTTCTTGTTCATCAAATGGCGCATCTTAATGTAACACATATCCTCTGTGTGCCCCCTACCCAACATTTCTCATAAGTGCAAATAACAATGGGGCAATCTTTGGAAAGATGGCCGGATACATGACAAGCTCGACACACCATGTTGGTGGGATTAGGCTCAAGGTGACGTGCAGACAACAAGTTTTGTTGGCGCTTTAGAAAACTCACATCAAGAGTTACAGCCTTTATATTTTCATTAAGTTGGTTCATGTAATTTGTCATCATGTTTTTCAAATCCCAAATACTAGACGTAGTTCTTTCATACCCATCCCCCCCTTGTGATGTGTTGGTGGTGGAGTGGTAGAAGTAGAATCAGGGTAAGTCACATACGGTGATGGAGCATAAGGGGCAGAACATGATTTTGTGAAGAGGCTAGGGGAGCCACGACGCTAGAAGAAGGTGGGAGTGCTAAAGGCAAAAGAGGTGCTGAGGTCACGTGAAGGTGAGGTGGTACAACGGGTGGGAATTGGAATGGTTGAGTTGGTTGAAGTTGAGGCACATACGATGAGGTTGGCCAAGGTTGTTACGGGGAGGGCGAAATGGGAGTATGTGGTGCTAGCCATGGATAACACGAGGGAGATGGACTCGTGGCCTATTGTGGCCCGTAAACACATCGATAAGAGCTCTCCACATTAATGGCAAAAGTGATGGCCGTATTCAAGTCATTTCGGGCTTGAGCTCTAACCAAAATTCGGATGCTAGGGTGTATGCCTCGTAGAAACGAGTCCATGATGGTGAGTGGATCGATGTTAAAAATGGGAGTGTAATGATCAACAAAGTTCCTAAACCTCATGACCACTTGTTCCACGGTCTCATCCGGGTGATTTTGCTTGAATGAGTGTAATTGCTCAAAAAATGCGAAGAAGTTTGGAGGTTTGCAAAATTCAGCCAAGAATTTTTGCTCAAAATCGAAAAAGTTTGGGATGGAGTTTGGTTGTTGCTTGGCAAAACAAATTTGAGGCCTCACCCTTGAGTGTAGTGCTAAAGTAATTCATCACATGCCCTTCCTCGACGATGTGTGAGGTCAAACAAGCAATTTTGAAATTGTTTAGATGAGCGGTGGGATCCTTCAACGACGTCCCATAGAATGTGGGGAATGGGATGAGGGATGCATCAGGACAGGCCAAAGTTGGTGGCAAAACCAAAGGTGATTGAATGGCGAATGGAGGAGGAAGTGGTGGTTGAGCCATAATTGGAATTGGTATAGAAATTACGATTCCAGGTGAACTCCCCCCCAATGGCGAAGGAGGTGAACTTTGTAATGGAAAAGTGCTAGTGGGGCTAGAGTGAAGTAGGTGTTGCTTGGCTTTCTTCCTTTTATGGTATCTCTTAGCTGGGTCACTCTCTGTCAAGCTATCTTGCCAATCTTTGGCACTTTGCATAAGTCCCCTTTCCAAGTAGGTTCGTGTCGCAGAACCAAGACCAAGTCAAGGATTAGGGAGGATGAGGCTCTCTCCATCCTTCCATGTGCTGCTAGATGTCGATCACAAGGATCATGAGTTTACAACATCCTTGGAAGGTTTTGATGCCAAGCAATGATGTGTTATATGTGTTAGATCCTTGCTATGGCATAGAAGCCAATCATGGCAATAAAAGGTGGTGTGTAATTTTCTTTCACATACTATTGAGACACGAAGTGAACATCAAAACCAATGATAGGTTACATGATGTTAGATCCTTGCACAATAGTGGTGATGGTGTAGAAACCAATGATAGGCAACAAAAGCTGCTACATAATTTTCTTTCACATACTATTGGGATGGAGTGAACATCAAATCCAATGATGGGTTACATGATGCTAGATCCTTGCACAATAGAGGTGGAAATCAATGATGGGCAACAAACGATTGTGCATAATTTTCTTTCATATACTATTAGGATGGAGGGAACATCAAAATCAATAATGTGTGTTCCAAAGCTTACTGCACGATCATGACCTTAATGATAATTAGAGTTGTTAAGTTTGTTTTCCCAAAATCAAATTTTGGTGCTTGGAATCATGCAAAAGTTGTCATTTCTTATAAAGTACTCTTTGGCAACAACTAGCAAAGGAGTTAAGTAGCAACACAGTATGAATCAAAAAGCTAATGAGTACAAAGATAACATCATATTTGGAAGTAGATAATTTAAGCAAAGGATCCAAATAATAAAACATGATTCAAAGTCCTAATGGCTTTGGGAATTCTAGACTTTCAAGAGATCAACAATCTAAAAAGGCCTCCAATATACCTAAAGGACAAGGAAGTGAAAGGAACTATGTAAAAACTTATTCATGGCTAGTTGTAGCAAAAGTAAAATTAGAAGAGGGGAATGTTCCAAAGTCTACCAAGAGCTAAGATTTTGAAGTTAATCAAGATAGTAATCGGGATTTTTTTCCTCCTTTTTTGGAGCTTGCGGGAAGATAGGAATGGCTACTTTGAATACATGCCAGGGGATGTTCCAAAATCGATCAAGAGCTAAGATTTTGAAAGTAATCAAGATAGTGATGTGGATTTTTTCCCTCCTTTTTTGGACCTTGCGGGAAGAGAGGAATGGCTACTTGGAATACACAGTGGGGTCTAGGCATTTATTAGCAATAAGTAGTGGATATTGGCAAACAAAACCTTTGGTATATCAATGCATCGGAACAAGCTTAGTAGTAATTTTTAGGCCTAAGGTTTAAGAGGAAACAAAGCTTCTTTCTTTCGAGAGAAAATGTGTACAAGAAGGGTTTTTATAATCCCATATGGTGTTTTTTTGAAAAGTGTGGAGGGCATTTAGGCCATTTTGGGCCCCTAATTTCCCATCAGCAAGAGGGGGCATGGCTCTTTGTCTTGTGGTGGCTTCTTGAGAACGCCCAATGCTTGGCACCTTGCATAGTGTAGCCACTCACACCCTTTAACAGTGGTGTATGTTGTGCACTTCACATTGCTTGTCATCATCCTTGTATAGTTGCGCATGCAAAGGTGTCTGGCACGCCCAATTTCCAGGGAGAAAAGCAAAAGAAGGTCTCCATTCACTAGTTTCAAAGATAGGGATTTTCCCCTCTAACTAGAATGCTTGGGTACCATTATCCTCTTGATTGATTGCACGTTTGTGTTGTCAACGTACTTTATATTCAACGTGAGGAATCGATGGAAATTGATAGAGATCTGAGAGTACATCACAAGGTAGATAATTCCAAATTCATTACCACATTTGAATACTAGTTCATTAGGTCATAGGATTTTTGTGCTCGTTTGTGTGAGTGAAGCTAAAAAAAAAACCATACATAAAGTATGGCCAGGGAGTTAGCACACTCCTCCCCAAAATTCAATAAAAATAGGAGAATGTTCCCTTTTCCCATCTCCCAAATAGCACTTTTGATAGCAAAAGTGCACCAAAACACCTTCAGTGTTGAAGGCAACCATTAGTCCTACGTATTGATTCGTGATACAAAACTCATTTCAAATGTGGTAATAAATTTGTAATTTTCTCATTTGCAAGGTACTTTTGAACTCCTATCGAACATAATAACAGGCTTCGAGCTCATCAATTGTGGATGTCATTCTAGCATTAAAGTCAAGATGTTGTGGGGAAACACACAAGATGACCCACTCAGTCTATCAAACATACATATAAGAAAGGAACCCCATGAACACTTCCAACACATACACCACTCTACTTCAAGCCCTAAAAATGATGACCTACACTTTGCAAAACAATAACTTCTTTATTGAGTCTTGGATTGACTCTATCTGACAACTAGAGCTCTCGGTGGAGAAAAAATAGCGACAAGTTGTCCGAAAAACTAACGATTTACATGCTCTCGGGTTTTTTATTGGATGAAACATCAAGGTTTCTCACTGAGGGCCTAGAAATACCTTGCCTTCTTTATAATACCCTCCAAAACCTGACGATTTACATTAGGGGAAATATGGACTACCCAAAGGGCCCTTAAGGATTAATTTTAATGATATTTTAATCAAGTTTGGATGAATGGGTGGATTGCACATTCTATCCACTATATTTAAGACCTAAAGTAGGGGTATTTATTGGTATACTTTAGGCTTATCCCCCTAGTAACCCCAATCACATCACCTTTTTTTATCTAGTAGCCCCACTAGTGTCACTTCACCTCCCTCAGGCCCCACCAGACCTACATAGCAAAAAAGTAACCCTAAAAATTACTTTTTTTCCTCCAAAAAATTGATTTTATCCCCAAAAAAGTGCTTCCATATTATTCTATAGTGAAAAAGGGATTCTCCAAGCTTCCTAGCTCCTTTCTATGCTCTTAAACTAATTACACATGCAAACCATTAGTCTTAGAGCTCTCGAATCGCTCTCTAATCTAGCCTGTAACCTTCTAATTTTTGCTATAAGCTTGTAATCTCTCTTCAATTGTGTTGTATGTCTTTAATCTCTCCTTAATATTGCAGCAAGTTTTAAACCCTATTTCAAGCTTCCATATCTTTACTAATCGTGCTATAACCTCTATAATTCCTCTCTAATCTTTCTTGCAACCTTCTAATCTTTGTTGTGAGCTTGTAATCTCTCTCCAATTCTCTTGTGTGTCTATTGTTAGATTTGATAACTAAGCTATGAAGATTGATCAAAACATCCTCAAGGTGGATCAAAGATTGTACAAGACATCATGAATATGAGGGACAAAAATTTGGTATATGCAGAAAATTGATATGAGATTAACACAATAAGACTCTAATTATGATTAGACATGAACCAAACTTACATAATCACTTGATCACGACTTGTACCTTATTTAGAGACTCCTCTACCCTATTTTTAGTTGCATGAGTTGCATGAACAACATGCACCAACCATTTGTAGGCTTTACACACCAACCACTGACCACTAGCCTATCAACCACATTTAAATTGGACTAAGGAGTTGGGATTACGTTTATCCAACAATCCCCCCTTAAGACCAACTTCTTACAAAACATGAATCAAGTCTAAGAAAACTTCCTTGACACAATGAGTAAAAGTCCCCCCTTAACAACAACATAGGGTAGTGTACTCTCCTCTACAACTCGTCAAGTTGGAACAACATAAGTCTTGACTCAACCACATACATGACATAATTTAAAAAGCATATTCCTCATCTACATCTTTTATACTAAGACTAGAACAAAGATTTGTTTCTTCTTGTTGGTTGACTTCTTCAACCACATGTGCCTTTGCTTGCTTTTGATCTTTTTGGTAGCACTTTGAGGATGGATGATTCGTCTTTCCACAATACTCACAAGGATGTTTGGAGAAACAATCCTTCGTAAGATGATTTGTACGACCACAAATAGTACAATTCTTCTTTGTCGATGTGTAGTAACAGTATATGCATAAGGATGTATCACATCCTTTGTAATCTTCTTGTCTTCTTCCTGCAAAGAATTTATGATACTTTCCAAAGAAGGGACTGGCTCCTTCTCTTTAAGTACCGTCACAATTTCTCTAAAGCTTGAAGGTAAGCTTTTGAGCAAGATAGCAATAGCATCTTCTTCAGGAACAGGAGATTTAACATAAACCAACTGTGTCATTAAGCTCTTCAACCTGTTAATCAAAGCTGCTAAATTTTCATTACTCTCCATGGTTAGATCAAAGAGTTGCATCTTCAAACTGATCTTGGAATGCTTTGCCTTTGCACCAAAAGTACGTTCTAATAATTCCCAAGCTTCCATGGCTGACTCAACATCATCAATATAATGAATAAAATCATCTTCTAAAGCAGTAATGATAATACCAAGTGCTTGCTCATCTTTTGCTTGAAGTGCAGCCGTTGTAACTCTTGTAACTGCAGCAGAAATACCAGCTTCATCTTCCGGAAGAGGCTTGACCGTACTCCACAAAGTTTTCTTCATGAGGTAGCCCTTCACCTTGATTTGCCAGGTATGGAACCCGGTTCCATTGAATTTGTCAGGGAACTTTGAACCCATGATGAAGAAATATGATCCTTGATGTTGAAAAATTGCTCACATAGATGATTTAGACCCAAATAATAAGAATATCTTCAATAAAGATCAAAATAATCATCACCATGTTGAGGGAGCAAAAAAACCAAAATAGGCGTCTGCAAAAATAGCCCGTACAGCAGCATGCGAAATTCTTCAAGATTTCGTATGCTGAACTCTCATATAATAGACTAACACCACCTAAAAGGAATGAGGCCAATTCCTCAAGACACGCCCGATTTTGCCCGATTAGCAGGTCGCATGATTTTATGGTGATGAGAAATTTGCGTAGAAGAGAGGGATTCCGGCTGTGAGTCGCGTTTTGATGAGAGCGTGGGAGCTAGGCAACATGGCTATATGATTGGATTGAAGTATGATGGCTTAGAATGATTGCATGAAGCCAATCTTTGGCATGCTCTCCAAACAGAGAAAAACTGGCTATGGTGGGATTGGGGTTTTTGGCTAATAATCTAATCCTAAATTGATCATGCTCTGATACCAAATGTTAGATTTGATAACTAAGCTATGAAGATTGATCAAAACATCCTCAAGGTGGATCAAAGATTGTACAAGACATCATGAATATGAGGGACAAAAATTTGGTATATGCAGAAATTAACACAATAAGACTCTAATTATGATTAGACATGAACCAAACTTACATAATCACTTGATCATGACTTGTACCTTATTTAGAGACTCCTCTACCCTATTTTTAGTTGCATGAGTTGCATGAACAACATGCACCAACCATTTGTAGGCTTTACAAACCAACCACTGACCACTAGCCTATCAACCACATTTAAATTGGACTAAGGAGTTGGGATTACATTTATCCAACATCTATAATCTCTCCTTAACCTTGCAACAACAGGTCTCCAACCCTCTTGCAAGATTCCATATCTCTAATAATCATGCTATAACCTCTGTAATCCCTCTCTAACCACTTGTAAATCTTGTTGCAAGGTTTAATTGCTCTCTAAGATCTTGTCTAATCCTCTAGAAACCTTCTAACCTCCCTATTCCTCCTCTAATCCTACTTAAGACACTTTATCCTCTTGCAAGCAAGTTCTCAACAAGGGAAACATTGAAATGGAGACCCAATGATTGCATCTTTGAGTATGTTCTTAACAAATCTAGGAATGAGCAAGATATAATTTGGGTTGGAGAGAGATTGAGGGTTAATGATTAGGTTATTTACAGCCAAGCTTAAGAGGGCCACATAGAGTCAAAACTTGTGGTGTTTTGGAACATCATTGGAAGGGAATATTTCTAGCTTTTAAGAAAACTCAAAATGAAGGAATGGTGGTAGTGCTTCAACATGTCTACATGGCTTCAGACAGTTATCTTCCTCCTAAAATGGCAAAAACCAAGTTTCCTTTGTAATTGTAAGTATTTTGTCACTAATGTGGTTCTATTCAAATCATTTTGTTATACCTTTGTTGTTCACTTCTTTTTTTGGTGGTTTTGTGTATGCTCACATATTCCCATAAAGTTATATAAAGGAACAACCATTGAAGAGAATAACAGGGATGTTTAGTGCTTTCCATTCTACCATAGGTGAGGTTTTTTTCCCCAACAAGAACCCTAGGACACTTCTTGGTAGTAGAATATTCTTTTTCACACACTCTTATATGGTTCCCTCTAGGCCTAAAGACTATGGAAGACTTGAAAAAGTTCCATTTCCCTCATTATGCAATATAGAGTGGCCAATCCTAGACAAGTGGAGTGTAGATACCTTCAAACAAAACATGATTAGTGATATCCAATCATCTTTAAAATTTACAAAACCCTCTTGATCAGTAGGTCTTAGTTGGTATGCTCCCATTCATCTTTTTGTGCATGTGTTTTGTAAGCTCTTTCCACAAGCCACTCCAGTAATGTTTAATTGCAAGAAATTGAAATTTGACTAAATGAATGATTTATTTGGAAATGCAAGGTATATATTCGAAGGGGTGCATAAGGGAAATGCATATTCTTGTAGATTTGTGATTTCAAGTATCACACTTTGATACTTGAAAGCACGCTCTAATTAATATGTCCAATTCCACTACAAGCGAGGATGAAGAAAAAGGGGGAGTGGATACTATTGCAGTCATGTGAGGGTGTTGATTCACCCATATAACAATCGGTAAGACTACCCAATGGCACCATTGACCTTGTCAATGCTAGAAAAGAATGGAGCTTAGCAGATGTTCGAGAAAACCTACAAATCATGGGATTTAAGGAAGTACAAGATGCAAGCATGAAGATAGAACGTCGAAAGGTATTAGCTTTCTCCTCATTGATTTTTGAGTTGATTTTTTTACCATCCATAGTCTGGTGATATTTGTTTATAATTTTGATGTCTATGTAAGGCTCATCAATTAATCAATGATTGCTTGATTAGTTAACGAGCCTTTGTGCCTTGAATTTGTATCTAAGAATAGTGAGGATATTGCCCACTACTTTGCTAATCAGCTTTCAAAAGATTCATCCAATCATAAGGATAATTAATTGTGGTGCCAATATAAGGCTCATCATGAACTAATCAAGCATTTCTTGATTAGTTGACGAGACTTCTAGTCGGCTTAAAACTTTGATCAACCACAAGCATTGCTCTACTTAGTGAACAAGCCTTGTGGTACAAGGAGTATCACTTTAATACACATATGACTGATGCCATGAAGATAGTGCTTGGATAAACAAAAGTCTCATGTTATTGCCTCAATTTGGAACGAAGTGAGAATGTATCCACTACACAAAATGCCAATGTGATGCCAAGGTTACTTTGGGAGATGTCCTAATCTCCATAGCTTCCAAGTTGCCCTAGCATTACTTTGGATAAAGAACATCCACTACAGAAAATGTCAATATCACACCAAGGTTACTTTGGATAGACATCCTCAGGTCCAAAAACCTATTTGCTCGTAGACTTCCATACATGTGATAGATCCAAATATACGAGATCCATATGGGGAAGTCCTAAGTTTTTATCTAGAGGAAAAATAGATAAAGGCATCATTTTGTTTAACTTTGAGCACGTGAATTGGAGAGAGAGAGAGAGAGAGAGAGAAGGGTTCCAAATTTTCCACGCTGAATGTGGAAAGTAAAAATTGATTCTTATAGGAATCCCAAAAATTTGATTAGAAAATCAACTAAAATTCCTAAACCTCACTTGAACAAAAGCAGGCCAACGAAATTCCTTTTCACTCAAAAGAACTCCAATCAGCTACACGACATCAAAGAGAGGTGTACTCGCATTCATCATAACCTGCATCGGGAGCAGCATATGCAGTTAGTGTAGAAAACAAAATGCCGTTCGCTGCACCACATGAAGTAACTTACTTGGGTCAGTAATTGTGAGGACGGCAGCCCCATTGAAGCTGCAAGTTCCGCCGTTGGCCTTGAGGGACTGTCAGTAGGCGTTAAAAGCAGACGATGCATGTGATTGCAGGGTGTTAGGCTGGATGGCTTGGCAGAAGGCAGTGTCTGCTCCACAAGCAAAGTCGAGAGCCTTCTGCAAGGCGGCGGGGTCAGTTGCAGGTTTAGCCACGCACCAAGACTTGGTGACGGAGCCAGGAAGTGGTGTACTTGTGAATTTCATCGTAAGATCGGGGCGGCTGTTCCCAGCGGGATCTGCTGTACACAAAACAGACATGAACATGAGTAAGTAAACAGACATGAACATGAGTAAGTAAATCCCCACAAGTGTTCTACTTTCATCAAACCACACCGCAGGCGAGTATACCGGCTAGTGCTGCCTTGCAGGAGAGCACGCGAGCCAGAGCCACAGCTATCTCGTCTGCAAAAATCGGCCACGTAATTGTGAGTTGTGCTTTAATTTATCGCATCTTCTCTGTCTTTATATAAGCAAAGCGCACACACAGTCGGTCGACGGCTGCTCTCATCGACGTCGGGTTCTTTTTCATTACAATGTTTAACATGGCATAGTTATGTTGTCGGAAGCTCACACAAGTCAAGTCATTGGAGTCTATACATACAACAAGCTCAATCTCTATACAGGTGCACAATTTGCTATATCTTATTTGCTAAGAATTCTAGAATTCATGTCAATTCACTCCATTGTAGTGGCATTTAGAACTTTCAGCTTGTTTGGGATGAATGAGGGTAAATTTCCCAATCTACACCATTTTTTACTTCAAGTGATAAAAAATCATGCATACTAAACCAAACGTCTATTTCTGTTAAAAATAAAGTAGCATCCATCTTAGCCTAGCAGTACTCCACATGGCTGGGCACTTACCTTTCAAGAACAAAAAGAATCACAAATTGAGAAGCTTGAACTAGTTAGTGTGTTTATTTTTTATGGTATTCATAAAGGTTTTTATATTAGGGAGGATGAGGCTCTGTCCATCCTTCTATGTCTTGCTAGATGTAACCTTTTGAAAAGCGAGATTTAATGCATTACTCTAAGAGAAAAAAAACATTAGCTTTCTGATTTGTAACAAAGTTATGAATCAGAAAGCTAGTGAATACAAAGATAACATCATATTTGGAAGTAGATAATTTAAGCAAAGGATCCAAACAATAAAACATGACTCAAAGCCCTAATGGCTTTGGAAATTCGAGAGACTTTCAAGAGATCAACAATCTAAAAGGGCCTCCAATATACCTAAAGGACAAGGAAGTGAAAGGAACTATGTAAAAACTTATTCATGGTTGTAGCAAAAGTAAAATCAGAAGGGGAGGGAAGATTCTATTATTATTGATCAACTTAGACAAATAAAAGAAACTTGATAGGGGGATGCTCCAAAGTCTACCAAGAGCTAAGATTTTGAATTTAATCAAGATAGTGATCGGGCTTTTTCTCCTCCTTTTTTGGACCTTGTGGGAAACAGGATTGGCTACTTCGAATACATGCTAGGGGGATGTTCCAAAATCGATCAAAAGCTAAGATTTTGAAAGTAATCAAGATAGTGATCATGATTTTTCGCTCTTTTTTGGGACCTTTGGCTACTTGGAATATATAGTGGGGTCTAGGCATTTATTAGCAATAAGTAGTGGATATTGGCAAACAAAACCTTTAGCATATCCATGCCTTGGAACAAGCTTAGTAGTAATTTTTCGGCCTAAGGTTTAAGAAGAAACAAAGCTTCTATCTTTTTGGAGAAAACGTGTACGAGAAGGGTTTTTAAAAACCCATATAGTGTTTTTTTTTAAGTGTGGAGGGCATTTAGGCCATATTGGGCCCCTAATTTCCCATCATCAAGAGGGGGCATGGCACTTTGTCTTGTGGTGGCTTGTGGTCCTCTTGAGCATGCCCAATGCTTGGCACCTTGCATAGTGTAGCCACTCACACCCTTTACGGTAGTGTCTGTTTTACACTGCGCATCGCTTGTGGTCATCCTTGTATGGCTGTGCATGCAAAGGTGTTCGCCACACACAAGTGCCAAGAGAACAAAGGAAAAGAAGGTCTCCATTCATCGGTTTCAAAGATAGGGTTTTTTCCCTCTTATTAGAAGTGGATGCATTATCCAATGGTTGTCTTACGTAAGGACATTTCATTGATGCATATTCCTCTTCTACACGAATATAAAGATCTATCTTACGTTTTCTTGTGTTAGAAATATATTCTAAAAGGAGGAATGATTTAGACTAAGGTTAGCAATGAAAGAAGGATTAGAGTAAGATGAAGGGATGATTATATATTCTAAAGGAGGCGCTGATGTCAGCAATGAAAGAAGAATTAGAGTAAGATGAAAGGATGAATAAAAGAAAATGAGATAGTTATTGTTGAAAATGACCTTCAAAAGGTACTTCTAAGGGTAACATGATTCAGGGACCCTTTCTTGATTAAAAAATATTAAATTTAAAATTTTCAAGAAACCCTAATTTTAGGGTCCCTTATACCTGGCGTTTCTCATATTTGGAGAAGAGAGAGGTGTGGGACCACATACAAACGCATGAAATATGATGGAAAAGGTATGGGGCTTGAAGAGGTATTTATTGACTAAAACTGGCCTTGAAAAAGTACTTTTGGAGGTTACATATGATTGAGGGACCGTTTTTTGATTAAAAAATGTTAAAATTTAAATATTTTCAAAAAACCCTACTTTTAGGATCCGCGTTTCTCAAATTTTGGGAAGAGAAGTGTGACACCACATAAAAAAGGCAAGAGGTCCAAGGAATCTCACACCTAGAAATTTAAAAAATGAGAATGGACTCTACAAATAGTGCTTACTTTTCTAAAAAGTGAGTGGATCCTAGAGTAAGAATAGGAGAGGCGCTAGGAGTTAGTAGCCTAAAAAGGGACCCAAAAGTAAGGTATTCATTAGCTTGTCCTCTACTATGGAGCCAAGTTTAGCATTCTAAACCCAAAAAAATAGCAACTTAAGCTAATCCTTACAGGGCCCTTTTTGTACCTCCAAGCTTCTCACTGAGGGCATGCCATTTTCATAACACCCTTTCCATGTTTTTGGGCACCCATGGGCCTTACCCACAAAAGAGCCTCATAAATGGGTGCTAACCATGAAGAGCAAAAGGGGCCACCAACATTGCACGGCCAATAAGAGTGTGCATCTCTCGCACGCATACAAGCTCCATACAAGAGGGCAGAGCACAGTAGCATATGAGCTTGTGTGTGTGTGTGTGTGTGTGTGTGTGTGTGTTGTGTGTGTGTGTACAAGAGAGACAGAGAGAAGCAATGGTGATTGGAGAGGGAAAGTAACTCATACGTGCTCCGAAGGTGCTTGATCTATAGGTTTACAATTCGCTCTCACCTGATCGCTTTTACAATTCGCTCTCACCTGATCGGTTTTATAATTCGCTCTCACCTAATTGCTTTTACATGAAAAGTCGATGGGAATTCAGTGCTTTTACAAACTGAGGAACCCCTTTCAAGATAAGAGCTTTTTTGAATTTAGCACAAGAGAGACAAACATAAGAGATGGCAATTGGAGAGGGGAAGTACCTCATGCGTGCTCAGAAGATGCTCAATCTACATGTTCAGAATTTGCTCTCGCCCGATCACTTTTACACGAAAAGCCATTGATGGGAATTCATAGCTTTTACAAAATTAGGAAGCCCTTTCAAAATTGTGCATGCTTTATGTTACTTCCACATGGGTAGCTTTGCTTGCATGATTTTGTGAAAGGTTCTTAGGCTACCCAAGGTAAAGTAGCAAGCTCTTCTTTTTAAAAAGAAGGAAGCTATATTGAGAAAAAGGGTTAGCACGACTCACCATAAGAACAGCTCCATTATTTAATCAAATAGAAAGGAGAGGAAGAGAGATATCTTGGATATCTATAAAAACAACCATGTGTGTCCACAAAGGAGGGAGTGAGAGTGGAGCTCTACATTACATGCAAGAGACAAACGCAACTCTAGGACCTGACCTTTGCGAGTGGATCAATCCAAGAGTTCAAGTCTTCTCCAGATGAGAGAATTTATACCCTGATGAGGATGAGATTTCAATGTTAGTTGAATCTTTATAGGCCATTGCGGGTGTCTTGTTACTATTGCTTGTCATTGTGAGTGATGAAAGTCCATCTTTGTATCTATTGCATGTTAGATAATAGTGAAGAAGGCGAGGAATCTCTTAGTTTTTTTCTATTTAAAACAACATTGGTACCTCTTCACTCATGGAAGATATGCTCATTGTTGTTTTCTCATATACATTTTCTTCAAGCAAGTCTTTGATACAAGAGAGAGACAGTGTGAGAAAAAAAAATTATGTTTCATATTGGGTGAGCATTTTTTTCTTCCGAAAGGTTAAGAGTGTGGATCACGCAAAGTGTTTGTTTGTGAAATCCTTCACGTTAAGAGCCTTATAGCTTTTTGATCATCAACTTGAATTCCCCCATCTCTCTCCTCTAAATGATCATGTCTTTTCCTGGTCTTTTTTGCACTAAGGGATTGTTGGGATTTTCTCTTTCTTTAAGGGCATGTGTGTATCTTGGCAAGGTGGTTGTTTTTCAATGAAGGAATAGAGGGTGCTATAGAGTTATATTTCCCTTTATTGGCTTTCTTTTGGGTGCCCCACCGAGGAGTTCTTCATCGACTAATCAATGCTTGCTTGATTAGTTGATGAGCCTTTGTGCCTTGAATTTGTATCTAAGGATAGTGAGGATATTGCCCACTACTTGGCTAATGAGCTTTCAAAAGATTCATCCATTCGTATAAGGATAAGTAATTGTGGTGCCAATATAAGGCTCCTCAACTAATCAAGCATTTCTTACTTAGTTGACGGGACTTCTAGTCGGCTTATAACTTTGATCAACCATCAAGCATTGCTCTACTTAGTGAACAAGCCTTGTGGCACAAGGAGTATCACTTTAATACACATATGACTTATGCCATGAAGATAGTGCTTGGATAAACAAAACTCTCATGTTATTCCCTCCATTTGGAATGAAGTGAGAATGTATCCACTACACAAAATGCCAATGTGATACCAAGGTTACTTTGGGAGATAATCTCCATAGCTTCCAAGTTGCCCTAGCATTACTTTGGATAAAGAACATCCACTTCAAAAAATGTCAATATCACACCAAGGTTACTTTGGATAGACATCCTAGTGTCTAAAAACCTATTTTCTCGTAGACTTCCATACATGTGATAGATCCAATTATATGAGATCCTATGGAGAAGTCCTAAGTTTTTATCTAGAGGAAAAAGAGATAAAGGCATCATTTTGTTTAAATTTGAACACGTGAATTGGAGAGACTGTGAGAGAGAGAGAGAGAGAGAGAAGGGTTCCAAATTTTCCACACTGAATGTGGCAAGAAAAAATTGATTTTTATAGGAATTCCAAAAATTTGATTAGAAAACCAACTAAAATTCCTAAACCTCACTTTAACAAAAGCAGGCCAACGAAATGCCTTTTCACTCAAAAGAGCTCCAAGCAGCTACACAACATCAAAGAGAGGTGTACTCGCATTCATCATAACCTGCAACGGGAGCAGCATATGCAGTTAGTGTAGAAAACAAAATGCCGGTTGCTGCACCACATGGCATCGGTGAGGAGTAACTTACTTGGGTCATTAGTTGTGAGGACGGCAGCCCCATTGAAGTTGCAAGTTCCGCCGTGGGCCTTGAGGGCTTGCCAGTACGCGTTAAAAGCATACGATGCATGTGATTGCAGGGTGTTGGGCTGGAAGCAGGACTGGCCAGCCTGGATGGCTTGGCAGAAGGCAGTGTCTGCTCCACAAGCAAAGTCGAGAGCCTGCTGCAAGGCGGCGGGGTCAGTTGCAGGTTTAGCCACGCACCAAGACTTGGTGACGGAGCCAGTGGGTGCGCCGGTAGGGGTGGTGGTGGTGGTTGGAGAAGGTGTACTAAGGGGAGGCGGAGAGGCCGGGGACGGTGTGGACGGGGGAGGTGCCGTGGAGGGCGGAGAGGCTGGCGACGGGGGAGGTGCAGTCGTACTAGTGGTAGGGGAGGACGGAGAGGTTGGCGACCGTGTAAAAGGAGGAAGTGGTGTACTTGTGAATTTCATCGTAAGATCGGGGCGGCTGTTTCCAGCGTACACATGAGTAAGTAAACTACAGAAGATTAAATCATCAAACCAAACCGCAGGCGAGCACGCATTAAGCAAGCAAAAACGCAAGCCTAGAAGTAACGCCAGCCAGAGCCACAGCCATCTCGTCTGCAAAAATCGGCCACGTAATTGTGAGTTGTGCTTTAATTTATCGCATCTTCTCTCTCTTTATATAAGCAAAGCGCACACACGACGGCTGCTCTCATCGACATCGGGTTCTTTTTCATGGGGCGTTACAATGTTTAACATGGCATAGTTATTTTCTAGTCAAGACATTGGAGTCTATACATAGAACAAGCTCAATCTCTATACAGGTGCACAATGGGCTATATCTTATTTGCTAAGAATTCTATAATTAATGTCAATTCACTCCATTGATTGTAAGAAGCACAAATTGTAAAAATTTGTGCCAATCATGACTCTTCAAGCCACTAAGCTCATCGTCCTTTGTAAATGCTCCCTTCAAGTAATGCATTCATTTTGTAAAATACTCACCAACAAGTGATCTTACATGTGTATTGTTTGTCTTCTATTCAACTTTGTATATGGAGGTGGAAGTAAGTGGCTTTTGATCCCTCACTTGTGAAGAGCCTCCTTTGGGATGGCATGGATGGGCGCATAGCCTTTACAACTTATATTTGCTTCATTAGAAGCACTTTCAATATCATTTACACTCAAAATCCCCTCAATGTCCTTCATGATATATTTCGTCAAAACATCACAAAATCCCTTGTAATTGGAGTCTTGAACAATAGCCAACATGTCCTGCTTCTTAATGCAAGCTTTTAAAAGACTCTGGGTATGTGTTTGTGAATTCCTCACCATGCATCAATCAAAAAGCTCCTCAAATATAAACATTGAGGAAACATATTAGTTATAGGCCTCTTATTAAAATTATTCATCACTCAATTGTTTTTAAGTACCTTGTTGCCATGATTTGCCTTTTCCTAGGACCACTGCCTATTGCAAGCCTATCAATTTCTGATAGCTCTCTTTGGAGTTCCCTTGCACCAATTGGGGTTTTCTTTAAATGATTTAATTTGAGTCTAATCTTATTTAATTTTTTATCTTGTTCCTTGATTTGTATCTCCTTATCTTTATTCTTATTCTCTAGATTTTGCACTTGTTTTGTTAAATCTTCAATATTTTATTGAAGATGCACATTTGATGTGTATATACTTTGCATGAAAGCCCTACCACAGACTGTTATATGCTTACAATATCCAAGAAGCCCGTTTTTCCCATCATCAAAGTGTTGTACTAAACTAGTGAGATCAGTGAATGGTGGGTTATTTAAGGTTAATGGGTCACGTGGATAGAGCACACCATCAACCCATAAGTCTATATGTTTGTTTCCCTGATCCCTAAGTAAAGAAGTGGATGCATTATCCAATGGTTGTCTTATGTAAGGACATTTCATTGATGCATAATCCTCTTCTACACGAATATGAAGAACTATCTTACATTTTCTTGTGTTAGTAATATATTCTAAAAGGAGGCATGGTTTAGAATAAGGTCAACAATGAAAGAAGGATTAGAGTAAGATGAAAGGATGATTATATATTCTTAAGGAGACATGGTTTAGACTAAGGTCAGCAATGAAAGAAGAATTAGAGTAAGATGAAAGGATGAATAAAAGAAAATGAAATAGTTATTGTTGAAAATGACCTTCAAAAGGTACTTCTAATAAGGGTAACATATGATTGAGGGACCCTTTCTTGATTAAAAAATATTAAATTTGAAATTTTCAAAAAACCCTAATTTTAGGGTCCCTCATACCCGCGTTTCTCATATTTGGAGAAGAGAGAGGTGTGGGACCACATACAAATGCATGAGATATGATGGAAAAGGTATGGGGCTTGAAGAGGTAGTTATTGACTGAAAGTGACCTTGAAAATGTACTTTTGGAGGTTACATATGATTGAGGGACCGTGTTTTGATTTAAAATTGTTAAAATTTAAAATTTGCAAAAAACCCTACTTCTAGGATCTCTTTTATCCGCATTTTTCAAATTTGGGGAAGAGAGGTGTGGGACCACATAAAAAAGAGAGGTGTGGGGAAGAGAGGTGTGGGACCACATAAAAAAGGCAAGAGGTCCAAGGAATCTCACACCTAAAAATTTAAAAAATGAGAATAGAATCTAGAAATAGTGCTAACTTTTCTAAAAAGTGAGTGGATCCTAGAGTAAGAATATGAGAGGAGCTAGGAGTTACTAGCCTAAAAAGGGACCCAAAAAGTGAGACCCTCGCCCCCTCCACGGTGCCCCCTCCGAGGTCGCCCAGTGATTCCTTCGAAATCGAGCCCAAAAAAACTTCCCTCACCCGAAAGACACGTGTGATTCCGCCAGGAAAAATCATCTAACGGGAGAATTTATCTAACGAGTTAAAGCCTTAACTATTCAGACTGATCTGATCGAGCTTGAAGTCACATGGTCAGATCAAAGAAGAGACTTGCACTTGGTCCATAGAATCACCACTTTTTTCCTCCTTTAATGAGGCACAACCGCTGATTCCCTCCCACAGCACAAGGGTCTTCCTAGGACTTAACGTAACTAATCGCAACTTATTCGTATCGCAGGAATCCCTTGATCCAGCCTAGGCCCATGGGTTAGCCAACTGCCCGACCACTGTATTGGTGGAATTCCATTATAAAGATTTGGTTATGTTTTGCTCGGGTACCGAGAAAAAGAGTTCCCAGGCCCCCTAGTCGGCGTTTCATGTAGAAATTAAGGAAGGCATACCATGTACGCACCCAATATGAAATTACCATTATAACAGAATTGACTCTCTTTAAAACAATCCTTCAATGAAAATCATAGTATTACTGATCATAATCCTCCAAAATATTGAGTCCATTGTATTATAAAATATGTCATCTGGACTCTCCGTTAAAGACCAGCTGGCCAACCAACAAGATCCAATACCAAAATTTGATTCACAAAAGTCATTCTTTTTAGTCCATCTGAATCTTTCTCGACGCATGCATGGGTGTCCTACTTAGGTGTCCTAGCACTTCACTCAGGGACCGCTTCATCGGTCCTCGTCCATCATACTGAAAGCGCACCATTTTAACCGCACCGAGGCTGGTCAAGACCTCGGCAGGCTTTCCCGCGAGTGACATCCCTCGATGACTCCACGCCAGCTGTTGCAAACAACAAGCCTCTTCTTAGTTAAAACACATACCAAATGCTTCCTCCAGCATTCTGGTGTAAAATAGTCCTTTAAAAGAAAATAGAGGTTCTATGCAAGTAAAATTCCCGGTTTGAGATTGGTTCCAAAAAACGCTTTTTCCTTAATCCATATTTTCATAATGAGAATCATTGATCTCTCATCAGGGTAATCTACCCATCCATTTGACTGACTGTCCAACTAGATTCTTGGTCATTTTAGTCAAGGAAAAACTAGGTTAATTCAACAGTAGTCTATTCTTTGTATAAAGAAGTAGAATTGGTCCCAAAATTTTTGCTTGATTTAGATCGAGAGATGAACAAGTAGTTTACTGACGGTCCCTCTCATAGTTGTGGTCTAACCAAAATCATTTGGTTTAGTTCTAACAAGGATTTTCTTCAAATAAACATCTACTAAACTTCTAACCGTAAGAAAATTCCAACTTTATGAATTTCATTCCTTCTTAACCATAATAGATTAAGAAATGGTTTTATATGAGAATATCGAATTTTTATGAAAATACTCTTCTTCCATTTAATCTAATTTTGGAAAATATCAACTTGGTGAATTATTCACATAAATATCTAAAGATATTGTTTCTACCACTTTAATTTATCAACTCTAATTCTCTAGGTGAAATTTTGGTGAAAATTCCTCTTTTGTCACCAAAAATTATTCAAATCTTTCTCCACTTAAATACCATAAAATTTCTTCTTTTAACTAAATACCAATATCCATTTTTTTGAATAAGCTTAAAATTCCTCTTTTTCTCATTTAATGATTGGATTCCAATTGTCATGGGAATTCCTTTTTATCATAAAATCATAAAAAGAAATTTATCTAAAATTTCTTTTTAAATCAAATAAAAATATTCATTAATTCAAATATGCTAAGAATTCTACTTTTACCATTTAAATGATTGAATTTAAAATATCATGGGAATCCCTCTTTTATCATTTAAGTTTTCTCATGCATAAAAATAAATTTATCTAAAATTTCTCTTTAAATTTAAATAAAAATATTCATTATTTTAATATATCAAATTTTCTCTTTTTCCATTTAATTACATGGATCTCCATTATCATGGGAATTCCTTTTTTTTGCATAAAAATAGAAATACCAAAAATTCCTCTTTTCTTTAATTAATTATTTATGCATAAATACCAAAAAGTTAGTTTTCCATGAATGTGATGAAAATCATTCTTTTAGTTTCATAGGATGACTAATCCTAGAATATGGTAGGAACTCCTCTTTTCACATTATGCATAAAAATGAGTTATGTATTGATTTCTAAAATTTTTACCATAGCTTCGCTATTACTGACAATTTTTAATATTTTTAGAAAGAACAAGACTTTGTAATACAATTATGATAGAATAACTATCTTTTAACTTAAATCCAATTTATGGAATTAAATCATAAGTTTACCATAATTTTATTAGCAGCATAAAAGCATAAAAAGCTATTTTCTTAACCCCTAGCTTAACTAGCATAGAGTTTGATTTTTGAATTGAGAATTTATTAATGAGAAGCATATATTTGAATAAAGAATTAGTCATAAGAATGACTATTCTTTTGGGAGAGAGAGATATACATAAAAAGCATCCTAATTAAGCATAAAGACTAGCTTTTTTGTGATTAATCATTAGAATTCTTATAGAAAGTTTGATTATTTGAAACTTCTCAAGCTTGAGAGGGGTTGAGAATTTAAATCTTTTGAGAATATTAATGAAAACCATGAAATTACTTCTTACCTCTAGATTTTGCTTACTTCTTTATATTAGAAGAAGGAAGCCCCCAACCAATCAATTGGTTTAGTGTGTTGAGAGAAAATCTCCAAGAATTGTTGAAGAGAGAGAGAAGCTCCAATCTCTCCAAAAGTAGAGGATTTTTAAGGGATAATAGAAAATATGGGTTTTTGAATGTAGTAATGGCATGGTATAGCTTACAAATGATAATACAAAAGAATGAGGGTCTATTTATAGGTGAGAGATGCCAATAACTGAGTCCAACTAAGTTCTAGAATTTTTCAGCTTCAGTTTGGCAGAAATTGGACAAGATCTCGACCAGTTTAGCTCCCATTTTGATACAGGAGAGAGGAGAGAGGAGAGAGGAGAGAGAAAAATATCTTAATAATTTTGAATTAAAAATCCTCCCACACATGTGATGGAGGCGCCTACCTCAAAGGACTCCCCTTCCTTTTACCAAGGTGTTAAAATTTCATCATTTCTCCAAAATATCTCATTTTTTTAGTAATATCTCTTAATTTTTAACTAATAAACCTTGTACTCAGTCAACTCTTCATCTTATGTGAGCATTTACTCATTTTTGGGTATTTTCTTTTATTCATTGGATTTATCTCATTCCAACACTTGCATTAATATCTCTTAATTTTTAACTAATAAACCTTTTACTCAGTCAACTCTTCATCTTATGTGAGCATTTACTCATTTTTGGGTATTTTCTTTTATTCATTGGATTTATCTCATTCCAACACTTGGATTAATCTTACTGGCCCATAGGAACCTTAATTGGACCATAATCCAAAAATTTCTTAAAATCTAGTCCCTTAGGCTGCTAAAGTCCCTTATATCATTTTTAATTGTTTCCTAATGCACCTTGGAGAATTTATTTAGAAATTTTGTTTCAGGGAAATATATTTTAGATATTAGAAAAATTTTTATATCAAAAAATATCTCAATATTGAATTATCTCTCTCTAGAATTTTTCTTCTCTCTAGGTAAAAACAAGGAAAAATAATATTTTCTTATATTTAGAATTAGGGAATGATTATAGGGGATTGAGGTAAAAGCTTATTCATTATTCAGGTTGAGGAGGAATCTTACGTCCTCTCCCACTTGAAAAACATGAGATGTCCTCATCATCTTGCAAAGTGGGGTAATCTTTCGCCAACTCTTCTTCTTTCTCCCAGGTGGCATCTTCTAGAGGGAAGAACTTCCACTTTACTAAAATATCTCTGAGGACTTTGCTACTGAGAATATTCTCCCAAACATCAAGGATTTCTTCAAGTTGGAGTACCATCTGGCCTTGAGTCGGAGAAATCAATTGTTCCTCGTCATCAAGCACGTGACTCGAGCTGGGTACATATTTCTTAAGCAAATTGACGTGGAATACATTATGTACCTTGAGATAGGGAGGCAAAAGAAGTTTAAAAGCTAGATTGCCCACTTTCTTTATAACAGCATTTGGCCCACAGTAGGGAGAGAGCTTCTTGTACTTCTCTAAAGATAAGGAACTTCTTTTTGGTCGTACTCGACTGAAGACCATATCGGATTCTTCAAACTCTCTCTCTCTGATCTCTTTGTATCTTCATACTACTTTTGCCTATCTTGGGCTACCTTTATATCTTTACGGATTGATTGCATTTGCTGGTCCATGTCATCAAGCATTTGTCTAGACATCTCGACTCTGTTTAATGGGTCGGACCAAGTCAATGATGTAAGGCAATCTTGTCCATACAAAGCTTTGAAAGGACTCATCCCAATGCTTCGATGATAAGAAGCATTGTAAGCAAATTCAACGAGATGCAAATGGCTTAACCACTTCTTGGTTTTCCTACCACCGCAGCATGACCGAAGGATATCTTCTATTACTTGGTTCACTCTTTCAGTCGTCTGGCCATCTATTTTGGGGTGATAGGCTGAGATCCAAGAAAGTTCCTACTGCTTCAAAGAATGCAGTCCAGAATTTCGATGTGAATTTGGGATCTCTGTCACTTACTATCCTCTTGGGGGTAAGCCATGCAATGTGAAGATCTCTTAGGAAAACTCGGGAAAAATCCACTACAGTGTATGTTTCTTTCACTGGAATCAGATGGGCAACTTTGGTTAGCATGTCACCTACCACAAAAATGGAGTTATAACCTGATTGCACTGAAAGGTAATCTAGTGATGACAAAGTCCATATACTGATACATTCCCACTTCATCTGAGGAATGTCTAGAGGGTGCAATTTTCCTGGCATCTTGACTCTCTCTACCTTGACTCACTGATGACACATTAAGCATTTTCGGACATGATCAAGTACATCCTTTTGGAATCTTGGCCAGAATAAGCTTTTCTTCACAGACACCGATTATTAGAATCCCCCGATCCAGCCTACCCCAACCGCCTGACCACTATATTGGCGGGATTCCTTTATAAATATTTGGTTATGTTTTGCCCGGGTGTACCGAGGAAAAGAGTTCCCAGGCCCCCTAGCCGGCATTTCATGCAAAAATTAAGGTAGGCATACCACGTACGCACCCAATATGAAATTGCCATTATAACAGAATCGGCTATCTTTAAAACAATCCTTCAATGAAAATCATAGTATAACTGATCATAATTCTCCAAAATATTGAGTCCATTGTATTACAAAATAGGTAATCTGGACTCTCCGTTGAAGACCAGCTGGCCAACCAACGAGATACAATATCAAAATTTGATTCACAAGTCATTCTTTTTAGTCCATCCGAATCTTCCAAGATGCACGCATGGGTGTCCTAGCAACTGCGAGCCTGTGCATCACCTAGTCAGAATCCTCTAAGATCCTACTTAAGTGTCCTAGCACTTCACTGAGGGACCGCTTCATCGGTCCTCTCGCCCATCGTACCAAAAACGCACCATTTCGACCGTATATCGAGGTTTGGTCCAAGACCTCGGCAGGCTTCGCCACACGAGCGAAGTCCCTCGACAACTCCTAGCCAGTTGTTGCAAACGAGCCTCTTCTTAGTCTAAACACATACCAAATTCTTCCTCTAGCATTCTGGCGTAAAACAGTCCTTTAAAAGAAAATATAGGTTCTATGCAAGTAAAATTTCCGGTTTGACATTGGTTCCACAAAACCCTTTTTCCTTAATCCATATTTTTATAATGAGAATCATCATGGTAATCTACCCATCATTTGATTAACTCTCCAACTAGATTCTTGGTGATTTCGGTCAAGGGAAAACTAGGTTAATTTAACGGTAGTCTATTCTTTGTATTAAGAGCTGAAATTGGTCAGGAAGGTTTTGCTATGAAGCAACAGTAGTGGCCAAATCTATAAACATGGATGGGCACTCATAATGGTCTAATGGAACTCTTATTGTGATTCCTACTTCGAGAGCATGTGGTAGCAAGCTTAGTTGAATCCCTTGTGGATGTACTTCTTTATAAATGTATTATGAGATTAAGTATTGTGGCCACTTATGAGAGCCCTCGGCACCTAGTCGTCCATATTTTGTGTGTGAAATTGTATAAGTCAGTTTTATCTCATAACACAATACCTCGGGGGGGTCACTTACAAAAAAATGTGAATATCACGTGCGTTCAACAGAAGCATATTTTTAATTTATGAAACTTACAGAAATATATTTACATAAGGGTATGATTTAAAAAAAATTTACATATTCATAAAGAAAAGGGGATATTATATAGATAAAAAAATTCACAGATAAGGGATTTAAAATATAGGCCTTGAACGCACGCGATAGGGGTATTCTACATATAGTGACCCCCCCGAGCACAACACACTCTTCCATTGTGTGGAAATTGAGTCTCGATCTTTCTACTCTATTCTATACTTAATCCTTGTGCTTAGTAGAGAGGAGTGTTTGATGATAACTTAGCCGGCATGAGAATGGACAATGTGGAGCTCTTTGAAGGAAGAGAGGAGTGTGTGTGGCTACTACCTAGTGTGGACAATATGTAAGAGTTGGCATGACAACAAATGATGTGGAGCTCTTTGAAGGAAGGGAGGGTTGCATGCATTACAACATATTGGTAAGTTCTTCATGCCATGTTTTTCTTCTCTTATTAATGTTCATTTTTTTAGTAATATCTCTTAATTTTTAACTAATAAACCTTGTACTTAGTCAACTCTTCATCTTATGTGAGCGTTTACTCATTTTTGGGTATTTTCTTTTATTCATTAGATTTATCTCATCCCAACACTTGGATTAATCTTATTGGCCCATAGGAACCTTAATTGGACCATAATCCAAAAATTATTAAAAATCTAGACCCTTAGGCTAAGGTCCCTTATATCATTTTTAATTGATTCCTAATGCACCTTGGAGAATTTATTTTGAAATTTTGTTTCAAGGAAATATATTTTAGATATTGGGAGAATTTTTATATCCAAAAATATCTCAATATTGACTTATTTCTCTCTAGAAATTTTCTTCTCTCTAGGCAAAAACAAGGAAAAATAATATTTTTTTGTATTTAGAATTAGGGAATGATTACAGGGGATTGAGGTAAAAGCTTATTCATTATTCAGGTTGAGGAGGAATCTTACACAAAAGTAAGGTATTCATTAGCTTGTCCCCTACTATGGAGCCAAGTTTAGCATTCTGAACCCAAAAAAAAAGCAACTTAAGCTAATCCTTACAGGGCCCTTTTTGTAGCTCCAAGCTTCTCACTAAGGGCATGCCCTTTTCATAATACCTTTTCCATGTTTTTGGGTGCCCATGGGCCTTTCACACAAGCCCACAAAAGAGCCTCATAAATGGGTGCTAACCATGAAGAGCAAAAGGGGCCACCAACATTGCACGCCCATAAGAGTGTGCATCTCTCGCACGCATACAAGAGGGCAGAGCACAGTAGCCTATGAGCTTGTGTGTGTGTGTGTGTGTGTGTGTGTACAAGAGAGATAGAGAGAAGCAATGGCGATTGGAGAGGGGAAGTAACTCATACGTGCCCTAAAGGCACTTGATCTATAGGTTTACAATTCGCTCTCACTTGATCGCTTTTACATGAAAAGTCATTGATGGAAATTCATCGCTTTTACAAACTGAGGAACCCCTTTCAAGATTAGGGCTTTGTTGAATTTAGCACAAGAGAGACAGACATAAGAGATGGAAATTGGAGAGGGGAAGTACCTCATGTGTGCTCAGAAGATGCTCGATCTACATGTTTAGAATTGGCTCTCCACGAAAAGCCATTGATGGGAATTCATAGCTTTTACAAAATTAGGAAGCCCTTTCCAACTTGTGCGTGCTTCATGTTGCTTCCACATGGGTAGCTTTGCTTGCATGTGAAAGGGTCTTAGGCTACCCAAGGTAAAGAAGCAAGTTCTTCTTTTTAAAAAGAAGGAAGCTATATTGAGAAAAAGGGATAGCACAACTCACCATAAGAACACCTCCATTATTTAATCAAATAGAAAGGAGAGGAAGAGAGATCTCTTGGATATCTTTAAAAACAACCATGTGTCCATAAAGGAGGGAGTGAGAGTGGAGCTCAACATTACATGCAAGAGACAAACTCAACTCTAGGACCTGACCTTTGCGGGTGGATCTATCCAAGAGTTTGAGTCTTCTTCAGATGAGAGAATTTATACCTTGATGAGGATGAGATTTCAATGTTAGTTGAATCTTTATAGCCACTATGGGTGTCTTCTTACTATTGCTCATCATCTCGTGAGTGGTGAAAGTCCATCTTTGTATCTACTTCATGGTAGATAATAGTGAAGAAGGAGAGGGTTCTCTTAGTTTTTTTCTATTTAAAACAATGTTTGTACATCTTTACTCATGGAAGATATGCTCATTGTTATTTTCTCATATACATTTTTTTCAAGCAAGTCTTTGATACAAGAGAGAGAGAGAGAGTGAGAAAAAAAAAATGTTTCATATTGGGTGAGTGCTTTTTTCTTCTGAAATGTTAAGAGTGTGGATCACGCAAAGTGTTTTTTTGTGAAATACTTCACATTAAGAGACTTTTTAACTTTTTACTCATCAACGTGAATTCCCCCATCTCTCTCCTCTAAATGATCATGTCTTTTCCTAGTCTTTTTTGCACTAAGACCCAAAAATGAGTAAATGCTCACATAAGATGAAGAGTTGACTAAGTACAAGGTTTATTGCTTAAAAACTATGAGATATTACTAAAAAAATGTGATATTTTGGTGGTTAGAGAAGGTGTACTAAGGGGAGGTGGAGAGGCCGGGGACGGTGTGGACGGGGGAGGTGCCATGGAGGGCGGAGAGGCTGGCGAGACGGGGGAGGTGCAGTCGTACTAGTGATAGGGGAAGGCATAGTTACAATGTTTACCATGGCATAGTTATGTTGTCGGAAGCTCACACAAGTCAAGTCATTGGAGTCTATGCATAGAACAAGCTCAAACTCTGTACAAGTGCACAATGGGCTATATCTTATTTGCTAAGAATTCTAGAATTCATGTCAATTCACTCCATTGTAGTAGCATTTAGAACTTTCAGCTTGTTTGGGATGAATGGGGGAAAATTTCCCAAGCTACGCCAATTTTTACTTCAAGTGATAAAAAATCATGCATACGAAAACAAATGTCTATTTATGTTAAAAATAAAGTAGCATCCATCTTAGCCTATCAATACTCCACATGACTGGGCACTTACCTTTCAAGAACAAAAAGAATTTAAACTAAGAAGCTTGAACTAGTCAATGTGTTTATTTTTTATGGTATTTATAAATCTTTTCATATTAGGGAGGATGAGGCTCTCTCCATCCTTCCATGTCTTGCTAGATGTCAATCAGAAGGATCACGAGCTTACAAAAGATGGTGCATAATTTTCTTTCATATACTATTAGGATGGAGGGAACATCAAAATCAATAATGTGGGTTCCAAAGCTCATTGTAGGATCATGACCTTAATGATAATTAGAGTTGTTAAGTTTGTTTTCCCAAAATCAAATGGTGGTGCCTAGAATCATGCAAAAGATGTCATTTCTTTTAAAGTTTTGGAGGAAAAAAAAGTAAATTTTAGGGTTTCTTTTTTGGCCGTGTAGGTTTGGTGGGGCCCCAGGGAGGTGAAGTGACACAGCTACTAGATTAAAAAAGGTGATGTGATTGGGGTTACTAGGGGACAAGCCTAAAGTATATCAATAAATACCCCTACTTTAGGTCCTAAATCTAGTGGATAAAATGTGCACTCCCACCCTCCCAGTGGTGCAAACTTGATTAAAATGTCATTAAAATTAATCCTTTTGGTAGTCCTTATTAAGGGCCCTTTTGGTAGTCCATATTTCCCCTAATGCAAACTCCCAAATTAGAAAATTACAAATTTTTTACCACATTTTAAATGAAGAAGGCTTGAATTCTTTGACAGATGCACCGACAAAGGTAATGTCATAGTTGAGATCCTCCCTTGCATGTAATGTTCAGCTCCATTCTCACTCCCTCCTTTTCGACATACATAGTTGTTTATATAGATATCCACGAGCTCTCTCTTCCTCTCCTTTCTGTTTCATAAAATAATGCAGTTGTTGCTATGGTGAGTTGTGCTATCCCTTTTTTTAAGATGGCTTATTTATTTAAAAAGAAAAAATCACTTCTTTAGAGGGTAAAAGCCCCCTATCTTTGAAACCTTCAACCTGTGAATGGAGATCTCTTATTTCCCCCACCCCCCCAAAAAAAGGGGCATGGCAGGCAACCACTTCTGCATGCATAGCCAATGACAACACACAGCCATAGAAGGATGGCCACAAGATATAGGTATCCCATAGAAGACATCCGTGAAGGAGGGCGCGGGCACCTACACTATGCAAGGTGTCCAAGCGTTGGGTGCTCAAGAAGACCACAAGGCACCACAAGAAAAAGAGCCAAGACCCTTCTTATTGATGGGAAAGAAGGTTCCCAAAATGGCCTATAAGGCTCCACAATTTTCAAAAAAGACATCATATGGGATTATAAAAATCCCTCTTGTACACGTTTTCTCCAAAAAGAAAATAGCTTTTTTCCCTCCTAAACCTCAAGATGAGAAATTACTACTAAGCTTGTTCCAGGGCATGGAGATTTTTTTTTTCCACCACTACTTATTTCTAGTAAATGCCTAGACCCCACTATGTATTCTAAGAAGCCATTCCTTTCTTCTCACGAGGTCTAAAAAAGGAGGAAAAAAATCCGATCATATCAACCATATCAACCATGTCTCCCAATGAAATAAGGAATTCATGCCTTAGGTGCTCTATCTTGGATATTTCCTCTTTTAAATTTTCTTTACCATGCCATATTTATCTAAAATGGGCAAAATGAGGCCTAAGACACCATCCACTTACTGGGGTAGTATGCACACGTCCAAATAGACCTCTAAGTTAATAATTATCTTTTTCAGAAACCTTTGATGATAAATGGACCTTCCGAGTGCTACAAGAATGTTACATCGAAAAAGTTCTCAAGACGACTATCGTATCTAAGCACAAGCATGCCTTTCTGTAGAACTTTTTCCTTCATTAAAGAATCAGATTTGCTCTTAATTTTTTGAGAACTGGCTATAAAGTGATCGATAGTTGTCTCTCTGTTCAAATGATGCAATGCTATGATTCTATCTTGGAACATATCATTAGGATCCCTATTTCTCTTCTTCAAGAACTCTATGCTGGGTACATCAACTACAATAGGAATACCATAATCCAAAAATTTCTAAAAATCTGGACCCTTAGGCTAAGGTCCTTTATACCTATTTTCAGTTAATTCCAATTGCACATTGGAAAGTTCTTTTTGAATTTCTGTTTCAGGGGAAACCATTTTAGACACTAGGAGGATTTTTATATCCAAGAATATCTCAATTCTTAATTACCTCCCTCTAGACATTTTCTCTCTGCAGGCCAAAACAGGGTAAAACAGTATCTTTCTTTTATTTCAGAGAGGGGAGTAATCATAAGATCAGAAGGGGAGGTTCTTATACCTACACACCTCAAAAGCTGGTGGGAGGAATCTTACAATGCTTCCCCAACATTTTTGACATAAAACAATCATTTAAAAATAGGTCATAAATATAGTTTTTATAACGAACTCTCGTCTTTCCACATTGTTCCACATCAATCCTCATTTATTTCATATGTATTCCCATTCTTATCACATCATTTTCCATCTCATCACATCTTTTCTTATTTATCCATATTAGATCACATCCACTTGCATCTACCCATATCCACATCTCATCACATCATATTCATTCACATCACATATCACATCTATCCCAATTTACATCACATCTCATTCACTCACATCCCGATTCACATGACATCACATATCATTCATTCACATCCCGATTCACATCACATCACATCTATTCATGTCTATCACATTCATTTACATCACATGCATTTACATCCATCACATCACATTCATTCATATCCATCACATTCATTCATTCATATCCACCACATTCATTCTCATAACCATCCCATCACATGCATTCTATCCACATTATAACACATCACTTCTATCCACATCATATCTCATTCATACATCTCATCTCATTCATACATCTCATCTCATTCATCCACATCCATCCAATCGTTCACATGTATGACTACTCACATCTATCCATACATTCATATCTATCACTTCACATCCACATATATTCATGTCACATCACATTCTTTCACATACATCCTCATCCATTCTTTCACATACTCATCCACATCCATTCTTCACATACACATACACATCCACGTCCATTCTTCACATACACATACACATCCACATCCATTCTTCACATACACATTCACATCCATTCTTTGCATACACATCCACATCCACATCCACATCCATTCTTCACATACACATCCACATCCATTCTTCACATACACATCCATATCTTTTCATCACATCCACATCCATCCATTCATTCACATCTATCTGATTCATGTCACATCTCATCACATCTATTCACATCACATCTCATCACATCTATTCACATCACATCCATATCTATTCTTCACATACACATTCACATCCATTCTTCACATACACATACACATCCACATCCATTCTTCACATACACATCCATATCTATTCTTCACATACACATTCACATCCATTTTTCATATACACATCCACATCCACATCCACATCCACATCCATATCCACATCCATTCTTCACATACACATCCACATCCATTCTTCACATACACATCCATATCTTTTCATCACATCCACATCCATCCATTCATTCACATCTATCTGATTCATGTCACATCTCATCACATCTATTCACATCACATCTATCAACGGCTTTTCATTGTAAAAGCGATCGGGCGAGAGCGAATTTAAACCTGTAGATCGAGCATCTTTTGAGAATGCATGAGGTACTTCCCCTCTCCAGTTGTCATTTCTTATGTTTGTCTCTATTGTGCTAAACCTAGCAAAGCCCTAACCTTGAAAGGGATTCCTAAGTCGTCCTGAGTTTGTAAAAGCAATGAATTCCCATCAATGACTTTTCATGTAAAAGTGATCAGGTGAGAGTGAATTCTAAACCTACAAATCAAGCGCCTTCACGGCACATATGAGGTACTTCCCCTCTCCAATTGTCATTTCTTCTCTCTGTCTCTCTCTACACACACACACACACACACACGATAAATGCAATTACTTTTTCTCAATGGATCACTTCTTGGTTTGAAAATGTTAAGAATTCTATAATGCTTTTACTGTCTGCTAAAAGTATATATGAATTGTCTATTGTACCTGAGTTCAAGATGATTGAACTATCTGAATTGCTCTGCTTGCAATATCTTTGCACTGTATCTTGCTTTCTCTTCTTTGCAGTATCTGAAACAAAATCACAGTTTGAAAATGAGATGTCTACATTTTTTGAATTAAAATTTTGATAAAACAATTTTGCCAATCTTGAATGAGTACTTTAGAAAACTCAGTTTACCTTTTTGTTGTTTAAAATGAATGAAAATCCCATGTAGACACTCCCTTTAGTCTCGTTTATAATGTCATTCCGTAATCGAGAGAGTGTGCAGTATCTTCCAAGTGTGATGGATGCTATTAAAATGCCATTCTGGACAACTTCAATAATATCATTTTCTAGATATGTAGAGCTCTCATCTTGTTCCATTGGTACTAGTTGTGTACCTATCATCCTGCTTCGTTTATAGTAAAATGAGAAAATAAAATTCTGGGAGGCAAACATGTACTTGAGATTGATTGTGTCATGGACAACCTCACAATACATAGTGTTGGCCATAATTTCATCCCAACCATCATCCAAAAATTTTGGAATGTCATCACAGCCTTTTGCTTTAAAAGAAAACATAGTCTTACAAACTCTGATTGAATATTCCTGAGAAATATCTGTGAAAACATTGACAGGCATAAAGACTGTGATTTTGACTATGCTTGTTGCAATATTTGGTTTCAATGAATGCTGTACTTTTGCATATAGTTTGGCTCTATATGCCTCTATTATACTTCCATCGGGAACAGGCGAGTCTATTATATTCCATTCCAAAAAATCTTGCCTTTGCAATATGCCATAAGAATGAGCATGGTCCAATAGCTGGTAGAAGTGATCATAGAAAAAAATACCCGCTTTAGCCAAGTCTCTTACAGATCTACCTTTGTACTGTAGCTCTCCTATCGCGCCATGTACGACATTGAGGAATCCTAAAATGCATTCCACTGGTTGCCACTCCTCGTATGATGAAGGATATAGATCTGAAACATTTAGAAAGATCATCTTAGTTATAAAGAGAGAAACAATTGTGCCTTGAAAATAATTTAAGTTATATTATGTGTTTACGATTTGGTCTATGATGTGGAAGATAAGCTGGATATTCTCGCAATTGAAGTTCTCGATGCATATAAACATGCTGCACCAGAATCTCTTTTACACATCTTCTACCTTCTGTCACTCTAAAACCTTTTACTCTGCCTTTCCAGGATGTCAGGAAAGTACTTGTTGATTGTTGCTTTTTGCTCTTCTTCCTGATCCTCTTGGGTTGCATTAGTACCCAAGCTCCTTTTCCCACTTCAAACATTTTCCAACTAGAATTTGCTATTACAATATTGGAAACCTCTATGCTTGAAATCTGCAGCATGGTGTGTTGGCCCACTACTTTGGTTCCATTTAGCCTTATTGGTGTCCTTCATGTGGAGTTGAATTGCTTTTGCAATTTGAGATATCTTTGCTTTGTCCTTCAATAAGCTTCTTCTTAATGTGTATCAAAAAAACCAATTAAACATTTCAATAAGGTAATTTGTTTGTGTCACCCCTCCACCATGACGAGTGTTCTTGAAATAGATTCCCTTTTCCCTAAAGGTGACATCGCTTGGGTGCTCCACATGTCGAGGGAACCATACTTTTCCAAAAAATATATTCCATGAGTGTAAACAATATGCTCGATACAAGCAATTTCATGAGTGATTATAAATACATATAGATTGTAACAACTTGATAATAACAAAAAAGTACCATGTAATAGGTGATTGATGTTTCCCCCCAACTATCAATGACTAGTTGAGTAAACTCGATGACTGTTGTCTTCAATATGCTTCGTTGTTCAACGTTGGTAGTACTCAACAGCATGATCGACACCATCTTGTCAAAACAACCCCAAAATTTTAATCGCTTATTATGAATATATTCTAAAAGAGGAATGGCTTAGACTAAGGTCAGCAATGAAAGAAGGATTAGAGTAAGATGAAAGGATCATGATTAAAAGAAAATGAGATAGTTATTGTTGAAAATTACCTTCAAAAGGTACTTGTAAGGGTAACATGTGATTGAGGGACCCTTTCTTGTTTTTTTTTTTAAATATTTTTTTTAAAAGAAACCCTGATTTTAGGGTCCCTTATACCTGCGTTTTTCATATTTGGAGAAGAGAGTTGTGGAACCACATATAAATGCATGAGATATGATAGAAAAAGTATGGGGCTTGAAGAGGTTGTTATTGACTGAAAGTGACCTTGAAAAGGTACTTTTGGAGGCTACATATGATTGAGGGACCTTTATTTGATTAAAAAATGTTAAAATTTCAAAATTTAAAAAAAGCCCTACTTTTAGGGTCTCTTTTATTCACGTTTTTCAAATTTGGGAAAGAGAGAAGTGTGGGACAACATAAAAAAGGCAAGAGGTCCAAGGAATCTCACAGATAAAAAATTCAAAAATGAGAATGGACTAACTTTTCTAAAAAGTGAGTGGATCTCCTAGAGTAAGAATAGGAGAGGATCTAGGAGTTACTAGTCTAATTTAAAGGAATCCAAAAGTAGGGTATTCATTAGCTTGTTCCCTACTATGGAGCCAAATTTAGCATTCTAAACCCAAAAAGTTAGCAACTTAAGCTAATCCTTAGAGGGCCCTTTTTGTACCTCCAAGCTTCTTACTAAGGGCATGACCTTTTCATAATACCCTTTCCATGTTTTTGGGCACCCATGGGCCTTACATACAAGCCCACAAAAGATCCTCATAAATGGGTGCTAACCATGAAGAGAAAAAGGGGCCACCGGCATTGCACGCCCATAAGAGTGTGCATCTCCTGCACGCATACAAGAAGGGCATAGCACAGTAGCCTATGAGTTGTTCTCAGATGTACAGAGGAGGGTATATCTACAGATGTAGAAATAATCCTATATTTGGGTTTCTAGCTCAGGCTGAGCCTAGATTTGGTCCAAAGACTCAGATAAAGGCTCCTTGTCGATATGGCTCTCCCTCGGGTTCTCTTTTTTCTCCTCGATTACATCCGAAGACTTCATATTTCGTGGGAGAGGCTCATCTTCCATTTTCATCTCCTCACGCACTTTGGAAGGCTGCTCCTGAACTTTTTGGAACCCATCAAGAATGTTATCATTTAGATTGAATGATTTGAAATCATCTTTCTGCTCAGTAATCACTTCTACATCAATATTGGAAGGGGATATTGGTTGGTTTAGAATTGGAGGAGATGCAGGAATAGGAGAAGCAAGTCCTAGCAACCTCAAAATTGTATTGGCTCTGAAACTATAGACATAGTCAGAGCCAAAACTATCTTCTTGCATCTGCAATAAAGAAAATATTATTTTTAAAAACTGTTTGCATTTATGTTAAAAAATTTGATGATTGTAAATCTTTTGACTTACAAACTCAGACTGCTTCTCTCCAAAGTAGGAGTCCAACATGTATTTAGCTGCTATAAGTAATCTCCATCCACAAGTATATGGGTCTTTTTGTTGTGGTGTCTGTTAATAAATTATGAGAATTCAATAAAGATAAACAGTTCTCTATACAGAAGATAAAATAAGATTGGTGTTCTTCCACAAACCTACAGTGCAATTGGTTCAATGAGGTTGAGTAAATTTGTATTTGGAGGACATAAGTCCAGGGCATCAAAAAGTCTTTTCAAGCCACTACAATACCAAAGGAAATGTGAGAACTATCAAATTTCTTTGATATTAGCATCCTCCATACCCCAAAGTTTACATTAAGGATAAGACTTACAGGCCTAGCTCCTGGTGGGTACCGTGAAGAGAGTTAAATGTATAACATCTCTTTTGTTCAAGGTCAATGGAAACAAAACTCTAATGGGAGCTACAAAAAGAAGAATAATATAAGGACCAAAATGATAAAGGAACCAAAAATCAAAGTACCCTTGGCCATGCTTCCTTCGGACCTTGCACTTTGCCTCACAAAGTCTTTTAAGGTCTTCATGAAGCGCTCTAGGAAGAACATCATCTGAAATCTATGTGTACTTACTTGGAGTGGTATGGTATGAAGATGACATCAACTACTTCAAAATTACAATAATTGAACCATTTTGTAATGTTTGCACTGCTCTCTATGTGATCTCTGAGCTTGAAAGAGATTCCTGGATCAGTGAGATGAAGATCCTGTGCATAACCCCAGGATGCAATTTGCTCTTGAACATGCTGCACAAGGAAAGACTCAAAGACTTAGTTTGAAATTGAAAAGGATTGAAACCTTTGTAGAAAAATTAATCTTGGAAAACACATACTAGAGAGTAGCCAGGATGAGAGTATCTATCAGGTACGACTTCCTCTGGGAAAGAGCTTCTATACAGTCTCTCGTGAGCTTGAACTCCAAATCAGCCATATCAAAATCAGTGGTCTCTAATTTTATTTTAATTTTGGGTCCCAATTCCAGAAGCCTCTCCTTTATCTTCAACTCCTTAACAAGTGTTTCTGACTCTAGGTCCGAAGGTGAATCCTTCACTTGTTGTTTCATTAAATCCTCATAGGCTGACTTCCCTCTAGTCTCATAGTTGTTTGTGACCTCTTCTATCTTCACCTCATCCTTAGATTGCTTCCTGCTTGGTGGTATTAATAAGATGTCTCTCATCTTAATATCATCCCAGTCTTTTGCAGTCATAATTTTATCATATCTATACCTTACTCTCACTAACGTGTTAATATCCTTTTTCATTATTGTCACCCTATGTGCATGGGCAGCAACTAGCATAGTATCCTAGAAGAACTCTATGAGAAAATCCTCTGCAACCTCCTGTAGGGTGAGAAGGCCTGTCCTACACCACCTGAAACCGACACCCCAATAATCACATACTTGCCTCACAAGTCTCTGGAAAGGAGCCATGGGCATTGCGAAACCTACAGCCTTTTGTGCCTTCATGATCTCCCTCAGAACATTTGCTCCCTGATTGATTCTCTTCTTCTAGCTTATCTGGAGCATGTGCATGGGCTTGCCCTTCTTGGAGGACTTGGACCTCCCCTTTGAAGGACTTTGACCTCCAGCCAATGCCAGGTTAGGCCCACTTCCCTTTCTCCTTGCAGTAGCCTTTGTTCTTGCCATCAGAACTGAAAGAGTAATAAGCAAAATATTTAGTTAATTTTAAAGATGACATCCATAAGGTAAGCTTCCACTCATAAATAGGTACAATAATAGGAACTATCATTGAACAGAAAATGGAAGATGAGAAAAGGGAATTCAATATATCAATATAATCAAGTAAGATATGGAATAGACCTTATCCACAAGATTGCATGTCAAAGGAAGAGTTTTGCCAGAAAACGCGATTCCGGAACATTTGATTAAAAATAAGTTCATATCGCGTTTTCCCACTAAAACATTTGTACTATCTAATAACTTATTATTCCTATATATCTATGGTGATGTTTTATGAGAATAGCCTAAATGCAAATTATGAATAGCCTAAATGCAAATTTCTAGTAAAACGCGATTTTCAAGGTTCTCCAAGCAAAGACCCATGGAAATCGCGTTTCCCGACAAAATCTATATGGACTTCATTTTCTAAAAGAATTTTTTTGATCTTGTCTATTCATCAAATATATATAAGGAATAAAATAACAGGGTTTCAGTTTTGCAAGGAGTATACCCTCTCTGTTTTGCTGCAATCCTTTCATAATGCTCTGTACTTGACTTCGGTTGGGTTGGGGCTATGATGATGGTATCTTTCAGTCAGAGAAGGAGATGCAGAATGCTATCCTTCATTCGAAGAACGCCTTTTCTGTGGAGGAGATGTTGTACTCAACAGACATGTGAGGAGGGCAAGTATACTAGCACATTGTATACTTTATGCCTCGGAATTCATGCCTGCATGGCACGTGCCACCATAAATGTGACACGTGTGATCAACGATACTTGCCACGTGCATCATGATGATGTGTCCTCGATTTCTGTGCAGATTCTTTTTTCGTGTCCTTCTGCATTCTCCTCCACATCAACCATCTACTAACCAATTTCACCATCCCCTTCACTCAATCAACCATCTGCAAGCGTTAGCCTCACAAACAATCTGCTACAACCCACACAACCCTAAACCACACCTTTTTTAGGTCAGTTCTACTACTACCCTAAACCACACCTTTCCAAGATCAGTCTTCATACACTTTTGTCTAGAGGGCATGGACAGAGGAAAAAGAGGTACTATTCTAATTGATCTCCATTTTTATTCTGTAATTTGATGGAAAACGTGAAATAGGATGGTTTTGCTTTAGTTAGGCATAATATCGCGTTTTGTAGTAGATACCTCACTAATTTCTATTATGTCCTCTCCATATGCTGGTATAATTGTTCTAAGGCATACAAAGAATTTTCGCACTGAAACGTGATTTCAATATTCTCTCTGCAAAGACATGTCAAAATCGCGTTTTCCAACCAAAATATTATCTAATGTTCTGATCAATATATCGATATATTATGTGCATGTATAGTTTTGGATAATGCTCCTGTCAAGAGAACATTGGACTTGTCAAAATACTCTATCAAAGATGAGGAAAGTCCAGGTGAGAAATATTTGAAGTTACTCCTCTTTATTTGAGAAAATTAGAATTATTTTTTATTTCTGCTATTGTATTTTGCATTATAGCTAAGAAGCCGAGTACCAGTAGCAAAGGAGTAATCAAATCTCGTGAGCCAAGGAAGCTTCTGGAAGAGCAAAAGTCACCAGACCTACAGCTTTTTGAGTTTCTCCAGAAGTCCAATGCCCAAAAGGAATGCCCAAAAGGAGTATCCAACATTTCACAGGATGTTCAACACTCCTTTCAAATTGACTGACATTGTGGCTCAGCACAAGCACTTTTTGGAGGAACAATTTGTTTAGACAGATGACAGCTGAAGGAAGGATTGTGAATAAGGATGAAGCTTTTGTGCATATGAAGGACTTATGCCAAAGTGATAAGCTGTGGTATCAATTGAACAAGAGATTTGATGTTCTACCTTGCTTCTTCAAGGGTATCTGCAATCTCCACAAAGAGGGGTTGTAGGATATTGGAGGAGAGCTTTGCATTTGCCATTTATTTACATTATGTTGAGCTTGGTGTTTCTGAAAAGTCTACTCAACAACATGACTTGGAAGAGTATGAAGAAAAGGAGGAGGAGATGGCAAGTGAGCAGAGTGAAGAACCTCAAGATGAGGAGCAAATCATTAATCTAGAGGAGGAGAAGTCTTCTATTGCAGCACTTGATCTTATATCTCTGAAATCAGAGACTTTAAGAGATGCAGTTACAATTGAGCTTGATAGTTCCAGTTATGCTGTTCCCATCCTTCCATCATTCAAGATAGAAGGTAGAGAATATGTTTTCCTAAACAACGTATTGTGCATTTTCAATCTAAGAGAGGACTATACACTTGGCCTCATAGCTCAATCATGCAAGGTGGAGAAGGAGGTAATGATAGATGATGATCCCTTACTAGACCTAGAAGACAAGTTCAATCCTACATTGGAACTTTCTACATGTTTTAAGGAGGCAAGTAATTTTCAAGAGGTGGATGATGAAGTCTTTAAAGAGGTACAAGCCTGTATGAATCTCACTGGAAGCTCAGCTCTGGCACATCATTCTGAGTAGACATCAGACCATAGTATCTCATTGTGGAAAGAGAACTTAACACCATATTGGGGAATATGGGAATTTCCCATAAGTTTGGGACAGGTGGTCAAATCTTTGGATTAATCATAACTTGAACACCGTTACTCCAAATTGAGCGTTCTATACCTCACTAGATTTCATTTTCCAAGCGCTTTCCAACAATAGGTCACATGATATGGTTTTGAAAAACTTATAGGCATGTTATCCAGGTCCCACCTTTTTATTTTTCAAAAAATGGGAGTTGGGAAATTCCCAAACTCATGAATATAGTGTTACTTGCTTGAGCAGGATGAGAATATGAACGTAATGGCATCCTATTTGTGTACTTTTGTGATATTTCAATCCGTGTTTTTGAGTTCTAGTGACCATTTAGGTAATCTGACAATATTGTGTACATGCAGTTAGATATTGAAGATGAAACCTTCCCCTTGAGGTCCAAAGGAAGCAGAGTTGCTGGCTTGGGTAAATTGTGAAGTCTTTCCCATTTCCTTGCAGACTTATGTACTACCAAATTGTTAATATACCATGGGACAATGAGCAACAATGGGGAAGCAATAATTCTTTTTTTCAAGTGTATGTCGGAGGCCCTGGGTGGCCATTCCCTTTCATGGTCTGCAGACAAAGTGATATTGATAGAGAAGAGGTCTGCCTTACATATTTTTCGTTATTATTCCGAAAAACAGTGCTCTAGAGCAGGATATTTTTTATCATATACTGCCTATGCGGGTGTAAAAAATCCTCTCAGTCTCGAGCCTTATGGTAAGCACAAACTTATACTGAACCGAGAGCCAGCACTATTGGGATCACCAGAGAAATTGGAGGAAGGAGAAAGTGCTCGAGAACCAACCTCACCAGAACAAGGAAGATCTCAGAGCATTGTGGTGTCATTGAAGAAAAAGAAGTCTCCAAGTAAAGTGAAAGGGAGGGTTCCCATTGGTAGACCTTGGGAGAAACCCTAAGGCCATTAGCTATAAGATGATTGTCATTGTATATTTAGCATAGAACAATAATTTATTTCTGCTGTATCTTTTGTATTCTGTATTTTCTATGCATCAAAATTTGAGAACTGTTTTCAATTATGCGGCACACAATTTTTACACTTGTATTCTTCTGCATCCACCACAAAGGAATTGTAAACACACATTCTGTATTTCTATGCATCAAAATTTGAGAAGTGTTTCCAATTATGAGATTATGAGATACACAACATTTACACTTGTATTCTATCCACCCATTTGTGATCTACAAAGACCTTTGATTTTCTCCATTCAGCATGTCTCTCTGCTGAATTTGAACTCTCTAAAATTTTCTGTCTTCTCTGCTTCTGAGCTACTTGAAAGGCTATCTTGACTTGAGATGCATTGACCTTTCTCTTGGTTTCGATCTTTTGAAGTACGCCTCGATAAAACCATTGAAAAACTTCCTTTAAGCTGTTGCCTTTTTGTTTTCCTCCAAAATGTTGTGTATGTCTAAAGAAAGCATTACGGGCCATGTAGTGTGATTTTTCCATTCCTTGTGTAGACCAGATTGCAGGGCATCCATACTTTTTTACAAAGAATGGAAGATGGTTGTAGATAATATGCTGTTTGGACACAGAAAGAGTCTAGCATTAGAAAACACAGAAAATACAAATCATTTTGTTCTCAAAATTGAACAATTGGGTGGAAGTTAGTGTTGTCACCATGTAATGAGTTATGTTGCAGGTTGTCCATGCTTCCTTCATTGCCTTTCCAAAATTCTTAACCTCTTTCTGAAATGCCTGTTGATCATTTTTGTTCCAAGAAACTTTGTTACAATAAACAAATAGCTTGTCCAATGATTTCCACACCTCAGCCTTGACATCTCGTGCCATCCCATCTGCCTGATGATCTTTTATTGCATTGTGGACTTGCTTCCACACACTGTATTTTATTCTGGATACATATTGTGATTGTCTACCCCCTTTTCTTGTTGTATTTTGTGGACGTGATAAAAACCTTCGGGCCTTTACTCTACCAATGGATGGCTTGATAGGTACCTCTTTACCATTTGTAGATTTCTTTAGATCTTTTGTTATATGAACATCTCCACCATGTAGACCAATTTCTGATAATACCGCTTCCAATGATTGTATTGCCTCTTTTCTTTTCATCTCAAGCCGAAGTTTCCAGGCAAATCCAATATATAGAAAAACAAGTTTCTCAATAATTCTACACGATGCATGCAATGTGCAAATGTGAACATTGCATAATGGAATATCAAGAACTGCTTTAAAATTTGGATCTTCCTTGTCCCTATTGGGTACTCTTCTCCACCATTTGAAATCCAAGACATGGGCTGGTTGTTTACAATACAAGCAAGGAGATTTGGAGTTACCCCCTTTACTGATATTGTACATACACTTCAATGTCTTAAGGTCGCCTGCCATATACCATTCTACTTGAAAATCACCTTTGCCTGGAACATGAAGATGACCCCCTAAAATTTGACTCCTTACAGTTGAGGGTATATCTGTCTATTGAAAAACCTAGTTAAGTGTTTCATGGTTCTCTGTATTCACCTACCATTACAATAGAATGATATATGGTAGAAGTTTATTAAAAAATATACATGTATATTCAACAAATACTAACACCAAAATAAGAAAATCCATACCTCAAATGATCCCAACCACCATACATGTTTTTCTGATTGAACGCTAAAGTACTTTGAATTGGTCTTGTGATTGATGGATCAAGTGCCCGATTCATCAAGGTAATAGTCACTCTTTCTATCTTCTTTTCCTTTACAATTTCACATTCATCAAGCTTAACAACAAACTTTAAAACTCCTTTACATTCCTCAAGTGTGATGTTATAAAACTCCACCATTCTTCTCTATAATTGTTGCAGCTCCACAAAAATATTATTATACAGTCCTTCCTTTGGCCCCTTCATATACATTTTTGATATGTAAATATTGTCCAATGAAGTCATCTATTTCCTGATTTAGAAGACCTCTTTGGCGCCACACTGCTACTGGGGTGGGTAACAATACACGTTTTATCCGATGAACTTTGAGAGTAGAAGAAACGATGTTAAAGATTGAAGCATATCCTTTTCTACTCACCCCACTCATATCTAAGGCTTCTTGAATTTTTTTGACATCAACTCTACTTTCTAATATAAACTTTTCAACAGCATCACGTTTCACCCTTTTGAACTTTTTTTCATCTATCAAGATCTGCACGACAACTTAAGGGACTAAACCTTTCATTTGCTTCACTGGAACAAGATTGGAATTTTCATTTACTTCACCGAGCCTTAAAATTTCCCTACAACAAGAAAGAAACACATCTACAATTATACAATGAGACAATTATAACTCACCTTTAAAAGTTCATTGATTTAAATTGAAATTTTTTGGAGCTTCTTCATTCGTTTAAACAATTTGGATGCTCATTAATGGAAGTTAACAATGAGATATCGTCATACCTTGCTTTTTGAATCCTGCGCTTACATCCTGCAGAGCCAGCCTTCAACTCTGTAATGTTCCGAATTTTTCTATTCCGTGGTCTCTCTCCTAATACAGTGCCTTTTCTCCTCGCTTTGAGTAGCATTGCCTTTGTCTTTTTATGTTCTTCCTTCTCATTTTCTAGAAGTTGCTTCAATGCCACACACTCTATCTTATCTTGCCTTCTGTTTGCCTCCTCTCGTAGATATAAATCCTTGTACATATTTGCATTAGCACATTGAGCTGAGACGTATCCATACAATCCATTTACTCCATTGCCTACAAACTTCAATAGAGTTATTGGATTAGAGAATGGAGGTGTTGAATTTCTAATGATGCATGTTGGATAGATGCCTCCGTCACACCACAAGTCTATATGCTGCAAACCTCCTTTTCCCAGCATCTCTTTGCTCAGTGCATAGATGCAAACTCTTTTGGCGCTTCAATATCGGTGCATACTGTTGTTCCAAGTCGACATGGAAATGATGAAGTCGTTTCCTACTGGTTTCTCCTTCTGCCATGTTTCGCAACAATGCGATGTATTCTTTCTTACTATATATTATTTTGTTTGAAAGTTGAAGAAGGCGCTAAACATTTTTAAATTCGAAATGAGAGAGATTAGTTATGTAATACTGATAGAAGAATCGTTCATACGTGTGCGCCAAACTTATGAAAAAGGTATATTCTCAAAGCTTTTAATGATACGACCTCATTGTTTGTGAGCAACAGTATATTTATTGCCTCAAACTAACGGTTTTGGACCTGTTGTGGCTATTTTATGTAGTTTAAGAGCAAGATAAATAAGAAAATAGTGAATGTAGAGCGGTTCTCTCTATCGTGCAATATAGTGCTCATAGAGTACTACCGATCAACAAATGTGTTAAGAAACACAATGTCAATCCGAGGACTCGACCCGATTAGTGCATGAAGGCTTATCCCATGAGGGAGAGCTCACATACACGAACCACCACTTGATGATTCAACCATTCAACACCTCAATCAATCTCTCAATCCCTTAAATCCACTACACTAATCAAGAGAACAAGCAATATAGTGCTCATAGAGTACTACCGATCAACAAATGTGTTAAGAAACACAATGTCAATCCGAGGACTCGACCCGATTAGTGCATGAAGGCTTATCCCATGAGGGAGAGCTCACATACACGAACCACCACTTGATGATTCAACCATTCAACACCTCAATCAATCTCTCAATCCCTTAAATCCACTACACTAATCAAGAGAACAAGCAATGCATGGCAATCTCTTAATCCCATTCAAACATTGATTAAATCTTAGCTTTCCCTAATGCCAGCAAATCCATAAGCATGCAGCTACTAACCCACAAGCTTAAGCAATCATAGAATGTAACATTCACAAACCCAGAAGCTCATAGAGAGACTCTATCCATGAATAACTCATTGCCAATGAAGTGGGCAAGAGCTTGCATCAATGGAGACTACACACACACACACTACAAGCATGCATACACAAGAGAAAGAAAGAAGCATTCAACTAATCATAGATTAATCTACTTCAATGATGCTAAAACAGATCAAGAGAAAGAAGTGGAGCTATACTCATTGGAGCTTGATGCTCATTAGAGTACAATAGAGAGAGAGTTAGAGAGTTGCCATAGCTTGAGAGCTCAAGAGCTTCACTCTATAGCTTATGAGAATGGCCAAAAAGTACTCTTTCTTTAGCTAACATCTCTTTTATAGAGATGTCACTAACCCTAACCCTAGGCCTCTTTCACACATGGGCGGACAACCCCATAAGTGAGCCTTGCTTAATACACTTAGAACTCTCATTTAGAACCCACATTGGCCTAAAATGATTTACATTACACTTCCGCACAAAAATATGGAAAAATTATGTCTGTCTTTATGTTCCCATGGCTACAATCCCGCTCTCTTGCATTAATTGCTTCCGGCCTCCTTCCATAATCCGTGTTCGCGTGAGTGTTCCTGTGGAACATTCCCCCCTTCCTAAATCGCGCACGTCCTTGGGCGCGGTAGAAACAAAAGCTGCAAAAAACAATGGAAGACAAGTAAAGCCTTCTATTGAAAAAAAACCAGAAATGACAATCTCACACGTGAGCATGCAAGTGAAAGGCTGATTAGAGTTTTAAAGAGTGCTAAAAGAAGCGAGTAAAGACTAGTCAAAGTGAGACTAAGTGGCAAATAGTGCTATGCAAAGGCAAGTGTGTTTGTACACCGCAGGTTATGACTGCAGTCTCAATGTCCTACAAGTGTTTAAGTTATTCCTAAGTGGCAACCCTACTCCTAAATATAAGCCATGGTGATTGGACATTTCTTTCTTTCATTTTTGTTTTTTTTTGGGTTTTTTTTTTGTTTTTGTTTTTTTTTGTGTAAAGAGCAGAAGATTAAAGAGAATTATTATTTTTAGCTTGATAAAGAGGAAGGTTCCATCCCAATGAGACCCAAGCAATGGCCAAGAGACCTCCGCCAAGAGAATCTAAAGGCCGCTAAGTATCTCAAGGGCGACAGACCCTTTTCTTTCTTTTTGACATAAGGAGTACCCCATGAAGATGAGGGCATCGGTCTCGAGGGCCCATAATGTACCCAAGAGTCCCACCAGCATCTATCAAGGTGATAGAGTCCTTGTAGGTCTTCTTCTTAATCTTTTAGACGTCAGTGTACACCCCATGGAAACCAAGGCATCGGCTCCAAGGTGCTAAAACTAAGGTCCTACCAAGCATTCCACATGGCCGTAGACACGTCATGTCGCAAGACACTTCTATATATTTTTTAGGGCATGTGTTTCATAAATTTTTGTTTATCGTAGCACCTAGCCCATACCTAAGAGGTAGCTACCACTAGGGATAACTAATATACTTCTAGAGCTTAAGAACTTGGCATACTCCATTGGTATATGTCTTACACAGTCTTCAAATAGAAATACCTTCTACTAAGTCCTCTAAGAATCTAGAAATCACTCGCCAATAGTAACAACTAATTTAAAACTTAAACCAGCCAACTTTGTGTGAACATGCAAATAATATATGCAAAAGTGAAAAGCACATAAAGAACAAAAGATTATGATTTGAATACACCTGTTGTAGTACTCGTTGATGTGGCGCGTTTGTCTTGATGCATTGCTGATGTGCAGATTGCTTCTCTTTGCTCTTTGTAGGCATTGCATGTCTTCCCCCATCCTAATTTGTGTGCACAGTAGGTGGACTGTTGGAGCATGTTTGTATGCTCTTGTTTTGCTGAGATCTCTGCAAAATGTCTTATTAACAAACAAGAAAAGAAAAGAATAAAATTTGTTATTGGTGCCAATCACCGAATATAGCCGAGGGGAAAAACCCAGTGGGAGAAAAGTGCCCTGGCTTGTTGATCTTATTGTGGAGTTGATGTGCTTATCCTTGCACTGGCGGTGGATCCGTGTCCACTTCTACTGGAAAGATTGTATCAATCACTTCAGGATGCAAGGAAAACCCTGTACAAAAGCCGGCCTCTAGAGAAGGTGGTAGAGGAAGGAGTGCTTCCTTGCTAAAATATGGCATTGGTTTTATGGAAAGGTTAAGTAGACAATGCCGATTTTGGAATTGCTCAATAAAGGTGCCCATAGTGATCCAAAATTGATGTGTTGAGGCTGGGGGAAGAAGGGCTTGCAAGATAGGTGGTTGCAAGTCATTTATGCATGTATCCCTCCATTGTTGTGCTTGAACCTCCTCAGGTAATCTACGTTGATTTGGTTTGGTCCTAGGTCTGGTACTCTCATATCAAGAAGGTTATGGCGTTGGGGTGTAATTCCCACAATTTGTTTCATTAAGCCCGTGCCATATCGTCGAAAGTAAGAGCAGCATAGCCAACAAATGTGTGAAGCTTCCCCTAATACAAGTCGTGCACACTCTTGACAATGTGGAAATGGATGATGCTATTGATAGAATAAAGTGACAAAGTGATGCCCACATCAAATTTCACCTAAGGGAGCATAAAAGTACCTAGAATGAGTTTGAAAAGAGGAGCACTATAACCCCCACAATGTTCAGGTTGATTACTATCAGGGTCAATGCATGGTGGACATGTATCTCGCCAAGTATCCATCAGGAGGTATCTGGGCGTAGAACAATGAAATTTACAAACCTCAAACTTTATACACTTATATCCAGCATTACAATCCCTATCAAAAACAAGTAGATAAGATCATCTCAAAAAGAACACAATCTTGTAATGGCAGAAGGAACCACATTAGTAAAAGTGAGACTATTCAAACACTGAACTACCAAAGAGCTTCAATTGTAGTGTTAATGGCTTACCTTTAGTTTTGGGTATATCCTTCTTAAGAGGTGGGAAGGATAGCAATTGAGCAAGATAAGAGGATTTAGGCAGTGAAGTGCTAGAATCTATGCTCAAAGGAGACTCATGTAAAGTTGGATTTGTCTTAGGTACACAAGTTGATGGTGGAAGTGTGTAACAAGGAGAAGTTGGGACAACTGGTGATTTAATACATGTTTTGGGAAGGTCAACACAAGGAGATTTGTAGGTGCTATCACAACCACCTATCCTATCTTGAAGAGGTTGTGCTGATTTCCTTTGCACACCCACCACTGATATGAAAAACCAAGAGTGGCTTTTGGAATCTTATTGATACACTCTTCTAGCTCTAGCAACCCATGGCATTTGGGAAGCCAAAGTGCTGTTGCACCCTCATAATAGCCTTGTGCTTTAAGAACATGCTTTGGGACCCAATGAGTAACAATCTGAGGCTTAGGCTTGGAAAAGATATTCTTTTTAGGAGGTTTAGCAACTAGGCTAGATGGTACAAGTTTGTACGCATCTTTGGGTAGCCAAATTGACGTTTCCTTCTTGCCTTGCCGTCTTTGAGTAGTGACTAGAGTAGTTGGAACATGCCAGCCCCCATGGCCCTCACTTGAGGACTCATCGATTATCTACATCATTTGTCTTGGAGCTTGAAGAGCAGATGTTGAAAGTGGGTTGTGTAAGGTAGAACTACCACCCTTTTGACATGATAAAACTCGTGGAGCACCAGATCCCAAGATGTAATCAGAATCAATTTGCAATTTGTATTGTCTATTCTTCCAGTCTAATGAACAATTGGTAGCACTTAACCATGATCCAAGAACAACCTCTACCACTGCCTTGGACTTACTAGCCACATAAAAGGGAACTGACATCTAGTGATCCTGAATGGATATCATAATGACACATTTTCCCTCTATAGGATTATCTTCACCTGAGAAGCTTCGTAAGTCAATAGGAATGTGCACAAGTGTTGGTTGTCCCAAGGCTACCCATGTGTCAAATGAGAGAACATTATAATCTACACCAGAGTCAATTAAGGCAGAGACAAAGTAGGTAGTCTCATGAAGATGAAGACACAAGTGAATATTGAAAGGATCGACATATTGTTCAATCAGTAGCCAACTCTACGGTCAACACAGAAGCCTTGCGACGCTCCTTGGATTTTGCAACTCTAGCTTTAGCTTCTTCTTGAGCCTGACGGTTAAGTAGGTCATGTGCTTCTTTCCGTGTGTGGGCAGCATGCATTTGTTGAAGCATGGCTTCAGTTAATGGTTCGTTGTATTTCTTGAGATGACTTCCATTAATGAAGTTAGGCATTTGCTCACCTTCTAGTGTCTCTAAACGCACTGCACCACTTGGAGTAAGCTCATTAATCACAAACGGTCCTAGGCCACATTTCTTGAGCTTTCTCTTATGCTTCTTAAGTGTGTACAAGAGCACAAGGTCCCCTTTTTTGAATGGGTCAATTGTTACATTTCGATCATACCATTGCTTTTGTCTCCTCTTCTCGGCATACATCCCCATTACCGCCTATAAGTGGGTCTCATCAAGCTTTTCCAATTTATCAATGCATTGAGAAAGATCATGACCAGTCCAGTCCAATTGTTTAGCAACTCGTAGAGTAGGTACAAGAAATTCAATGGGAAGAATTGCATCTAGCCCAAAAGCAAGCTCAAATGGGGTTGTGCCCAGATGTTTTATAGTCTGTCCTATATGCCCAAAGAACTAAGTGTAACTTTTGCTCCCAATCAGTCCTATGTTCCTCAACAATCTTTGTGAGTGCTGTGCAGAGAATCTTGTTAGTACTCTCAGCTTGACCATTGGTCTGGGGATGATAGGGTGCAGAACGCTTGTGAATTACCATAAATTCTTGAAGTAAAAACTCTATGACCTCATTCACAAAGTGCACACCTTGATCACTAATGATTTCAATAGGTAAGCCATAGCGTGTAAACACGTACTCATACAAGAACTTGGCTGTGGTTCTGGCATCATTTTTTATTGTAGCCTTTGCTTCTACCCATTTGGTCAAATAGTCAGTTGTTGCGACTATAATATATTTGGCATGCGTGTGATGAGTTGGAGGTTTAATGGGACCGACAAAATCAATACCCAATTTGGCAAACGCACGTGTGCTTAACATAGGCCGCAATGGCATATTATCCTTTGTGATGGGAGGTTTAGTCCTTTGACAATCGTCTCTCAACGTTTCACATATTCTTCAGCATCCATTTGTAAGGTTGGCCACCAAAGCCCAGACCACCTAATCAACTTAGCTGTGGTATTGCCCAAAAAGTGTCCACCCCCAACATCTGCATGTGCATGAGTCAATATTTTCAAGTAGTCAGCTTCACATACACACATGCCCAAGTTGCCATCCTTGCCCCTCTTGTAGAGTTGGCCCTCTATCAGCATATAGTTAGCCGCTTCAACTTCAATAGCATGCTTTCGATATTTAGGAATTGTTCAATCAGTATGACCATGCTGAAGATAGTCCACAATATACTTGCTCCAACTTGGTGTAGTTGAAATTTGGAATAATGTGACATTATGAATTGGTTGTTGAATTTGACATGAAACACATTTACGAATAATTTTTTCAGCATCCGCATGCATGGTAGGCCACCATTGCCCATCCCGAGTTATACGTCGCACACAAGTAGTAGCTGATGCATGGATTCCACCAATACCCTCATGTGCCCATTCCAAGATCTCCTCATATTGGTCAGGGTTAGGTATAAGCCGCAACACTCCATCATTACCCAGACGATATAATCTCCCTGAGATTAGCTTGAATGGTTGCCATAGGTCCACATTAAGACCCGCTAGTTGTATCTGCCTACTTGTCAAAATTTCTAAGATGGGTTCAAACCATTTAGGAGCTATCTCTACAAGGAAAAGTGTTGAATCTAACATATCATCATCCACACCCACAGGAGCTTCGCCAGAGGTGATTCGAGACAAATGATCTGCCCTAAGATGAGTTGTTCTTTTTCAAACTGCCATTTCAAAATCAAACTCAAGAAGGATGACAAACCACCTCACAATCCTTCCAATTACACAAGGCTTATTCACCAAATATAGCAGTGCTTGATGGTCCACAAAAAATATAAATTTGTTTGCCAAAAGGTAATGGCAAAACTTTTTCACTACATATATCATGGACAAACCTTCTCTTTCTGTTGTGGTATAATTCTTCTCAGCGTTGTTCAACTGTCGACTAGCATATGAGATTGAGAAATTCTTATTATGTTCTCTCGATGGAGCCAAAATACATCCAATTGCAAAGTTCGAAGCATCAATATGGACATGAAAGATTTGGTTCCAATCTAGTGCCCGTAAGATGGGTGCAGACACTAATGCTTGCTTCAACTTTTCAAAGGATTCCTCACACTCGTCAATCCAATTAAACTTTACAAGAAGAGCATATAATGGTGTGGCTAGGACAGCGTACATGTAGATGAATCGACGATAATAGCCACAATGTCCCATGAATATTTGTACCCCTTTAGGGTTGATAGGCTGAGGTAATGAGACAATGACATCAATTTTATCCATATCTATTGAAATACCATTGCCAGAAACAATATGGCCCAAAATCTTCCCTTGTCTTACCATGAATTTGCACTTGTCAGGATTCAAGCATATACAATAAACTTGACACTTTTGAAACACAAGTCTGAGGTGTTCTATATGATCATCACGCTCTTGTGAGTGAACACATAAATCATCCATGAAGATCTCAAGAAATAGCCTAAGGTACTCCTTGAATACATGACTCATTAACCGCACTGAAAGGTTGCAAGTGCATTTGTTAGACCAAATGGCATAACACAATAGGCAAAGATGCCATCTTCAGTTGCAAAGGCTGTCTCGTGTTGATCCTTCGGATCAATTGACACTTGATTGTAACCGGAGAATCCATCCAAGAAACTATATGCCTTTTTCCCTGCAACACGTTCCAAAACATGATCCGTGATTGGAAGTGGGTAATGATCACATACAGTAGCTGCATTTACCTTCTTGAGGTCTACACATACTCGAAGTTTTCCATTTTTCTTGGGCAGCACTACAATAGGGGAGACCCATTCAGTGTGTTCAATCTTATAGATAAATTTTACCTCTAAGAGCTTGTCTATTTCTTCTTTTATCTTTCGTGCAAAATTCTCATTGTAAGTATAAGGACGTTGCTTGGAAGGCTTTGCATCCTCTCGCAATGGAATTGTATGCTGACATATGCTTGGATCAACTCCTTTGAGGTCTTTATAACTCCAAGCAAAAACATCGCGATACTCCTTTATTGTTTGAATTAATAACTTCTCCTCATCTAAGGACAAGTCTGTGGCAATCCACACATAGCGAGGCTCTTCTCCTGGCTTAGCGATATCAATTTTTTTTGCATCTTCTGAACCATCATACGAAACCCTTGGCATGCTTGGCTTTTGTCGCATGGGCTGTTGAAGAACAATCTTCTGATCTTGAAGAGTGTACTGTGTGAAGTTTGGGGGAACATTGAGACCTTGTTCTTGTCCACTTGAGTCATCACTAATTAAAGACCATGCGATTTTGAGCTCTCTTTTGCAATCTTGCATCAGAGTTTTTTGTTCAACCGTTATCTTTGCACTTCCGACACTCTCTTTTGAATCGGTTTGAGACTTGAGTTTTTGTTTTGGTCTCTTTGTTTTTTTGTGATTTTTGCTAATAGTTTTAGCTTTTCTCCTGGTTGGAATCCATCTGATCGTTTTACTTGGTCTTTGATACTATCTTGTGCTTGGACATAGTATAGATATCCATTCTTACCTGAGAAGTGAGGTGGTGGTTGAGAGTGTTCATTCTTAAACTCCTCGTTTTCTTTTTGTATTCTCTCACATCGTTCCCTCTCATCTTGTTTACGGATTCTCTTATGGCTCTTATAGCATTTACGTTTGGGTCGGCGGCTTTGAGGGATCTCTATTTGAACCTCCCTTCCTCTCAAGAGTAGGCGTGCCTTTCCTAACTCTTCCTCGGGGATTATCACATCATCATCAAAATCAAAGTCCCATCCGTCTTCCTTATCAACATCATTAGCCGATTCGAGTGTTAAATCCTCCACTGAGACTTCCTCTACATGGAGTGCTGTGGATGCAATCCCATAGTACAAATCATCTAGAAGGTCACGTTGTACCATTCATATAGGAATAATGTCATATCCATCTGAGTCACAAAATTTAATTGGCTTAGGTAAAGCACATGTCGATAATGTTGCAAGGACATGACTCCATTCTAGGGGATCAATTAAGTGCTCAGGGAAGGGTTGTGGAATGTATGCCTCATGACCTGATACACTTCGATTACCCTTAAGTCTTTCAGTGTTGAAATCCTTACATGAGGCTCCACAGATCCACAGATCTTCTCGCCCATCTGACAATGTAACTCTTGAGCCCTCAGATGAAGCAGAATCAAACTCATCTATTGGAGACCGCGTTACATCACGATATGAGTGATTCTTTAGGTTGACCCTTGTGATGACAGAATCATGTCGGAGGTACAAATAATTGTATCCCCAATCCTGAATCATTTGAAATTGGCGCATGAATGGTCTACCCAATATCACTTCATAGTTTGGATGCTTTCCAAAATCCACTACTGTAAATGTGTGCTCATATTCAATCCCACATGTGGTGACCAATATGTTCTCTAGCAGCCCAATGGGATGTTCTAAGCTTCCATCTGCTAGCTGCAAGCGCATCCTTGTACTCCTAATAGCTGGTTTGCCCCACTTTTCCCAAATGGACCTTGTCACAATGCCCACTCCTACACCACTATCAAGTATTGCAGTTGTGCATGGAGGGTATCCTCAAGGTTTGAGAACAGTTCTCATATTCTCCCAAATAAGATGGTAAGGTTTTCATTGTATGCTTACTTCTAGGAGAAACAATTGTTTGAACTTCCTCCTGGACGCTTGGGCGTCTAAAGTTGTTTTCTGTGCCCCTGGTAAAATCCACTTCAGCGAATGGAGGTGAAATAATAGAGGACATATTCTCATTAACTTTCTCATAAATTGCTGCCCATAAGACTAGGTGGTGGCAGAATGCCTTCTTTCAATGGGGTGTCAATAGGTGCAGACTTCTCTATGAGCTTGTGAGATCAGCTCACTTTTCATTTCCCATCTTGATGACACTTCTGGTATGGTTTCTAATGTTGGCTTAATAGAGGTTGGGCCCTGAGGGATAGGTGGAGGTGGGCCCTCAAGTATTGATTGAGCTTCCCTAATGAGTTGCTGATGTACAGCTAGATTGATCTTCTCCTCACGAGGGTTTGGGTATTCTTGAAGCTTCTTGGGTAGCTCAGATAAAGCTGCAATGCGACTTCTATGAGCGTCAATGATGGCATCTAGAGTCTCGTTCACCTTATCCGCAAAAATAGAACCCCCAGAACTATCCTCGGTTGTACTAGCCTCATCTTGTTTAGCACTAGGCCCAAGTTGAGGTTGATGCTCCTCATGCACTTCTTGGGATGTAAAAGCTTGATCCTTCATGTTTTGTTTAGAGACTTCTTGAGAACTAGTGGATGCACTCTTAGTTTTCTTGTTGCGGTTCTTTTTCCTCCTAGTGGTCCTTTTTCAATTGGAATGTAGGGTCTTGTCCACTAGATTTTCCTTTGCATCCCTAATTCGAGGTGTCTCATCAGTCTGCATTTCGGCATTTCGTGTCTGTGATCTAGTCATGACTCTAAGTGGCACGACATCCTCATTCTCTGATGAACGTGGCGATGGAACTGCCTCTACAAAGTTGAGTGAGACCTTTGGTTGAGAGGTGCCTTCCTCATGTGGTTTCAGCAAACAATCCTTTGGAAAGTGTTCTACACAACACCCTAGACAATATCTTTCAATTGGTGGAAACTATGGTACTGTTGTATTGGATCGAGCTACTTGCCTTGGGCGATGTGGACAATCACGAGCCCAATGGGGTTCTCCGCACTCATAACAAGGGCCCATTAGTTTGGCTTCTACTTTCCTTTGCTGCCATTGACCTGAGGGGCTGGAGTCCTAGGTTGGTAGCCGCCTAGCAACATCAAAGAATTTTGTTACCCCAGTTGAGGCTCCAGTACTTGGCTTGGATATGCGGGACTTTCAAAGAAATTTTCCTTGGATGAATATGATGCATATTCCTCCTCCACATAGCTTGGGTTTACCAAGTCTCTACACATATTTGAATTGTCGTAGTCAACAAACCTCACAGGAGCAGTCCCAGGAGTAGGAGGTTGAGCTCCAAGTACAGGTCGTGCTTGCTCTTGTGCCATCGGTGGCTTACGTTCAAAATTAGTGTACTGTTGATGCATTTGTGGAGCCACTGCACCCCTTTGCTGCTCACGTTCTTGTCTCATTCTTACAATGTGAGTACATTCCTGTGGTGTGTGGGTATAATTCCAAGCACAGGCCTGGCACCACTTCTTTGTGGGTTGGTTTGTGTGACTAGAGGAGAAAAGGTATTACATTCTTCGGTTTTATGGTTACTGCCACATGCTCCACAAAGATGAGGACCTGTAGGTAGTACACTCCTCATTCGCTGCCGCTATTGTTGTGGCTGCATGGGTGGGCGATACGTTGTCGTGCCACGGCACATCTATGGTGTGAAACCATGCATGTAAATCCATCAAATGCAAATCCAGATGCATGGGGTTAAGTGCCATGACGAGTCAATATATGATGCCTGAGTACATATGTTCATATTGTAAATGAGGTTTAATAAGACAAGCTGAGGCTGAGCCAGGTCTCGAAGCCTCTGACAGTGTGGTGTGAATCATGGAGTTTTTTATGCTTATGGAGAATTTTGGAGATAGCAGAAACCCTGTGCCTTGATAGGACTGGATTATGCTTGTGGGTTTGACTGCTTTTACTGATTCCATGAGATGGTGAAATGCTCATAAGCCGTGTCTATCATGGTTGAGTTGATATTAACACTGAGACAGAAAACTTTTATGGTATATAATGGTCGTGGTCATGATCATATGCTTCTGATGGCAAGGTCATATGTGTAATAAGGATGCCAAATGAAGCTTCTTTTGATGTGGCATGGGAAACACCCTTAGCAAGGTTGTGGTGTGAAGGAGTTTGATTTTTTTTATGGTTATCACTCTAAAATAGATGCGTGGAATGGTAGGCGCAGCGTGGAAAATCAAAATGGAAAAAACGCGTTTTTAGCTGCAAAAGGTGGTGGGGGGCGCCGATTCCCTTGCGGGAAAAAGGAGAAAAAAACCAGAGTGTGGGGAAGCGCATATCAGAAGGAAGTCTGCAGAAAAATGGAGAGAACCAGTTCGCCTTTGACCAGAGGCTAAAAATCCTAAGTGGCGGCTACTGTTCAGCGCTTGTAGGAGTTAGAAATGATGAGTAAATCGTGTGCTATCTAGTGATAGGTTTTTTAATAAATATATATTTTCTGCCTTTCACGGCCTGCAGCGAAGCGCCGTTTGGAATTTTACAAAAATATTCATGTGGAATCCGCCTTTCACTTCAGATAAGTGTTGATTTACTTTTATTTAAATTCTCCACTCTACCTATCCACGATTTGAAAAATCGTAAGGTCCATAAAACCTTAAAGGTTTTTGTAAATCAAGAATGACTTGGTGTGAGGAGTTGTGATACTAATGCATCAAAATTCGTGGGATCAAAATATCAGAAAATGCAGCAAGGCTTTTGGTAAATTTGAATTGTTTCTACCCTAGTGGATCTGAAAAGCAAGCTATGGAATTTCTTAAAAATCATGTGAGCATGTTATAGTTATGCCATATATCGTCTTGTACTTGTGAGTTGTTGGAATTTATAGGCAAGTTTTCAGGTGATAAAGAACATCATGAGATGATGGGATTGGAGATACTGGATGTATGGAATGAAAATGGTTACATGTATGTTGGAATTATTTGAAGGTTATGCTATGCCTACATGTGATTGGCTTGAAGGATTTGGAAAAAGGATTCAGGGAATCTATGCTTGGAAAGGGACAAGCACTTGGTACACAATTTTGTGCAATCATCAGGATGAATTCAAGGATGTATTGAGGTGAATTGACACATGTATATGTCATTAGAAATGGACATGTCCTATGCTCCTTGGGGAAATTTTGTGTGTGAGTTTCCTTATTAAATTTGGTACCTACTCTCACAGCTAGAAGTCTTGTACTTTCCCAGCGATACTGTCTACGTCACGACAGCTCTTTGGTGAACCTGACGTGAAACTGCTGGGGTGAGAGTGTGGTGAAATATACAGGGAAGCTATGGCTGAGAATTCTGAGGGTCAGGGGGTTCATTTTGACCCCGGAGTTATGCAGATGTTTTAGATGTTTACCATGTACATGCAACAGCAGCAAGCTGCTGAGAGGGGACAAATTTCCACGACCAAAGCATTACAATCAATTGTGAAAAAGGTGGATCAATTTGATGGGAAGGATATCACAAAGTACCTGCGCAATTACATAAAGGAAATGGAGCTAAACAGGGTGACTGAGGAGGATATGGTTCGAAGTTTTGAGCTGGTATGTGTCCCTGAAATAAGAGAGCGCATAAGAGGATTGCAGACAGCGCATGGTGGCAGAAATTGGGAGGAGTTCAAGCTTGCTTTAAAGGACGAATATTTCATGGAGGATTCTGAGCGAGTGACCAAACGAACTTTCTTGGAATGGGTCACAAAACCTAAAATGGGAATTTCTGCCACAGAATTGCTAAGACTAGAGTTTGAGAAGCGCTATGCCCAGCTGTCAAGGATAGAGCGCACAACTTTGGACAGAGAAAAAACAGAGCTGTTCTTACAAGCAGCTGGGAAAGATCTCCAAGAGAAATTGGAAATCCTCCTTGAGGATAAGGATACAGAGCAGGGATTAAAGAGTGATTGGAATGATGTTGAGGATGCGATCACCATGTTAGCAAAGCGGCAGCGAAGGAGGGATAAAATGGTGATGAGCTCCGCAACTCCCATAACTGCTGTTACCCCTGAGAATCTACCAAAACCAGCTGCTACAATCCCAAAGGTAGAAGGGCCGATGGATGAGCTTATTAAGGGTATGCGTGACCTAAAATTGAAGATGTCCAGGATTGAAGAAAAGGGGCTACCATTAGGGCAGGCTTCTATGCAAAGGCCTCAAAGCAAAGAAGGGTTTACATACAGATGCATATGGTGTGATGACCCAGAACATGCAAAGAAAGATTGTGCTAGCTATAAAGAAGCTCTTAAAAATCAACTTGTGTTTTTCAAAGATGGGAAAATCCATCTTACGGAGACTGGTCTTCCATTGAGTACAAACTTTGGGAAAGGAGGGATGAAAAAGCTGGTTGAGGATATGGCTGCTAGTCATGCCATTTCTATGGTTGAGGCAGCAACCTATGGATTAAAGGTTGGTCAATCAAAGCAGGGATTCGAGAATGATGAAGATTATGAGAATGAGGATTTTTGGCCATCAACAATGGAATTAATTGCGTCAAAGAAGGTGTCTAAGCAAGCTTTGCATGAGGCAGGTGATTGTATACGTCTTGAGACTGGCTGGGAGGAGCCTGTGGATTCTTTATCTGTTCATGCCTACATTGCTAAATGCCAAAATAATGAGGCACAGGTAGAGGAGAAGCGTAAAAGGAAAAATGAGGAAGGAGGGCCATCAAAAAGAGTTACACGTGGAAGTGAAAAGAAGGATCCTGGGCCATCACATATGCCTCCACTGTATAGCAGACCTCCACACTAAGTATCAATGGAAGAAGTGCCAGCAAAAATGAAGCATGAGAAGGAGAAGGGTAAAGGGAAAAGTCCACTCTACAAGCTTCAATCTGATATTGAAGCTGCAACAGATCTCAAAAAGGTGCTTGAAGAGAGGATTCTAAATAGCAGGGTGGAATTTACACTAGGGGAAGTCTTGGGGATTGCAAAGAAAGAATTTCATGATGAGATAATTGATATTATACGAAGGAAAAGGCAGTCCATAATTGAATCTATTCCATCACAAGGGGAGGCAAGTACTTCCAAGACTCATGGAGTACAGGTACAGCAAAAGGAAGAGAGAGAAAATGTGGTGGAATGTAATCACTCTGCTGATGGGGCACGACAAGTGCGCTTTGTGGAAGATGATGATGAAAAAGAAGTTCTTACAAAGAGTCATTACTCCAGGAGCCATTGGGCAAGAGCAACTACTGAAACCCTTGTCAAGATAGGTGATTTGGAAGAGCCATATGTCGCTCTAATTGATCATGGGTCTGAAATAAATCTTATGGCTAAAAATCTCTACAACAAATGTAAGTGGCCAATGGATGTAGATCATGGGTGGATGATTAAAGCAGCTAATAACTCATCTGGAGAGCTTTATGCAGCATGTCCAAATGTAAGGGTAACTATAGGGGATGTGAAAGATGATCAGAACTTCTTTGTTCAGGAGATGTCATCGTATCCCCTCATCCTTGGGCAACCCTACATTATAGCTGTGAGGATGGAAACAAAAGTTTTGGACGATGGCTCGGCATATGCAAGAATAAGGAGTAAAGATGGTAAGAAAGCTGTTCAATTCTTGACAGTTTGCATTAACCATGAAAGGAATCGTGAGTCTCTTCAAGCACAGTCACTCCCAAAGATAAATAGAGAATTCATGAATTACAGGGAGATGAGGGATTTTGGCCAGGTGCCATTGTAAAGCGGGATTCCAATGGTACAAGGGGAAATGAGTTCTCGCAGGACTCAATCAATGTAAATAACTTTTCAGCAAATTTTCAGGGATTATCTAGCTATGGGTCACTGGTTTTTGTAAAAAGCAAGGATTTGAAGCGTGGCATGCGAAGACATGTACAAAATGAACAAAAAAGTTTTGAGCAGTGTGGTCTTTTGGAGAAGAATGAGTTTATTTCAGGGGTGCTTGATGAGGTGTCATTTGTAGATACTATGGATGTGCTTTTAGATATGGGAAGAGCATGCTTACAGGATGGAAATGAGATAATAGAGGTGTCATCTGTGGAGATGTATGATATAATCCAGGAATTTGAGGGGGTGGAGTGTAAAAACATGAATTGCGAGATGGATGCTCATGTTGATACAAAGTACAAAACAGTTGCAAAGAAGGTGAAACCGGTTGCCTTGCCTTTGCCACCAGGAAGCAAGGAGAAGATAGATGAAGCTTCTATGCAACCAAATCTCAGAGATCCGAAGAAAATTGGGCATAAGTTTACTCAAGAAACTCTAAAAGAGCTGAAGATTGGTGAGAAGGATTTTCTGTTGCCAGTTGAAAGGGAATGCTTTGAGGAGATGCTTGTAAAACATGGGAAAGCCTTTGCTTTTCAGCCGCATGAGATAGGCTGTGTTGATCCAAGTGTAACAGCACCAATGGTGATCTTTACTGTTCCACATGTGCCCTGGAACCTGCGGCCAATTCCAGTACCAAAGGCTCTCTTGCCAAAGCTGATGGAATTACTAAAAGAAAAGATCAGGATGGGAATCTTGGAGCCATCATGTGCTCCATATTCCAACAGATGGTTTACTGTGCCAAAGAAAAATGGGACATTGCGCTTTATTCAAGACATGCAACCTGTAAACAAAGTCACAATCAGGAATGTGGGAGCAGGTCCGATTGTGGATGAGTTTGCAGAAGCAGGGAAAGCTATATACTCTATGGGTGATCTGTATTCGGGATATGATCAGTTCCAGCTGGATATACAAAGCAGGGACTTGACCACAATGAGAACTCCTTTGGGGTTAGTAAGGATGTGTACCTTACCACAGGGAGCCACCAACTCGGTGGCACATATGATGAATGGAATGAATAAAGTCTTACGAGACTTCATACCACAAATAACTATGCCATTTCTAGATGATGTGCCAATAAAAGGCTGTGATGAGAAAGATAAAGATGAGGATTTGGATTCAAAGGGGTGCCGCAAGTTTGTGGCAGATCATATAAAGGATTGTGATATGATTCTATCCAGACTTGAAGAAGTGAATCTTACTTTGTCTGGACTGAAATCAGTATTTGGGGTTGGTGAAGTGCTAATAGTGGGACATCTTTGTAGTACTAGTGGACGCCGACCTTGTCCAGCCAAGATAGATGCAATACAAAGAATGAAAGAGACATGCATTAATGTTACAGAGCTGAGGAGATTTCTTGGAGCATGTGTCTTCTATGTTATTTGGATCCCACATTATGCACATGTAGCAGATCCTCTTTATCAACTTTTGAGGAAAAATCAAAAATTTCTGTGGAGTGTAGTACATATTAAAGCTATGCGAAAGCTGAAATGTTTGCTCCAATCATCACCTACTCTGAGAAAGGCAGATTATGAGTGTGGCAGGCCTGTGATTGTTACAGTTGATACTAGTCCTACTGGGATAGGATGGGCAGTAGGGCAAGATGATGAGGATGATCACAGGTATGTAATCAGATTTGGAGCAAAAGTATTAAGCATCCGACAAAGAAAATATCCGCAGATCAAGAGAGAGTTATGGGGAATAGTCACTGCTCTAAAATGTGAAAAAGAATATCTTATTGGGGCATCTGTACTTGTGGAAACTGATTGCTTGCCACTTCTTGGGATGATAGCAAGTTGTACCACTCCAGATATTGCTATGCTTAGGTGGATTGCTTATATCAAGTCACTAAATCCTGAGTTTGAGCATATTGCGGGAAAAGATAATCCAGTTGCAGACATGCTATCAAGAGCCAGGTATGAAGATGAAAAAGAGATGATTAGTGACATTGATGATGTGGGTACAAAGTTCTACACTACTGCATATGCAAAGGGGGACCATATTTGCCTATCAAATACACTTGAGTCTTTTACTGAGGAAATGTATGAAGGAGATTGGTTGCTTATTGGTCAATACTTGAGTACTCTGACAAGACAGGGAAGTTGGTCTGACTCAGAATTCAAGAGGATCCGCAGAAAAGCATATGGTTATTTCCTAAAGGATGGGTACCTCTGGAAGCATCCTAAGCAGAGGAATGCTATGCCACAGAGAGTCATATGTGATAAAGAGACTCAAGGGAAGCTTGTGAAAGAATTCCATGAGAGTCTCTGGGCTGGACATCGAAGTGTGTGGGCCACCTTTACCAAAATAAAGGAAAAATATTGGTGGAAAGGAATGTACAAGGATATTTCCCAATATGTGGAAACATGCATGGTATGCCAAATGTACTCAAATGTGCGGCATCGTGATGGCTTGCAACCAACTTACCCACCTGCCATGCACTACAAATGGGTAGTGGATTTAGTTACAATGCCTTTTGGAATTTGGCAGATGTGGTACATAGCACTTGCAAGAGAAGATTTGACAAATCAGGTAGAAGGGCGTGCTCTTAGAACAAAGAGTACAGAGACAGTATGCAAATTTCTCTTGGAAGATGTGATTTGTCGGTATGGTTGTGTTGGGAAAATAACAGCTGATAGGGGTGAGCTAGATGTTGAAGAAGCAAGGGAATTCTTCTCTAGAATTGGCATCAGACTGTCCCTAACATGTGCTTACAATCCTGAGGGCAATGGTAAAAGTGAGCGAGGGCATCCTCCAATCATTAAAGCTTTAGCTAAGGCATGCAGAGAAAGAATGCGAGAGTGGCCAAGGCTGCTACCATATGCCTTGTGGGCTGACCGTACAACTCATAGCTCAGTGATGACAGGATACATGCCTGCAGAATTAATGTATGGTCAGAAGCCAGTAATGCCAGTTGAAGAAGTAGTTCCAACTTGGAATGTTTTGCCCTGGATGGAAGGATTGAGCAGGGAAGACCTCCTTGCATTGCGAATAAGGCAACTGGAGAGAAGGCCAGAAGATGTAGAGCTTGCTAAAGCTCGCTTGAGAGATGCAAGGTTGAAAAATAAAGAAAGATTTGATAGAAGACACAGACTCCGGCAAAAACCTATTGAAGAAGGTGATTGGGTTCTAATGTATGATAGTAGCCTTGACAACCAATTCACTGTTCAAAGAAAATTTGCAAAAAGATGGTTTGGCCCTTACATTGTCAAGCATGTGCATGGAAATGCCACGTATACTCTGTGTGAGCTTGATGGAACAGAGATAAAGAATCTTGTGGCAGGCAAAAGAATCAAGATGTTTAAAAGAAGGCATGATAGTGATCCTTTTGATTCACAGGAGACTCAGGATGAGAGGCTTGACAGTGGTAGTATGGATATGGTTGAAGAGGAAGAGGATGATCTTCCTAGTAATGTAGACGATGAAGACGACATCCAGTTATATGTGGATCTTGATGATGATTTGGCACATACCAGAGGATGTGCAGGTTTAGAGGGGGTGGATGTCGTGCCACGGAACGTCTATGGTGTGAAACCATGCATGTAAATCCATCAAATGCAAATCCAGATGCATGGGGTTAAGTGCCATGACGAGTCAATATATGATGCCTGAGTACATATGTTCATATTGTAAATGAGGTTCAATAAGACAAGCTGAGGCTGAGCCAGGTCTTGAAGCCTCTGACAGTGTGGTGTGAATCGTGGAGTTTTTTATGCTTATGGAGAATTTTGGAGATAGCAGAAACCCTGTGCCTTGATAGGACTGGATTATGCTTGTGGGTTTGACTGCTTTTACTGATTCCATGAGATGGTGAAATGCTCATAAGCCGTGTCTATCATGGTTGAGTTGATATTAACACTGAGACAGAAAACTTTTATGGTATATAATGGTCGTGGTCATGATCATATGCTTCTGATGGCAAGGTCATATGTGTAATAAGGATGCCAAATGAAGCTTCTTTTGATGTGGCGTGGGAAACACCCTTAGCAAGGTTGTGGTGTGAAGGAGTTTGATTTTTTTTATGGTTATCACTCTAAAATAGATGCGTGGAATGGTAGGCGCAACGTGGAAAATCAAAATGGAAAAAATGCGTTTTTAGCTGCAAAAGGTGGTGGGGGGAACCGATTCCCTTGCGGGAAAAAGGAGAAAAAAACCAGAGTGTGGGGAAGCGCATATCAGAAGGAAGTCTGCAGAAAAATGGAGAGAACCAGTTCGCCTTTGACCAGAGGCTAAAAATCCTAAGTGGCGGCTACTGTTCAGCGCTTGTAGGAGTTAGAAATGATGAGTAAATCGTGTGCTATCTAGTGATAGGTTTTTTAATAAATATATATTTTCTGCCTTTCACGGCCTGCAGCGAAGCGCCGTTTGGAATTTTACAAAAATCATGTGGAATCCGCCTTTCACTTCAGATAAGTGTTGATTTACTTTTATTTAAATTCTCCACTCTACCTACCCACAATTTGAAAAATCGTAAGGTCCATAAAACCTTAAAGGTTTTTGTAAATCAAGAATGACTTGGTGTGAGGAGTTGTGATACTAATGCATCAAAATTCGTGGGATCAAAATATCAGAAAATGCAGCAAGGCTTTTGGTAAATTTGAATTGTTTCTACCCTAGTGGATCTGAAAAGCAAGCTATGGAATTTCTTAAAAATCATGTGAGCATGTTATAGTTATGCCATATATCGTCTTGTACTTGTGAGTTGTTGGAATTTATAGGCAGGTTTTCAGGTGATAAAGAACATCATGAGATGATGGGATTGGAGATACTGGATGTATGGAATGAAAATGGTTACATGTATGTTGGAATTATTTGAAGGTTATGCTATGCCTACATGTATTTGGCTTGAAGGATTTGGAAAAAGGAGCCAGTGAATCTATGCTTGGAAAGGGACAAGCACTTGGTACACAATTTTGTGTAATCATCAGGATGAATTCAAGGATGTATTGAGGTGAATTGACACATGTATATGTCATTAGAAATGGACATGTCCTATGCTCCTTGGGGAAATTTTGTGTGTGAGTTTCCTTATTAAATTTGGTACCTACTCTCACAGCTAGAAGTCTTGTACTTTCCCAGCGATACCGTCTACGTCACGACAACGTTTGTCCCAATCTCCTTAGTACTAGGTTTAAGTCAATATTAGATAAAGTGGGAAAAATCCCATGAAAAAAGTGGGGGTATGGCAAACGTATCCAAAAGTTTGTCAAAACATATTCATGTGACATATCATTAGAAAGAGCATGAAAAGTAGAATCAAGATCTACTTTGTCCGACAAATTTGGAGTTTGCATGTTCAAGTTATGGCCAAAACAAATTTTTTAAATTCATTCCCATTTTGAGGGATTTTCCCATTTTATCTAATATTGACTTGTTAGCTATGTGATCTGGATTTACTAGTGTGCTAGACCCTGAACTTTGGTCATCACCCCAGTGATCTCTAGGTTGCACCTCAGGGCCAGTACCATCTTGGAATTTGAAGTTATCTGTGAAATCCATAGCATCATGGCAACACTCATTGAAATTTGTATGCTTCTTTCCATAGAGATGTGTGTGCAGTGTTGAATTTTTGAGTCCTTTTAAGAAGAGAGAAATTAATCGACTCTGGGTGGGCTTCTCATCTTCTGGGCAACGATTAATGTACTGCTTCATTCTATTTACACAGTCTCTAACACTCTCAGTCTCGCCTTGCTTGAAAGAGTAGATGTTTGCTACTATGTTATGTTGAATCCCTATCAAGGAAAAAGCAGCAATGAATCTCTCTTCCAAAACTTGTAAAGAAGATTTGTCTGAAGCCTCTAGTGCCTGAAACCAAGCAAGGGCCTTTCCCTCAAGAGTGAGCCCAAACCCTTCAATTTGCGTATGCTTGTCAGTCACTTGCTCAACTCGAACTGCTTGCCTAAATGCTGCTACATGGTCATATGGATCTCCCGACCCTTCGTACTTCTTTACCAGTTTCTGAAGAGTTGATGGCCTTACTCATCTTGAATACTCATCATCAGGCCTATGGCCTCTCACTCTCAGTGGTTCCTCTCTTTGGTAAGGTGGTCCATATGCATCCCGAATTGGTGTTGGTCCCCTATTACCTGCCTCACCAACCCTCTCCAAAGATCCTGTTACCCACATTTCAGGAGGTGCATTTATGGGAGGCTGAGTTGTCTCCCATACCCTCCGATTGTCATAGTGAGAGAAACGTTGTTGCGGTGTGATCTGTGGTCGTACTTTTGGTGTAGGATAATATCTTGGTGCTAGAGTTGGGCTACTTGTAGTGGTCCACTTTGAGGTTGATGGTCCCTCTCTAGTGAACTCTCGTAGGGGAGGAGCAACAGTTTCTCCAAGAAAGGCTGTCTCTCCTGGTTTAGCTGTATTAGTAGAGAACACTTTCATGAATAATGGTTGTCCTCTCCACGTGAGCTCATGAATCTCCTTTCAATCTAAGGTTCGGTATTCATTGGCCCATTTATCAATGATTCGGTTCTTGTATCCTCTGCAAGCTTCTCGAAACTACCACAACAAGTGCTAGAGGAAGATCTAGCTCTGGCAATCTAGTTGTGGCATAATACCCTTCTAAAGAGTCCTTATAGACCTCTTGAAGTGGGTCATCCTAAAAGACCTTTGTCACTGGAATTTGTCGTACAAACTCCCATTTGTTCTCAGTCCCCTGATCCATTTTGCTCTTGCCTTTCATGTCCCTTTCCAAATTTAGATCTACAAAAAGTAAATCATCTATGGATGGCTTTGAGGACTGGGCATTGGATGGTCCAGGCATGTCCGGATCAATGAGACAATCATGTCTAGACTCAATTGCTCTGAAAGGCTTTGATAAATGTAGAAACCCAATTAGAGAGCTCTCCTAATTTGTCTACATTCTCTGGATGATAGGTGACTTCGTAGCAAACACCATCTCCACCCATGTACATGTCACCTTGGTCATTGACTAGAGGTGCTCTATCAAGCTCTGAGAAAAAGTCTGCAATCTTAACGAGATACCATTGTTATGGATCCCTAAAGATCTCAGCTCCTTGAGCATTCCTGTAGATATATTGAAGTCTCACATTGAGTGGTAACCCCATGGTGTCGGCTTCAAATGGATTAAAAGATCTTGTGGATGTCCTATTTGGAGCTAAGGGATGACTATTTCACGGCCCTAGATTGTCCATAGACAATGAGCTAGTTGTCCTGGAAAGGGTATCAGATTGGGATTCGAAAAAGGTGTCAACAATATCTGCCAAATTTTCTACCGATTGGGTCCCACTTTCCTGCGTAGGTACTCTAGAAGGTGCCCTAGACCCTATGGCAGTGTCTATATGACCTCCCGACCGCAAGTGCATAAGGTCAAATTTTAAGGATTTTTTTTTTAATCCAAAAATTTTCAAGTTGGCTCAAACTTTGCCAGAACCCATTTTGAACCCCCTCGAACACATTAGGCCAAAAAATAGCGTATTTTTCAGGATCGAAAATCGCCTAAAATTTACCAGTTTCCCATATTGACTCACTATGGGAAAATGGTTCCGGGACCGAAATTTCGACGATGGGTGTTTTCTAACTCCTCTCGAAAAGTTAGATAACCTCCCAATTTTTTGCGGCAGAAAATGAAAAATTTTTCACGCTTTTTTTTTTGGCACCCCCTTATCCAATGCGGTGGCAAATTTTATGGTGCGATGTGTGGGTCTCTCCGCGCGGTGCGCTGTTCACGCACAGCCGCCTTCTTTTATTATTATTATTTTTTTCTCTTTTTTGAAGTGCGTGTGCAGTGAACTCAATGTGTGTGCAGTTGTGAGATTTGCAATGCACGAATTCAATGCGTGTGCAACTGTGAGATTTGCAGCGAATCCAAAATGTTCAGTCTTCATGTGTGTGTACAGATTTCAGTTTCTCTACAGGTGCAGGTTTAATAGGAGAACTAAAATGCAGGTTTAATAGAGAACTAAAATGCACAAAATTAAACATACAGAAAACTAAATTGCGCTAAGAACAGAAAATAAAATGAACATGCAGAAAATTGAAACTATAAAAATTAACCTCACACAGCAAAAATTACCCTCAAACAGAATGACAAAAATGCAAAAATAGGCCTCTCTCTTTCGCACACAAATTGAAATTGGGAGGTTTAGTGTCTACCTCCAATCCTTCCCGTGTGTTGAATCCTTGTCCTGACCTCAAGTGAGAAGCGTAGCTAGCCAATCGCACTCAAATTTCAAGACAAATAAAGAGAATTTAACAACAGATTAGTCTTAAATAAGTACCAAAATTAGTCCCAAAGCCTGCTCTCCTATCCAACAGCTTTGCCACCGATTGGAGCTTAACAAGGAGTCGTAGTGTGTGTATGGTGCTCAACTAATGTAGGCACTCGCTCCCCGCGTACTACCGATCAACAAATGTGTTAAGAAACACAATGTCAATCCAAGGACTCGACCTGATTAGTGCATGAAGGCTTATCCCATGAGGGAGAGCTCACATACACGAACCACCACTTGACGATTCAACCATTCAACACCTCAATCAATCTCTCAATCCCTTAAATCCACTACACTAATCAAGAGAACAAGCAATGCATAGCAATCTCTTAATCCCATTCAAACATTGATTAAATATTAGCTTTCCCTAATGCTAGCAAACCCATAAGCGTGCATCTACTAACCCACAAGCTTAAGCAAGCATAGAATGTAACATTCACAAACCCACAAGCTCATAGAGAGAGTCTATCCATGAATAACTCATTGCCAATGAAGTGGGCAAGAGCTTGCATCAATGGAGACTACACACACACACACTACAAGCATGCATACACAAGAGAAAGAAAGAAGCATTCAACTAATCATAGATTAATCTACTTCAATGATGCTAAAACAGATTAAGAGAAAGAAGTGGAGCTATACTCATTGGAGCTTGATGCTCATTAGAGTACAATAGAGAGAGAGTTAGAGAGTTGCCATAGCTTGAGAGCTCAAGAGCTTCACTCAATAGCTTATGAGAATGGCCAAAAATGTACTCTTTCTTTAGCTAACATCTCTTTTATAGAGATGTCACTAACCCTAACCCTAGGCCTCTTTCACACATGGGCGGACAACCCCATAAGTGAGCTCTCATTTAGAACCCACATTGGCCTAAAACGATTTACATTGCACTTAGAACTCTCATTTAGAATCCACATTGGCCTAAAACAATTTACATTGCACTTCGGCACAAAAATATGAAAAAATTATGTGCGTCTTTATGTTCCCATGGCTATAATCCCGCTCTCTCGCATTAATTGCTTCCGGCCTCCTTCCATAATCCGTGTTCCCGTGAGTGTTCCCGTGGAACAGTGAATTTCTTACAGGGCCCCAAAATGTGCTCCGAATTCTTCTAATGCATGGGATGCACAACAAGACAAAGCACCTACAAACGCGCACACAGACGCGTTTACTCAACTAAAAAAAAAACTTACGGGCGCGTCTATTTCCACGTCTATTAGCGCGTCTCTAGACCCGCATCTAAAGGCGCATTTAAAAGGTAGCAAACAAATATGCCTTTATACGCGCTTATATATGCATATATAGACATGCATATAGACGCGCAAATAGACGGTCGGAGAGAAATTTAAAAAACAGATAGACGCCCTTTTAGACATGCTTATATAGGTGCATATAGACGCACAAATAGACGATCGGGGAGAATTTAAAAAACATACAGACGCATGTATAGATGCGTTTATACACGCAAACCAGACGCAGAGTAGACGCGTTTATAGACGCTCAAATAGACGCATCTTGAATAGACAAACGTGTATATAGACGCGCTACAGAATATTTTTTAAATTTTGTGTGCTTTAACAGAATGCTGTGTATGTTGTGTATGCTATGTAGTTACAGGAATCCTATTTCCACATTGTGTAATTCAATTCTTACAGCTAATCGTATTTTTATTAGCACTCTTGCAAGCACGTCTATAGCCGAAATTTCAATTATGCTAAAAGTAACACTTTTATAATAAAATAATCATCTTATATGCATACCTCTATGCATGAAATTCAATTATGCTAAACGTAACACTTTTATATTAAAATAATAAACTTTTATGCATACCTCTATGCAAGAAATTCAATTATGCATAATATAAAAATCAATTTCTTTAGGATTACAATGAATATCTTTCAATTAATCTAGGATGATAATTCCTAGAATATGGTAGAAAGTCCTCTTTTCATGCTTTGAATGAAATTATTTTATGCGTAATTTTTATAAAAATTTTGCCATAGCTCCGCTGCTATGACTGATAAATCTCAATTTTTCTAAGCGATAAAGCTTATCATTAAGGAAATAATTAGAATGATCCCTAATTGGATCATTAATCCATAATGGATTGAATCATCAATATTCATGAAATACATAAACTAAAAGCATAGAAAAAAGCCATTAATTTGGCCTCAAGCATAGATTAATCTTAGATTGAGGAAAAGCTTTATGAAAAGCTTCATTTGGATTGAGAATGGGTCATGAGTATGACCATTTCTTGAGTGAGAGAGAGAAACTACATAAAAACCATTTGAATTAAGCATAAATGGAAATTTATGTAATTCTTAACTATCATTAATCAATTAACTTCAATAACATTCATCAAATTATGTAACTCTTCACTACCATTCATCAATTAACTTCAATAGCATTCAAAAACCATTCCAATTAAGCTTCTCAAGCTTGAGAGGGGTTGAGAAGAGAGAAGCATTGAAAAATTATACAAAAGGTCAAAATTCACCATTTACCTTACAAATTGCTTGATTCTTTGTTCACGGTAGAGGCCCCCAACCAATCAATTAGTTAAGTATGTTGATGGAGCCACCAATGGGGATTGAAGAAAGAGGAAAGTGTCAAAAACTAGTGAATTATTAATGAATTCACAGTTCTTGGCTTAGGTGGAGTAGAGTAACAATGCATAAAACACTATATATTTTTCAAAAAGGGGGAGGCTTCTATTTATAGGGAAAATTGAGCTTCTAACCTAACAAACTGATTCTAGAATTTTCCAAATCAGTTTGGTCAATATTTGACCATTTGATTCTAGAATTTTCCAAATCAGTTTGGTCAATATTTGACCATTTTTAGGTCAGTTAAGTTAACTTTTTGGAACTAGACTTGAATGAGGAGAGAGGAGAGATGAAATATCTTAATTTTTATGAGTTTAAAACTCATTCAAGCATGTGAAATATGCATCTCCTTTAATGGACTCCCCTTCCTTACATATGTGTCATAATGGAATGATTATACCCAAAATATCTCATATTTTTAATATTGCTCATAGTTTTTTACTAATAAACTTTGTATATTTTCAACTCTTCATCTTATGTGAGCATTAACTCATTTTTGGATACCCAAAATATCTCATATTTTTAATATTTCTCATAGTTTTTTACTAATAAACCTTGTACATTTTCAACTCTTCATCTTATGTGAGCATTTACTCATTTTTGGAGATCGAACCCTAACCAATCCATCACTGTACGTTCTAAATTGATGACATTTCTATCATCTCATATGCATGATTTATTTTTGAATATATTTCATTGTTGTAAATGCATGTAGTGGGATTGTGTAATGATGTATACTGTAATGTACTATGAGATGGTTTAAAGAAAATAGTTCTTAATTTTGTAAAGGAATTCAGTTTTTCTTTACCATGCGTGTATTAATCCGTGTATGGCAGCGTGTATAGATGCGTGTATATAAACACATTTATACACACGTTGATAAATGCAAATATACACGCGAATTTAAATGCCAAAATACACGCGCCCGATTCTATTCAAATATATGCGCGACCATACACAATAACCATAGCCAAGCGGACATTGTTATGGAAGTGCTGTCGCCCCCACGGTGTTACCCTAGTTATATGTCGACAGGTCCGCCATTTGGTCTGAGCTACAGAAGTTCCCAAGTGAGGGAAAAGTGAGCGCTCATAAAGTTCTATAAAATCCTTCTTCACAGACTCGCTTGCATCTTGAAGGTGAGAAATCATCATGGATAAAACCAATTCCTGCTGCGAAGCCATAAAGTAGATTAAGAAGAAAGGAGATCGATGGAAGTAAGATTACTGCGAGCGACCAGTAAGAGTTACGACTTATATAAAACAAGGAGCTAGCGTAACCTAGAAGGAGATTAAGAAGAAAGGAGATCGATGGAAGTAAGATTACTGCGAGCGACCAGTAAGAGTTACGACTTATATAAAACAAGGAGCTAGCATAACCTAGAAGTCAACGGGGTATCTTGCCACTGAAGTTTTACCGTCTTTCCATGATTTGGTTTTGGCACAAATTTCTATAGAAGGCTTACATGAGATACATTATGAACTTTGAGATGAGGAGATAAAAGAAGCTCGTAGGCTAAGTCACCTACTTTCTTTGAATTCAGATAAGGCCCACAATATCTGGGGGATAATTTCTTATACTTCCTAAGAGATAAAGAGCTTCTTTTGGGCCGTACTCGAATGAAGACCAAAACCTTGATATCCAAAACACCAATTTTCACTTCTGAACTCATTGTTCTGAATCCTTAAAACAGGTGGAACTCCTGAGAAGTATTCTAGGGAAAGGGTCTTCCTTTTTTAAATAGAATCTTTCTGTTATTTTAGAGAGGGAATAATTATAAGATCAGAAAGGGAGATTCTTACTCCTGCATACCTTGGAGATTGGGGGGAGGAATCTTACAGTGAGCATGAAGCGCTTCCTGCCCACATGATGAACTAGAAAAAAGAAAAAAAGAGGATTACTAATGAACTGAGAAGAGAAAAAGAAGAGAAAAAGAGAGAAGGAAAGAGAGTAGAAAAGGCATGCACAGCGGGGATAAAAGAGAGGAGAAATGAGAGGAAAAGAGAGGAGAAAAAGAGGGGGATAAAAGAGAGAAAAAGAGAGGAGAATAGAGGAAAATATAGAGTGCAATCTATTTTTTCAATCATGCTTTCCCTTACCATCATTAATGCAATCCCCTTCTTCAATCATGCAATCCCTTTCTTCATTCATGTAATCCCTTTCTTCATTTATGCAATCACTTATTTCCATGAAAGGAGAGGAAAAGAGAGGAGAAAAAGAGAAAAAAAAGTGGGGATAAAAGAGAGGAGAAAGGAGAGTAAAAGAGAGTAGAAAAAGAGAGGAGAAAGGAGAGGAAAAGAAGGAAAAGAAAGGAGAAAAAAAGAGAAAATAGAGGAGGGGAGAGGGGAAAAAAAAAGAGAAAAAAAACACAACGTCTATCTACGCGTTTAACAGCCCGTCTATAGACGTGGCTACCTGTTTTCAGCACAGAGTAAAGGCGTCTATAGACGCGCTTTTAGATGCACTTTTAGACGCTCTCAGATGCGTCTATAGACGCGTTCTGACAGACATACTATTCAAAAAGACGAAAAGGACATGCGTTGCGCGCCCGACGTGCCCGACACAAAAACACAGTTGTTGTACAAAAACAGTCGTTTCAAAGAGAGCAAAGGACGAATCAAACGAGAGCAACTTTCAAAGAAGATCAACCCTAAAGAGACTTACCTTGGATAGAGGTATGGAAGCTTCTTGTCCTTCTTCAAAGCTGTTTCTCTTTCTTCTCTTCCTTGTTCACCCTCTTCTCTTGTGTGCTTGGAGATGATTGTGTAAGCATGGAGATAATTGTGGGTGCGTGAAGATAAGTGTGGATGCTAGGCTGTGAATCTGTTAATAACAAAGCAAGCACGTTAAAAGTTGTCATGTAGGCTGTAATGCCTGTGACCGACGGCAGACCGGATGGCCATATCCGGGGCTCAGTGGGAGAGGATGCCCATGCGGAGTCATGGGCGGCCAGGCTAGTGTGGACGGCAGGCCACACACTATATAGCCTGGGGGATGAGGGGCAATCCTCATTCTTCCTCTATGGCTGGGTGGTGAGCCAGAGGCCGTCCCCTCTCATGGTAACGCCCATAGTGGCGTTACAGATATCTAACACTGGTATCAGAGCGTGGTTCGAGGGGATCGTGAGAGTCCGCGCGCGAACAGGAGACCGGAGCCCACTCGATGGTTTTCATCCACAATCTTCTCACCCTTATCTCCACAAGGGAATGTGTGGAGGGAGGGGGGCCAAGATTTTTTGAAGGGAAGAACTCTTTCTCTCTCTCTCTCTCACTCTCTCTCCCCGGCACACACAGGAAGCAGCATCGCAGGCATTTTTCTCGTGGATCGGAGCATCCCGGAAGCATCCTTGTAGAGGCCCGCAACAACGCAGAACAATTCGACAGGCGACCGTAAAGGGGGGTGACTACTATTATTCTCTCTCCACCACTGCTCATTTTTATTAGCATTTTTTTTTAGTAATTTCCGAGTTCTCGCATTATTTTTTGCAAGAATTAAAAATATCTGCTAGGCGTAGTGTGTCCCCACCGCCTTCTACTTCTCTAGGTTTTTCCAGTCTCTTGTCCTCGGTCGCGGGTTTGACCCCGACCAAATTGTCAGGCCGTACACGCCCGACCGTTGTTCGGTCCGGAGCGTGCTTATCGATCACTCGTGATCCGCCAGCGCCCTCCTCGTCTATTGACCTCGTCTTAGGACCCAGCAAGCCCGCAGCGGCCGCATTGGCTGATGACCCCTTTCTGGCCGATGAGCCAGACACTCTTGAGCCGTCGCACAGAGAAGAGAACACAATCATTGATATATGCATGGATGCGAGTATAATCCAAGCCTCCAAGAGATGTCACAAAGTGCGTTGTTTGGTCTCTTGAGGTTGGAAATTTATTCTCCTTTGGAAGCATCTTCGACAAAAGCCTATCGACAAAATAATAAAATACATTAATATAAAAAATGATTTCTTTTTATATATCTATAATAGAAGTAGACAATTTATGAAAGTAGAAAACTCACTTGAGAAGTGCATTCAAACTTGCATTGCTGTATATACCTTATGCTTTAAGCTTTATGCATAAGCCTCATGCATAAGATTTATGCTTTATGCTTAAGGCCTTATGCTTAAGCTTTATGCTTTATGCCTTATGCTTTAAACTTTATGCATAAGCTTTATGCTTTATGCTTAAGGCCTTATGCTTAAGCTTTATGCCTTTTCCATAAGCTTATATTTTGTTAATATTTGATTACTAATCTTTTATATGTATGCATTACTAGTCTTCTTAGTATTTTCTTAGTTTGTATGTATGCATTACTAATCTTTTTCTCACCCTTTTGTTGGTTTTGTAGGTCTTCTAATCCTCTCTTTCAACATCAAGAAAAAGAGGTAGGTGCTTTCATATCTTTTCTCTATTATTATTGCACCCTTGAGTGCTAGTGGGGATTTGTTTTGTAGGTTTACCTATAAGCTTTATGCATAATGCTCATGCATGCTTTATGCATAATGCCTCATGCTTAAGGCCTAATGCTTACGCTTAATTCTTTATGCATAATGCTCATGAATGCTTTATGCATAAGGCCTCATGCTTAAGAGCTTATGCTTAAGCTTTATGCTTTATGCATAAGCTTCATGCCTTATGTTTTAAGCTTTATGCATAAGCCTTATACATAAGCTTTATGCTTTATGCTTAAGGCCTTATGCTTAGGCTTTATGCTTTATACATAAGCCTTATGCATGGGATTTATGCCTTATGCTTTAAGCTTTATGCATAACCGAACAACAATTTGACCCTTAATTTTCAGAAATGGCCTCACATGAGAGTGTAGATAACTTTATTTGTCAAAGAGATGAAGTAAAGAAAGTTAGTTCATCATAAGATGAATAAAGTCTATGTTCAGATACTTGGGAGATTCCGCATGGGGTGGCGGATGTTGAAATATACAAGTGAATAGGGTGTGTGTGGGAACAAGCTCTTGGATAGAGGCTGTAAAAGAGGAGATGTAATTGTGAAAGAACCTGTGAAAAGGTTAGAAGAATCTACTGGGAGAGAATAATGGGTAGCATGAGGGAATTTAGGAGTGTGGAGTTATTCTGGGAGATATTCAGGGAAAAGAGAAGAGGTGGAGAGAATCAGGCAAAAGGTGGAGATATTCTGGAAGTGAATCATGGAGAAATCAATGGGATTAGATGCTTGATGTAAACTCTATAAATTGAGGCATAGCCCTAATGAGAATTTGCTAGTTTTTGAGTATCCATGCCTACATTAATCTATTTGCTAATTATTCACTAATTACGTCTTAATCATTTCTTAATCACTTTGTTAATTATGTTGATTCTAGTGTTTGATCCACCATAGCTCATCATTATGCTCAAATTTCAACATGGTATCAGAGCCATGCCTAGAATCAACTAGATTTATGAGCCCATTAGTGAATTAATTAGGATTAGTATGTAATTAGCAAAAAAATCAATTTTTAGTGAGTTCTTCATCTTCCCCTTCACCCCCAGCCAGTGAAGGGTCTCTAGCACTTAGCACACATCAAATTAGGTCACAAGCTTTATACACAAGCTAGCCTACACACTTAGCTTCATGCTCAGCGAAACGACGCATCAAACCGCGTAGAATTCAGGGAGAAATCGTCATTTTTGTAGGCGCCTGTTTCTGGGAGTAAACTGCAGATCTTGAGCTCATCAGTTCAAATCTTTCTAATTCCTCTTAGCCCAAGGGGTAATCAAGCATGCTCTACAAGCTGGTGAAGACAGAAATCAATTTCATCAAGTCTACAGAGAGATCCAAGCTCTTCATCAAATCTGCAGGTGACTTTGGTAAAAACAAAGATTAAGCTTTCATTATTTGGTCAAATCTTGTGTTTCTTGGCTTAATCCTCTACTAGACTCATTTCTATTGATGCCTTTGAAAGCATTTGAGCTCATTTGAAGTGGAAGGCACCAGATCTGGACTCCCCGCATACTCTGTTTTTTGCACACAAACCAGAGCATTAATTTACTAATCAGTGATTAATCAGTGCTAATCACTGTACTTTGGTGCAATTGAGGGTTCAAATTAACCATTAGGTATCTGATACAGATCCCTATAACTTCAGATTGCAAATCGGAGTTGGTTTGATACTCCAACCATCCCGTACAAATTGGTTACCCTCGATTTAATGTAATTTCTGGAAAAATTGTGCTGATAAATTTGTGAAAATCATCATTTTGCATTTAACCCTTGGTTAATGCCTGTAAATCTCACTCAAATTCAAGATTATTCACAGCCAGAGTTGCATTTGGAATGTGCATGAGAATGAATGCTATACGCATTATGTATTGGGCACATTGCATCAGTGTAAAAATGGGAACAGACACTGCCCTTGTCCAGAATAAGGCAAGAGGTAAGACCTCCCGCATAGATTTGGGTTTGCATTGCATAATGACAAAAGATAAACATCAAAAGCCCAAAGGAACTGTCAGCAAAACATTGAAACATGTTGCTCACATGGAGCAAAATGACCTGACGGACGAGCTCATGGCCCCAGCCATGAAAGAAGAAGAATATCTCTTCCCAAGAAGAGGATCCACACCAAGAAGATCTAAAGGAAGACATGGACACGAGAAGAGAAGCTGCCACAAGAAGAGAAGCTGCCCCGAGAAGACTGAAAGAAGAGACGGCCGCGTGGAGAGAAGCTGCCACGACAAGAAGACTGAAGACAAAAGAAGATGTGAGGCTCCAAAGAGTGAGGAGCCATGTGAAAATCTCTGAGAGAGAGAGAGAGAGAGAGAGAGAGAGACCCCACAACCCAATGTAACCTGCCCCAACAAAGTAAAACCACCTCTGAGCCACCGCGATGATGTAGGCCACGTGGTAGATGTATGTGTGAGCACTTTAGTCAAGGTCGCGGGCACTTATAGTAGCCTTGGACACATAGAGAGAGAGAGTGTCAAGGACTATGGAGTTTAGGGACTTGAGGCATTGGTCGCGGACTGTCAAGTAAGAGAGAAACTTGATACAGGGTCCAGGTGTGCTGAGATAACTTGAGGGGAGGAGTAGACACTGGTCGCGGACTACCAAGTAAGGGGAGGCAAACTTGGTATAGGGTCTAGGTGTACTAGGAGTATTCACTTGAGGGGAGGTGTTGAAATATACAAGTGAATAGGGTGTGTGTGGGAACAAGCTCTTGGATAGAGGCTGTAAAAGAGGAGATGTAATTGTGAAAGAACCTGTGAAAAGGTTAGAAGAATCTACTGGGAGAGAATAATGGGTAGCATGAGGGAATTTAGGAGTGTGGAGTTATTCTGGGAGATATTCAGGGAAAAGAGAAGAGGTGGAGAGAATCAGGCAAAAGGTGGAGATATTCTGGGAGTGAATCATGGAGAAATCAATGGGATTAGATGCTTGATGTAAACTCTATAAATTGAGGCATAGCCCTAATGAGAATTTGTTGGTTTTTGAGTATCCATGCCTACATTAATCTATTTGCTAATTATTCACTAATTACATCTTAATCATTTCTTAATCACTTTGTTAATTATGTTGATTCTAGTGTTTGATCCACCATAGCTCATCATTATTCTCAAATTTCAACAGCGGATATTCGAGAAACGAATCCGACACCACTTTCCATGTTTTCAAAAGAGATTTGGTTCGAAGGCATGTTTTTAGAAGAGATTTTCTATCTTTGAAGATTTCGTGCATGATAATCTACTAATTCTCATGGGATGTTGTTTTTTGGGCTTCTTCCAGAGCCTTGAGGATTTTATGTGCAAGATAGAGAGAGAGAGAGATTTTGAGATTCGGGTCGGCCGTCCTTAGACAGGGAATGCCGAACATAGATTGTGATTTATGCTCTCTGGGAACCATTTGGTAGAACGTAGAGTGGATGAGTTTTACTAGAGGTATACCGGAGATAGCCGCGACGTCTACTAGAGTGGTGGTTGGGTGGATCCGAGCTGGAGAAAGGCCCTCTTGGCTAGATCTTTTGTTTGTGATTCTCTCTAGGATTTTTTCTGGATTTTTGTATTGACAAATATTACTATTACTTTGGATTTTGCAAACGAATATGATTTATTGAAAAACTCTTCGTTTTTCTGAAGTATGAGTGATTTTTTTTCTCTGTGATTTAGGAAATTTTATGTTAGAAGATAGAACAGAATATGGGTACGTTTCACTTTTGTGTGCACGCACGGAGGATGCCCAGTTCCATACGATGCCTTGTGTGGAGACAAATTACACATCGTGTGGTTCACTTGCACATCTACAGATGGTAGATCTTGATGCAAGTCACCAAGAGATAGTGCCATGGCAACGCTATGAGTATGTGACACACCAGCTCTCTAGAGTGGAGGGCAGTCCATGAAGTTGTAGCTCATGGGACAAACATACACCACATTGTCCCTTCATAGCCACATTTAGGGAGCACATCTACCCCTATATACGGCATGTCATTGTGCCAACTGGCAGGATCATGAGTTTCGAGCGAGCATGCCTAGCAGAGTTTCCTATTGATGTGGTCGACTATGTGGTTGATTTTGCATAGAGCTACACCTTCATACCTTTTCAAGAGATATAATCTGAGTATCACTTCTTGGAGCAGGTAATGGTTATATTTCATAATATTTGTTTCGTGTTTAAGCTATATTACTTATTTGATTTTTTGTGTCCTAAGTTTCTCTCTTGCTTACCTCACTATTATGGTCCACATTAGCTACCGACATACAGAGGCCCATGTAGATGGGATACCGAGTACCCTCGAGGCCCGTGTCATTATTCAAGATTATCATTTCTATATCAGTGATGATCATTCACATGATGTGCATTTTGTGCAACATTGTTTTCGTCACCATGATGATTTTTTATGATATTGTGGAATCACACATGGCCAGCATGGGTTTGGTCGAATGGTTGTGGTGCATAGTTCAAGTCGTCTCGCGAGGACAATTCTATTAGCTCTACAGGTAGTACTTATGGTTCTCTTATATTTGCAATTAAACTAAATTCACTAGAACATCCTAAAGAAAACAATAACTAAGACTTTGTTTTATGGATTTATAGGTGGCATGTGCAATCTAGTATCCAAGTGATTTGGTCATTCTTTGAGACTAGTCACGAGAAGGGCGAGCATGATCGTGTGGGCGCGTGTATGAAACGTGCCCTCAGGCATCATCAACTACGAGGCAGGATGCTGAGCGGTTCAGAGATGCGGGCCATGTGGTCGAGTGGTGCTCCCAACATTTATATGGGAGTGCCCAAATGTGATGCTCAGATTGTCAGGAGATTTTTTTGGCATGTAGATGGTGGCATGACTGACCGTAGAAACTCCCATGATTGTGACACAATACCTGGCACCTTGGGCTTACATTCATCATCACGTGAATGGTGGCCTCCATGATTTACACACCGTGGTTTGCATGCTTCTGTAGAGCATGTATGGATGGCGATTGGTCACATTGTGCCTCGAGAGGATGGGCAGGTGCATGGATACAGATAGTCCTCTCCCCTGAGCATCCTTCACATCCATTGTTGTCCAATGAGCACACAGGTTGTGTGTTCATGGCCAGTTATGATGACTTGATAGATTTGCTATAGGAGGATGATGTATTTGCTGTTATTGTTGGCAAGGGAAATAGCAAGGGAGTAAACTACTATATCTGATGAGTTTCACTAGGCCAAAGTGCATCCTTGACCAGGATATAGTGGATGATCCAGGGTTTTCTTTTGATGCCCATAGCATGATTGCGGCAAGCTAGTTCTACCAGTAGATTCGACTTCATCGGGGGAGTCTTGAGTTCCAGCAGTGGAAGAGGGAGTTAGAGGCATTTCAGTTCTCTCATCTAGTGGTTGATACTAGGCTCACTCTTGATCGATTACAAAGCTGAAAAAAGAGTTCTCACCCTCGTTTTCGACTTCAAGTGGATGACCAGGAGAGCATTCTAGAGCATTTGAGAGCTAGGAGAGGGTGCTCGTGACTAGATCTCTATCTTTATAGTGACTAAACTCAGACTAGTTGGGTTGGCTCACTTACATTGTACTTATATTTATTGGTACTCACTAACCTCAAAATAGGTGGGGTAGCTCATTTTCATTATTCCTTGATCTTTTGAGTTGATGGCTAAACCCAGAGTGGCTTGGTTAGCTCACATTCTGATGTACTTAGTTGATGTTTTTATCATATGAGTTTTTTCATTATTGAGGATCATTGCATTTTAGTTGATGTTCATGGTTTTTTTATTTTTTAAACACTTTAGCTATCATATTGTTTGTTGAAAATCCCCATGCCATCATACCGTAACATGCTCTGTTGGGAAGAAAAATTTGCAAGCATGTGTGGGGGGGACCCACCCCCACATGCCCACAATGTCTGGTCCCCATTAGAGCATGTTGCAGTACAATGGTATGAGGAAGAGGGGGATTTTCCATGGCCTCTTAAGAACCAAGAGACTTGAAAAATGTGCACTCGGCACTAATTACTAACCCAAACATGCTCCGATGGGGACCAAACTTTGCAAGCACATAAACAATATCGTGAAGGCTAGCATTGCCTCCAAGTCGTCCGACATGATATGTAATGTAGACGATGTGTCTCTAGTAGTCCTGACCACTAACTTGCAGTCTATCTCCGCGATGAGGTCCACAATAGATGAGCGGCCCTCCTCATGGCCCTCCTCATGTGACTCCATGTTAGAACCTAAGCCTAGCACAAACGGGCAGGTTAATGTGAAAGGCCAATGTGAAAGGTCCAATGCTTAGTGATAAGTAGCAGTAATGATGCTATAAAACAATGCTAATGAGCCTGCTAATTTGTTGCTAATCCAAATCAAGAGAGCAAGGAGAGTGAAAATGACGTGTGACAATGAGGTGAAAAAAAAACCTTTCTGGTTTTTTAACCTTGATCGAGGTTCGGTGGCATACATTTTAGGGTTTGCAAGATGTACGCTCTGGATGTACATAACGATTTTAGGGTTAGTGAGATAAATGTCCAAGATATGCATTTGATGTTAGGGTTTAGGTTGGATGGTGACATGGATGGTGACTTGAAACACGGACCTCTTGGCCTGGCGTTAGTTGGTATCACGTTCAAGATATGGTGCTTAACACTTAGGATGCATGTGTTGTGTTCTGATTGATGGTGATATCACGATCGCGGTACTCCACCTGAGTTGCGTCAATGTCCTAATTTTAGAGAAAGTGAACGAAAGTGAGTACCCTCATCTTGCAACCACCCAAGAAGGCTCTACAAATGAGGGGAGTGTGCCTCAAATTCTATATTTACAAGCACCATGACAACAGAAGGTAGCAGAACCTCCACCATAACCTCGATGTGGCCGCCCCAAGGGACCTGATTGGAAGAAGGCTCCTCATCCTCCAAGGCCTTAGAACCCGAATGTGCCACCATGTGCACCACGGAGGAGAAGGAAATATGGAGTCCAGGCACTCCAGGAGATACACAGATTTTAAAAATCTATAGATCTCCTTATTCCCAAGTCACCTTTCACACGTCTTGTAAAAGAAATCATATATAGTTACTCTCAAGTCTATCGTGTACAAAGCTTTACCTTGGAAGCTTTACAAGCAGCTACAAAATATTTTTTGGTGACATTTTCTGAGGATGCAAACATCTATGCTATCCATGCCAAGGGAGTTACTATAATGACAAAGGAGCTTAAATTAGCTAGGCTTTTGTGTCATGATGAAGACTTGTAATCAATAGCGCTACTATGTAAAAGCTTATCCTTATCAATAGAAAGCTCTTTTTTCTTTCTTGTCTCATTTCAATGTTGTGCATTCATTGATTTTTGTTTTGGAACATATTTTAAAATTTTTTAGTTTGAAATATTTTATATTAATGTACCATGTGCAAAATTGAACTTGATTGCACCATGTTTCTCTCTGAGTTAAAAAATACAAAAGTGCATTTTTTTGTAAATTCTTCTAGAGAGTTTAAAGATTTATATTTTTTTTGTTCATTTCAATAAAAATTTTGAATTCTAAATTTGCAACTAAAATATTCAGAGAAAATTAGATTTTTTTCCAAATTATCTGAAACATTTTTTTAGAGTCCATAGGCCTTCCAAGCCCTCCCCCATGCCTCGGGGGAGGCTTCGTGTGCCTAGAAGGCCCCAAGCTAGTAGGGGGCAACCTAAGGCCTGGGGCCTTCTGGGCACATGCAGACCCCCCTCTCGGGGAGAGGGCATGGAAGGCCCATATAGGCTATAAACAAACATAATTACCAAATTTCAATTAATTTTGACTACAAAATTGAACTCACTCCATCAAATGTAAATTCATAATCAATTGTGCACAATAGAAAGATTCACTTCATGGTAAATTCAACTACAAAAATTAAAATTGCCCACCTCGTAGATAATTCAAAAAAGTGTATTTTTATTACCAAAAGACTATTACATAATAATATTTACAATTTACATCCCAATTTTTTTTAGTCTTTTGATAGCTTCTTTTGAGGCCTTATGCCTTCTCTTGTTGAGGGGAAGAGTGTCCACCATGATGGAATGTACAATGCACGTGGCATCTCTCCCTCCTACACTTTTGGTGATGGTTGTATTGACAAAGACCTTGGGTGCGTAGCCTTCTAGAAAGGTTGCAAAAATAGCCTCCCCCCTTTCTTGGAGATGTTAGACAAGCGCAACACTTTGCATAAGGCCTTGAGAGAGCGAGAAGTTGGAATCCTCCCAAAGGGCTAAAAGCATCGTGGGGGTCAACCACAATGTCTTTTATTGGAATACGTCCCATGTAGAGTTAGTTCCAAAGGGATCCCTTGTGCCACCCTTACGATGTGCTCCAGCATCCAACTCCATGACATGCTACATACAAACCACATTTTAGTAATCAATCATGCCACATGAATAGGAGTAAACAACTAGGGATTATTAACTTATCGAGTGTAGTTCATCAGATGCTATCACATCTGGCTACTCGATGTTGATTGATGACTTGTTCTCCTATAATTGTTGAGGAGGCGAATGCACCAAACTGGACTTGGGGCAAGCTAACTTCCTTGTACTTCTTTGAATTCCTCCTTAGACACTTGACCCTGCTCAACTTCTTGTATTTGCCCTTGAACAAATTGGATACTCTCTAATACCGTACCATCAACTGGTACAAGTTGCTTCATCATGTATTGAGAGGCTCTGTTGTCAAGTGGACAATCCATCCCAATGGTAGGGAGAGACAAGCACTCATCTTGCGAGTGCATCCACAGCCGCCATTGCTGATGACCCTTCTCCACTGGCCCATGAGGTGGTACCTTCATTTGTTTCTGCCTCTTTGTGTTGTTGAAGAAGAACCTAGGACAGAGCTTGCTCTGCCACTTGATCAAGGATCTCGGGCTTTGGATCTACCTCCATGCCCTTAAATCAGCTAGGGCAACGTCACCAACCTCAACCTCATCATTGGACTCTTTCTTATTCAACATGAGAATGAATGTTGAGATCCATGAGAAAAAGTTGGTGATGTTTTTTTTCTTACCAAGGGCAGCCTTTTGTTGAGTGGAGAGAATCTTGAAGTGCCCATCTTCTTGTATAGCTTGTTGGTACCTACTTAATCTCTTCCGATAGTTTGCATCAGATTTGCTGATGTAGCATAGAAGCTGGCAAGAGAACCAAAGAGTGTTACTGTCAAGGTTGATCACAAAAAAGGGATTTATGTATGTTTCTATATACTCCAAGGTCTCCTTGTAGTCATGTTCAACCAGGATGATAGTTGCTTCGAAATCAATGGTGCAAGAGAAAATGTGAAATAACTCTTGCTGGTGGCCAACCTACTCAATCCTCTCAAAGAATGCAAGAAAGTTTTCATACCCCATGGAATGATCCATTAGGATCACTAAGAGTGCAAGCCAAGATGTAGGGAATATATGCTAGCAAAGTGCACGCGAGTTCTAATGATATAAATAACAAAAATGAGGGAAGTTCCCTATTAATAGAAAAAATCAAGGTTTGAAATCAAAACATTCACACTTAATGAGAAAGGGCTGACTGTCCAAAATACTTTATTAACCGTAGTCATTTTAATTATAATACTTAATATAAGTAATATATTTAATCAAACATATCCAAATAATAAGTTTGTACAAACTTATCCAAATTACACTTATTGGCGATCATTCAACCTTGATCCAAATAGTGCCATTCATTCCATTATCAACCAAAAAGGGAAAAGTTTGATTACAATGAAAAATAATCTCCCAATCTACACAAACACATATGAACAAATATCACGAGAGTATGGATGGTTAAGAAAAATCAACTCAAAATTGAATGAGGAAAAAGCTAATACCTTTTGATGTTCTATCTTGAAGCTTCCAGCTTGTACTTCCTTAAATCCCATGATTAGTAGGTGTTCTCAAATGTCTGCTAAGCTCCATTCTTTGCTAGCATTGACAAGGTCAATGGTGCCATTTGGTAGTTCTATGGGTTAGTCAACACCCTCACATGACTCCAATGGTATCCACTCCCCCTTTTTCTTCATCCATTGCTTGTAGTGGAATCAGACGTATAAATTTGAGTGTGCTTTGAAGTATCAAAGTTTGATACTTGAAATCACAACTCTACAAGAATTAAGATTTCCCTTATGCACCCCTTCCACTATATCCCCTTAATTTTAAAATAAACCATTCATTTACTCATATTTCAATTTCTTACCAATAAACATTGCTGGAGTGGCTTGTGGTGTGGCAAAGCTTACAAAACACGTGCACAAAAAGATGAATGGGAGCATACCAACTAAGACCTATTGATCGAGAGTGCTTTGTAAATTTTAAAGAGGATTGGATGTCACTAATCATGTTTTGTTTGAAGGTATCTATACTCCATTTGTCTAGGAGTGGCCATTCTATATTGCCTAATGAGGGAAATGGAAGCTTTTCAAGTCTTCCGTAGTCTTTAGGCCTAGAGGGAACTATATAAGAGTGTGTGAAAAAGAATATTCTATTGCCAAGAAGTGTCCTAGGGTTCTTGTTGGGAAACAAAACCTCACCAATGGTGGAATGGAAAGCACTGAACGTCCCTATTATTCTCTTCAATGGTTATTCCTTCATATAACTTTATGGGAACATGTCAGTGTACACAAAAGTGCCAAAACAAATAAGTGAACAACAAGGGTATAACAAAATAATTTGAATAGAACCACATTAGCATGACAAAATACTTACAATTACAAGAAAACTTGGTTTTTGCCATTTTAGGAGAGGAAGATGAATGTCTGAAGCCATATAGACATGTTGAAGCACTCCCACCATTCCTTCATTTCTAGTTTTTTTAAAAGCTAGCAATCTTCCCTTCCAATGATGTTCCAAAACACCACAAGATTTAACTCTGTGTGGCCCTCTTAAGCTTGGTTGTAAATAATTCAATCATTAACCCTCAATCTTTATCCAATCCAAATTATACTTTGCTCATTCCTAGAGTTGTTAAGAACATACTCAGAGATGGAATCACTAGGTCTCCATAAAGATGTTTCCCTTGTTGAGAACTTTCTTGCAAGAGTTTAAAGTCTCTTAAGTAGAATTAGAGGAGGAATAGGGAGGTTAGAAGGTTTCTAGAGGATTAGACAATATCTTAGAAGGCCATTAAACCTTGCAAAAAGATTTATAAGTGATTGAAGAGGGATTAAAGAGGTTATAGCAAGATTAGTAGAGATATGAAATCTTGCAAGAGGGTTAGACAATTTCTACAAGATTAAGGAGAGATTAAAGACACACAAGAGGATTGGAGAGAAATTACAAGGTCACAACGAAGATTAGAAAGAGATCAGAAGGTGGCAGGAAAGATTAGAGAGGAATGAGAGAGGTTATCGCAAGATTAGTAGAGGTATGGAAGCTTGAAATAGGGTTTGAAACTTGCTGCAAGATTAAGGAGAGATTAAGGACATACAATAGGATTGAAGAGATATTACAAGATTACAACAAAGATTAGGTGGTGGTAGGAAAGATTAGAGAGATTCGAGAGATATAAGACTAATGGTTTGCATGTGTAATTATTTAAAGAGCATAGAAAGGGGCTAGGAAGCTTGGAGAATCCTTTTTTCACTATAGAATAATATGGAAGCACTTTTTAAGGGAAAAAATCTAGTCACCCGTGACTCTCAAATAGTGTGCTCGACCCCAAAATGCTTAATTGTTTCCCCCCTAGAAAGTTTGATCCAACTAGTGACTCCGGAGTCTGATCGACAAGGTTGAAAGCTTATCGGTCATGAAGCTAATGGAATGAGGATTTAGGCCAATGATTGAAAATGAGGATTGACAATTGTTACTAGATTAGTGATATGGTAATTGGAAACGTTATGTATATGCTAAGTGGGTAGACAAGAGATGCAAATAGAAATCACTAATGTAAAGTATATTTTTACATAATAATGATGGTAGATAATTGTAACCTTTTGAAAAGCGGGTAGATAATAAAATTAATTGTAACCACACGATACATTACTTTAAGATTAAAAAACATTAGCTTTCTGATTTGTAACAAAGTTATGAGAATCAGAAAGCTAATGATTACAAAGATAACATCATATTTGGAAGTAGATAATTTAAGCAAAGGATCCAAACAATTAAACATGATTCAAAGTCCTAATGGCTTTGGGAATTTGAGAGACTTTCAAGAGATCAACAATCTAAAAGGTCCTTCAATATACCTAAAGGACAAGGAAGTGAAAGGAACTATGTAAAAACTTATTCATGGCTAGTTGTATCAAAAGTAAAATCAGAAGAGGGAGGAAAGATTCTATTATTATTTATCAACTTAGACAAATAAAAGAAACATGATAGGGGGATGTTCCAAAGTCTACTAAGAGCTAAGATTTTGAAGTTAATGAAGATAGTGATCGGTATTTTTTTCCTCCTTTTTTGGACCTTGTGGGAAGATAGGAATGGCTACTTCAATAGGGGGATGCTCCAAAATCGATTAAGAGCTAAGATTTTGAAAGTAATCAAGATAGTGATCGTGTTTTTTTCTCCTTTTTTGGACCTTACGGGAAGAGAGGAATGGATACTTGGAATACATAGTGGGGTCTAGGCATTTATTGGCAATAAGTAGTGGATATTGGCAAACACAACCTTTGGCATATCAATGCCTTGGAACAAGCCTAGTAGTAACTTTTAGGCCTAAGGTTTAAGAGGAAACAAAGCGTCTTTCTTTCTGGAGAAAACGTGTACACGAAGGCTTTTTATAATCCCATATGGTGTTTTTTTTGAAAAGTGTGGAGGGCATTTAGGCCATTTTGGGCCCCTAATTTCCCATCATCAAGAGGAGGCATGGTTCTTTGTCTTGTGGTGGCTTGTGGTCCTCTTGAGCACACCCAATGCTTGGCACCTTGCATAGTGTAGCCACTCATGCCCTTTAGGGGGGTGTCTGTTATGCTCTTCACATTGCTTGTGGTAATCTTTCTATGGTTGTGCATCCAAAGGTGTCTGCCACCACAGGAGAAAAAAGGAAAAGAAGGTCTCCATTCACCAGTTTCAAAGATAGGGTTTTTCCCCTCTAACTAGAATGCTTGGGTATCCTTATCCTCTTAATTTATTGCACTAGTGTGTTGTCAACGTACTTTGAAAGAACTTGTGTCCTTTCATTTAAGTATAAACATCTTGAAGCTCTTAAATGGACACTACAACCCATGCCATTTTTGTAGCACGTCTTCTTCGTATGCGTGTCTTCCTCAAGTTTATATGAACAACTTAAAGAGATCGAACGAAAATGAACATCAAGCATATGATTATATATTCGACGTGAGGAATCAATGGACATCAATAGAGATCTCAAAGTAAATCGCAAGGTAGATAATTCCAAATTCATACCACATTTGAATCTGAGTTACATGTCATTCATCAAGTCATAGGATTTTCGTGCTCATTTGTGTGAGTCAAGTTTAACAAAAAAAACCATACATAAAGTATGGCCAAGGAGTTGGTACAATCCTTCCTAGATTCAATAAACATAGGAGGATGTGCCCTTTCCCCATTTCCCAAATATCACTTTTGATATCGAAAAGGGACAAAAACATCTTCACTGTTGAAAAGGCAACCATTAGTCCTATATGTATTGATTCGTGATACAAAACTCATTTCAAATGTGGTTAAAAATTTTGTAATTTTCTAATTTGCGAGGTACTTTTGAATCCCTATTGAACATAAGAACATGCTTCAAGCTCATTGATTTTGCAGATGTTAGCCTAGCATTGAAATGAAGATGTTGCCTATAGGGAAACACACAAGATGACCCACTTAGTCTACCAAACATACATAAATACATCCAACACATACATGACTCTATTCAATCCCTAAAAAATGATGAGCTATACTCTATAAAACAATAACTTCTTTATATGTTGATTGCACACTAAAGGTAGTCCAGTAATAAAATCCATACTGATACATTCCTACTTCATCTGGGGGATGTCTAATGGATGTAACTTCCCAGGCATTTTTACTCTCTCGGCTTTGACTTTATAAAATATCACGCATTGACGTACATGATTAAGTACATCCTTTTTTAGTCCAGGCCAAAAGAAGTTTTTCTTTGCAAACATGTAGGTATTGATGAAACTTGGATGTCCTGCTATAAGGCTATCATGGGCTTCATTCAGAATTTGACCCTTAGTCCCCTCATCATTGGGAATGCATAGCCTGCTATTATAATACATAATTCTATTATTCAAGCTGTATCCTTGAACTCGGTTCAACTCCTGAGGAGTTTTGCTTTTCTACGCATAAGTAGGGTAGCAATAGGGCCAAAGAATCTATCCTGCATAATCTTCTCTCTTGCTTCAATAATCAATGGATTTGACACTACTGTGATTGCAAGCAAGGAGGCTTCTGCTGAGGGCATCTACTATCACATTTTCTTTGCCTTGGCATTACTTGATTTCAAAATCAAATTCCTGCAGGGTCTGCATCCACCTTCTTTGGTGCATGTTGAGATCCTTCTGAGTGAAAATCCACTTTAAGCTCTGATGATCTGTCATCAAAGTGAATCTTTGACCCAGTAGGTAATGTCTCCACAACTTTAGGACATAGACTACTGAAAGTAGCTCCAAGTCCTGGACAGCATAATTTCTCTCATGCGTTGTGTGTTTTCGGGATTCATAGAACATTGCATGACCTTCTTGCATGAGCGCACCTCCCAGGGCAAAACCACTGGCATCAGTTACTACCACAAAGGGTAGAGAGAAATCTAGCAACTTCAGAATGGGATTGGTTACCAAGGCGGTCTTCAGCTTATCGAAAGTACTCTGACACCTGGCAGACCATTGAAACGGGGTATTCTTCTTGAGAAGATTAGTCAGGGGGGAATATATGAGAGCATACTTAGGTATAAAAATTCTATACCAGCTAGTTAATCCCAAGAATCCTCTGACTTCTTTTACTATCTTTGGTTCAGGCCAATCTATGTCTGCTTGGACTTTTGCGTAATCTGGAGAAATTTCGTCTTTGGATACCAAAAAGCCCAAGTATTCAACATGGTCGACAGAGAAAGTGCATTTGCTCTTTTTTGCAAAGAGTTGGTGCTTCCTTAGAATCTCAAGAACTTTACGGACGTGAGCTTGATGGTCACCTGCATTCTTTGAGTAAATCAGAATATCATCAAAGAAAACAAGAACAAAATCATTCAAGTATTCTCTGAGAATGTCCTACAGCATTAGGTGACTGAATGTAGCTGGGGCATTCGTCAATCCAAATGGCATGATTGTAAATTCATAGAGCCCATCATAGCGAGTATTGATGGCTGTCTTTGGGATATCTTGATCATGAATCCTGATCTGGTAATACCCTAATTTGAGATCTATCTTTGTGAAGATCTAGGCTCCATTTAGCTTGTCCAGAAGCTCATCAATTCTGGGGATAGGATACTTATTCTTAACTGTCAGCTGATTGAGACCTCTATAATCCACATAGAGTCTTAACGTTCCATCCTTCTTTTTCTGAAAGAGAGCTAGCTCTCCCCAAGGTGAAACATTGGGTCTTACAAACCCTTGTTCTAACAACTGCCTAAGCCATTCCATGAGTTCAATGGCTTCACAAACTGGCATGATCTATCACATGATCTACTTCCAAAAATCAGAGGCATCTTAGTTAGCTCTGCTGGGAATAAATCATCATACTCACTTAACCATTCAGGTTCTTTAGCTTTTAACTTTGTGTCTACCGGATTCATTTTGACAACATAAATGAGCTGCTTCTTTCTAAGTCCTTTCAGTAATTTAGAAGCTTTTACTAATTGCAAATCTGGGGATCTGGAAATTTGAGTTTCTTGAACTTTGTTTCCGTGAAGGTCACGGAAGGAAATGGTTCCATTCTGACTCTGAATGTCAGCTTGATTTTTGTGGAGCCAATCCATTCGAAGGATTCCGTCGAAAACTCCCAAAGGTAAGACTTTGAACTGGTAGTCAGTTACATTCCCATATAGATTAAACTGAATACGATCTGTTTCATGGTGAGTGAAAAGAATCTTCCCACTCGCCAATTCAACTTGCATAGGTTTCCTTGATTTCTATTCTAAGACTAGCTTAGGCAAGCATCCAGGGGAAATAAATGAATGAGTACTGCCTGAATCAATCAAAATCTTAAATGGCTTGCCCTTATGCTCAGCTAGAGTATGGATGACAGAGAATTGACGATTTGGCCCTTGGTTCTCAATTGCGGCATAAATCTGACCTCTTTTCTCTTCCACTACTTCTGCTATCGTAACTGCTCTGGCTGTGCAGATTAGGGAGGAACTCTTTCTCTTTGGTTACCCCAGTTTTGGGAGGGAGTTCTGAGATTACTCTAAATAGAGGCAAATGACTGAGCTGGATTTCTCCTGGGATTGCCTTGATTTTGATGAGACGGACCCTGTTTGATTGATACGAAGGGGCTGGTCTCTGCACTCTGGGTCCTTGACTTCCCTGTCCTCTTGACATGGCAAGAGCGGTTTGGAACCTTTTAAAGTTTGAGGGTGCAGACTTTGGCGGGACCTTAACAACAAATGATTTGGAAAAGTTCTTTGCCATTCTGACAGCTTCTGCCACCATTGAGACTAGTTTGGCATTTTTCACTAAAGTATCCAATGGCTCGTTCATCCCTCAAATGAATCTGGCCATCAACTGCTCTCTTCATCCAAAAGTGGAGAATATTTGAGGAGAAGGGAAAATGCCTGATGGTATTCTTCAATTGTCCGGCTATCCTGCTTCAATTCCAAGAATTCAATCATTTTGATTTCGACAAAGCCCACCTCTTCCTGAGGTAAGCTTTAAGATCTAACTAGGTTTGGGTATTTTGGTCGAGACGATTTGTCTCGCAATGGTTCCTCCATGCGACCCTGGCCGTTTCCATAAATTTTAATCTGGCAAGAGCCATTTTGCTCCTCTCATTATAACCGATTACATCAAAATATTCTTCCATTGCCTCGATCCATTTTTCCACTGTTTCTCCTAACTGTTCCCCTTCACCCTTGAATGGACCAGGTTGGGATCGGTGCAGGGCTTTATGAACGTCCGAATCTAACTCTTCATCATCGGTAAGAGGATCAGGTTGCCTAGCACGGGCCGCACGCCTAATGATCCAGACAAAACGAGATTTTTATCAACTTAACTTTGTCATCATATTTATGACTTTAATTTTTGAGATTTATTTCTTAAACAATAAATATTCCATCATAATTTTGAAAACAAGATTCACTCTGATAATTTTGTTAACCAATATTCACAACCACGAAATCAATTCAAAAACTTTTGTAAGCCATCATTTATTATCAAAAGTTTTTGATATATACATAGAGCGTCTCGGCTTAAAAAGTCACTGCCTTAATCGTGTATGCATAAAAAGGCGATACTACGATGGGGACATGCTATGATATACACAATTCATCACTGCTAATGGTGCTATGATTCTGCTTCTAGGAATAAAGCAGCTTAGAAGTCTAAAAATACGACAAGAATTTCTAAAATTCCGAGGTGAATGATTATAGAGTTGGACATAATGAATAGCTCCTAGCCTTATCAAGATCATGGCTAGCGAGACGTTTTGCCTGAGTCTTTGACACTAATTGGTATTGACGTTAATAGTTCGCTCTCCGGAGAACCACATATGCTGATGTCGCTCTACTGGATCAGGCAAGTATAGATCCTCAAAGTGGACGAGTGAGCCTCACTGCTTTCTCGGGCTGTACACAACAGAGTTGGTGAGATTTTCGAAGGCAAAAGCGATTGTATCATCCTGACTCTGGGAGAGTCCAGGAATGCTAGACAGATTTGGGGTATCCATCTAAAAATCTAGTTCAATTTATGAGTTTTCAATTTATGAATGGATTTCAAACATAATCTTAGCAAGTGAAAACATTATTTCCCATATTTACTTTAAAATTTTAGGCAATTTTTGTTATTGTTTCATAAGTTTACAATAGTGCTCTGATACCAGCTGTGAGACCCCTCTGCCCTCTTCGTGCACCGGATTCTCGGTTGCTATAGCAGCGAAAATAGCTTCATCCTGCGTGGGGCGCAAGGTTTCCCACTCGGGGCCTCACCCTCGAATGTCTGGACACGACACTAATCTGGTGGTCATTCCGAAACCGAAACTGGGAAAATTTTCCTTACCTCGAAAAACGGGGATGATTCCACCTTTTTGATTTTCTTAACAAATTTTCTAACGGGATCAAGAGGCTAAACTATCCTTTTCATATTGGAACACTGAAAGATGGCACCGTATCCTTGTCCTTTGCATGTGCCATTGACTCATTCATGGCTGTAAGTCCCATTCTTTCCAATATGCATCCTTTGACAATTTGACACTCATCTAGCTTCAATACAAAAGAGATCACTCCCATAGACTCTACAATCTATGAAGAAACACATGATTAGATATACGTGCTATTTGTTTTTTCATGATGAATAAGAAAATTTAATTCATACTAACCTTCATCATGAAAGACTTTATAAAATTTGATCATTGCTTGTTGAAGTCTCTTTAAATCCATGAAAATGTTGTTGAAGGCATTATTATCTACTTTGCTATCACCCTTTGATTTGTCCTTCGATACTTTTGTTCCCTCCACATGGAAATTCTCACCACAACAAGTGATCTTACATGTGCATTGTTTGTCTTCTTTGCCAATTCAACTTTGTACGGAGGTGGAAGTAAGTGACTTTTGATCCCTTGCTTGTGAAGAGTCTCCTTTGTGATATCATGGACGGGCTCATATAGCCTTTACGACTTATACCTGCTTCATCATAAGCACTTTGAATATCATTTGCACTCTAAATTCCCTCAATGTCCTTTATGATATATTTCGTCAAAACATCATAAAATCCCTTGTATTTGGAGTGACAAACAATAGCCAACATGTCATGCTTCTTAATGCCAGCTGTCAAAAGACTCTAGGTATGTGTTTGTGGATTCCCCACCGATGCATCAATCAAAAAGTTTCTCAAATATAAACATTGAAGAAAAGTATTAGTTGTAGACCTCTTATTAAAATTAGTCAACACTTAATTATTCTTAAGCACCTTATTGCCATGATTTTTGTTTTCCTAGGACCACCCCCTATTGCAAGCCTATCAATTTTTGATAGCTCTCGTTGGCGTTCCCTTACACCAACTGGGGCTTTCTTCAAATGATTTAATTTAAGTCTAAGATTATTTAATTCTTTCTCTTGTTCCTTGATTTGTATCTCCTTATCTTTATTCTTATTCTTTAGATTTTGCACTTGTTTTGTTAAATCTTCAATATTTTATTGAAGATGCAAATTTGATGTGTATATATTTTGCATGAAAGCTTACAATATCCAAGAAGCCCATTTTCCCCATCATCAAAGTGATGTGTCAGATCATCGAATGGTGGGTTATCTAAGGTTAAAGGGTTACATGGATAGACCGCACCATCAACCCATAATTCTATATGTTTCTTTCCCTGAGCCCTAAGTAAAGAAGTGGATGCATTATCCAATGGTTGTCTTACGTAAGGACTTTTCACTGATGCATATTCCTCTTCTACATGAATATGAAGATCTATCTTATGTTTTCTTATGTTAGTAATATATTCTAAAGGAGGCATGGTTTAGACTAAGATCAACTATGAAAGAAGGATTAGAGTAAGATGAAAGGATGATTATATATTCTAAAGAAGGCATGGTTTGGACTAAGGTCAGCAATGAAAGAAGGATTAGAGTAAGATGAGAGGATGAATAAAAGAAAATGAGATAGTCATTACTGAAAATGACCTTCAAAAGGTACTTCTAAGGGTAACATATGATTAAGGGACCCTTTCTTGATTAAAAAATATTAAAATTATAAAATTTTAGAAAAAACCCTAACTTTAGGGCCCCTTATACTTGCGTTTTTCATATTTGGAGAAGAGAGAGGTGTGGGACTACGTATAAACACATGAGATATGATGGAAAAGGTATGGGGCTTGAAGAGGTAGTTATTGACTGAAAGTGACCTTGAAAAAGTATTTTTGGAGGTTACATATGATTGAGGGACCGTTTTCTCATAAAAAAAATGTTAAAATTTTAAATTTTCAAAATAAACCCTACTTTTAGGGTTTCTTTTATCCGCGTTTTTCATCATTTAGGGAAGAGAGAAGTGTGGGACCACATAAAAAAGGCAAGAGGTCCAAGGAATCTCACGCATAAAAATTTCAAAAATGAGTGGAGTCTAGAAATAGCGCTAACTTTTCTAAAAAGTGAGTGGATCCTAGAGTAAGAATAGGAGAGGATCTAGGAGTTACTAGTCTAAAAAGGGACCCAAAAGTAGGGTATTCATTAGCTTGTCCCCTAGTATGGAGCCAAGTTTAGCATTCTAAACCCAAAAAATTAGCAACTTAAGCTAATCCTTATAGGGCCCTTTTTGTACCTCCAAGCTTCTCATTAAGGTCATGCCCTTTTCATAATACCCTTTCCATGTTTTTGGGCACCCATGGGCCTTACACACAACCCCATAAAATAGCCCCATAAATGGGTGCTAGCCATGAAGAGCAAAAGGGGCCACCGGCATTGCACACCCCTAAGAGTGTTCATCTCCCGCACGCATACAAAGGGACGTAGAGAACAACACCTTATGAGCTTGTGTGTGTGTGTGTGTGTGCAAGAGAGAGAGAGATAAGAAACGGCGATTGGAAAGGGGAAGGGCCTCATACCTGATCTCTTTTACATGAAAAGTCATTGATGGGAACTCATCGCTTTTACAAAATGAGGAATTCCTTTCAAGATTAGGGCTTTGCTGATTTTAGCACAAGAGAGACAGACATAAGAAATGGCGATTGGAGAGGGGAAGCACCTCATGCGTTCTCAGAAGACACTTGATCTACAAGTTTAGAATTTGCTCTTGGCCGTCGATCGCTTTTACATGAAAAGCCATTGATGGGAATTCATAACTTTTACAAAATTAGGAATCCCTTTCAAAATTGTGTGCACTTTATGTTGCTGCCAGGTGAGTGGCTCTGCTTGCATGCTTTTGTGAAAAGGTCTTAGGCTACCCAAGGTAAAGAAGCAAGGTTTTCTTTTTAAAAACAAGGAAGCTATATTGAGAAAAAGGGACAGCATGACTCACCATAAGAACACCTCCATTATTTAATGAAATAGAAAGGAGAGGAAGAGAGAGCTCTTGGATATGTATAAAAAAAACCATGTGTGTCCACAAAGGAGGGAGTGAGAGTGGATCTCAACATTACATGCAAGATATAAGCTCAACTATACGACCTGACCTTTGCGAGTGCACCAGTCCAAGAGTTCAAGTCTTCTTTAGATGGGAGAATTTATACCCTAATGAGGATGAGATTTTAGTGTTAGTTGAATCTTTATAGCCACTGTGGGTGTTTTGTTGCACCTGCTCGTCATCATGAGTGGTGAAAGTCCTTCTTTGTATCTATTTCATGGTAGACAATAGTGAAGAAGGAGAGGGTTCTCTTAGATTTTTTCTATTTAAAACAATGTTTGTACCTCTTTACTCATGGAAGATATGGTCATTGTTATTTTCTCAATATATACATTTTTTTCAAGCAAGTCTTTGATACAAGAGAGAGAGAGAGTGTGAGAAAAAAAGAACTTGTTTGAGATTGGGTGAGTGTTTTTTTCTTATGAAAGGTTAAGAGTGTGGATCATGCAAAGTGTTTGTTTGTGAAATCCTTCACATTAAGAGCCTTTTATAACTTTTTGCTCATCAACCTGAATTCCCCCATCTCTCTCCTCTAAATGTTCACTTCTTTTCTTAGTCTTTTTTGCACTAAGGGATTGTTGGGATTTTCTCTTGCTTTGAGGGCATGTGTGCATGTTGGGCAAGGTGGTTGTTTTTCAATGAAGGAATAGAGGGTGCTATAGAGTTATATTTCCCTTTATTGCCTTTCTTTTTGGTGCCCCTGCTGAGAGGTTCTTCATCGACCACCTTCAGTTCACAAAAGTGATATGGCTATGTAACAAACCCATGAGATGGCTACTTTCCAACCACGGGTACCCATTATTTTATGGTGGACCCAATGAAGATGAGGAAGATTTTTTGGAGAATATGAAGATTTCATTTTCCATCTTTACAAAAGATACAGTGGAGAAAAGCTATGTTCTTTCACAATGGTATTGCATAAGAATTCAAATACATGGTTCTTATGTCTTAATCTTGAAGTTCATGAGAATTTCACGAAGTTGGAAATATCTTTTCAAGAAAAATATATCAAGGCTTAAACCACTAAAGTCCTCTGGCAACAAATACAATCTTTACATTAGGAGAAGTTGGAGGAATATAAAGACTGTGAAAAAAAGTTCAACACATCTAGAAAGATCGATGAAGAGTATTTGTATTCAGAAGAAGCATTTGAGTCCTCTAGTAGTGACATTAAAGATTCATCTCTAGACTTGATGTGGGTGACACTTCATTCATTTGAGGTTCAACAAGAGTTGAAGGCATATCAAAGTAATTTTGAAGTTATGTTAGCAGATGACATGCAGCTCGAAGAGGAGAAGGATTTTTTTGCACATGCTAAACAAATATCCTAATTTTTTCATTTTTGATTACACATAGAGTAGAGGAAGAGATGGCATACAACATCACATTGAGTTAAAAGAGAATGCCAAACCACTGGCTCAAAAATTGTGATGGTTAGGAGTGGCACAACATGATGCTTTTCTCTTAAAGAGGTAGCCAGGTTACTAAAAGCTATATTTATATACCCTATTGAAAATTACACATAGAGTAGAGGAAGAGATGGCATACAACATCACATTGAGTTAAAAGAGAATGCCAAACCATTGGCTCAAAAATTGCAATGGTTAGGAGTGGTAAAACATGATGCTTTTCTCTGAAAGAGGTAACCAGGTTACTAGAAGCTATATTTATATACCCTATTGAAAATTTTGAGTGGGTTTCTCTTGTATTGGTTACTTCTAAAAAGAATGGTAAATGGTGGGCATGTGTGGATTATAAACCACTCAATGCATCAACAAAGCGAGATCATTTTCCTCTACTCTTTCAAGATGAGATTTACAATGAGGTGGATGGTCATGAGGGTTATATGATTTGTGATGGTTATTGAATTATGGGACATAGAATTTTGCAAAGAAAGAAGTAGTTATACTTGGCCATTTAGTTTCAACATAGGGAATCTCAATGGCCAAAGCTAGAATTAAGGTACTTTTAGATTTACCTTCCCCTTCGAGTCCCAAGGAACTCATTTCTTCTATCCAAAAAGTCAAGTATATAGCCATGTTTATTCATTTTCTTTCCGATGTTTTGCATCCTTTATAGTTATTAGCCAACCAAACAACTTTTGTTTGGAATGAGGAGTTTAATGCATATTTTGGTGAGTTGCAAAAGGTATTAAGCACTCTTCCTACTTTGTTGCCACTTGATTGGGACCGACAATTGTTTTGTGGACCTGAGCATCACGAAAGATGTTATTGGTGCCATTCTATTACATTTTTCTTTCTAAAGAAAGAAGCCATCTTGAGAAAAAAGGACAGCACAACTCATCATAAGAATAGCTCCATATTTAATGAAATATAAAGGAGAGAAAGAGAGAGCTCTTGGATATCTATATAAACAACCATGTATGTCACAAAGGAGGGAGCGAGAATGGAGCTCAACATTACGTGCAACAGAGGATCTCAACTATGACATGACCTTTGCGGGTGCATTAGTTAAAGTACTCAAGCCTTCTTCATACAGGAGGATTTATACCCTAATGAGGATCTCAACTATGACATGACCTTTGTCCTGGGTGCATAAGGCAAAGAATTCAAGCCTTCTTCACACAAGAGGATTTGTACCTTGATGAGGATGAGCTTTCCCTATTAATTGAATCTTTGCCACTATGGGTGTCCTATTACACCGGTTCTTTGAAGCCATTGCAGGTGTCCTTTGGAGCCACTACGGGTGTCCTCATCTCCAAAAACCTATTTCCTCGTAGGCTTCCATACCTTGTGATAGATCCAAATATATGAGATCCTATGGAGAAGTCCTAAGTTTTTATCTAGAGGAAAAAGAGATAAAGGCTAAGTTTTTATCTAGAGGAAAAAGAGATAAAGGCATCATTTTGTTTAAATTCGAACACGTGAATTGGAGAGACACTGAGAGAGAGACAAGGTTTCCAAATTTTCCACACTAAACAAAATGAGAGAGAGACAAGGTTTCCAAATTTTCCACACTAAACAAAATTTGATTAGAAACTCAACTAAAATTCCTAAACCTCACTTTAACAAAAGCAGGCCAACGAAATGCCTTTTCACTCCAAAGAACTCCAAGCAGCTACACAACATCAAAGAGAGGTGTACTCGCATTCACCATAACCTGCATCGGGAGCAGCATATGCAGTTAGTGTAGAAAACAAAATGCCGTTCGCTGCACCACATGAAGTAACTTACTTGGGTCAGTAATTGTGAGGACGGCAGCCCCATTGAAGTTGCAAGTTCCGCCGTGGGGCTTGAGGGCTTGCCAGTAGGCGTTAAAAGCATACGATGCATGTGATTGCAGGGTGTTGGGCTGGAAGAAGGACTGGGCTGGATGGCTTGGCAGAAGGCAGTGTCTGCTCCCCAAGCAAAGTCGAGAGCCTGCTGCAAGGCGGCGGGGTCAGTTGCAGGTTTAGCCACGCACCAAGACTTGGTGACGGAGGCAGTGGGTGCACCAAGACTTGGTGGTGGTGGTGGTGGTGGTGGTTGGAGAAGGTGTACTAAGGGGAGGCGGAGAGGCCGGGGACGGGGACGGGGACGGGGAAGGTGCCGTGGAGGGCGGAGAGGCTGGCGATGGGGGAGGTGCAGTCGTACTAGTGGTAGGGGAAGGCATAGTTACAATGTTTAACATGGCATAGTTATGTTGTCGGAAGCTCACACAAGTCAAGTCATTGGAGTCTATGCATAGATCAAGCTCAATCTCTGTACCGGTGCACAATGGGCTATATCTTATTTGCTTAGAATTCTAGAATTCATGTCAATTTACTCCATTGTAGTAGCATTTAGAACTTTCACCTTGTTTGGGATGAATGGGGGGAAATTTCCCAATCTACACCATTTTTGACTTCAAGTGATAAAAAATCATGCATACGAAACCAAATGTTTATTTATGTTAAAAATAAAGTAGCATCCATCTTAGCCTATCAGTACTCCACATGCCTGGGCACTTACCTTTCAAGAACAACAAGAATTTAAGAAGCTTGAACTAGTCAGTGTGTTTATTTTTTATGGTATTTATAAAGCTTTTGATATTAGGGAGGATGAGGCTCTCTCCATGTCCTGCAAGATGTCGATCAGAAGGATCACGAGCTTACAAAAGATGGTGCATAATTTTCTTTCATATACTATTAGGATGGAGGGAACATCAAAATCATTGTAGGATCATGACCTTAATGATAATTAGAGTTGTTAAGTTTGTTTTCCCAAAATCAAATGGTGGTGCCTAGAATCATTCAAAAGATGTCATTTCTTTTAAAGTTTTGGAGGGAAAAAAAGGAAATTTTAGGGTTTTTTTGGCCGTGTAGGTCTGGTGGGGCCCCAGGGAGATGAAGTGACACTAGTGGGGCTACTAGATTAAAAAAGGTTATGTGATTGGGGTTACTAGGGGACAAGCCTAAAGTATATCAATAAATATCCCTACTTTAGGTCCTAAATCTAGTGGATAGAATGTGCACTCCCGCCCTCCCATTGGTGCAAACTTGATTAAAATGTCATTAAAATTAATCCTTATTAAGGGGCCTTTCGGTAGTCCATATTTCCCCTAATGCAAATCCTCAAGTTTTGGAGGGTATTATGAAGAAGGCATGGTATTTTTGGGCCTTGAGGTTTCATCCAATAAGAAACCCAAGAGCATGCAAATTGTCAGTTTTCGAGACAACTTGTCTCACTATTTTTTCTCCACCGAGAGCTCTAGTTGTCAGATCGAGTTATAACTCCATCTTCGTGGTAGTTGACAGACTAACCAAAGTTGCCCATCTGATTCCAGTGAAAGAAACCTACACTGTAGTGGATGTGACCAAAGTGTTTCTCAAGGAAATCTTCAAATTGCATGGCCTACCTAGGAGAATAGTAAGTGATCGAGATCCCAAGTTCATGTCAAGATTCTGGATTGCATTTTTCGAAGCAGTAGGAACTTTTTTTTCACAGCTTTCCACCTTGAGACCCATGGTCAATCAGAAAGAGTGAACCAAGTAATCGAAGCAGTAGGAACTTTATTTTCACAGCTTTCCACCTTGAGACCGATGGTCAATCAGAAAGGGTGAACCAAGTAATCGAAGATATACTTTGGTCATGCTATGGCAGGAAACCAAGAAGTGGCTAAGCTATCTGCACCTAGTTGAATCTGCCTATAATGCCTCTTATCTCACCGAAGTATCGGGACGAGCCCTTTCAAAGCTCTGTATGGATAAGACTGCCTAACACCATTAACTTGGTCTGACCCATTGATTAGGGTCGAGATGTCCAGACAGATGCTCGATGACATGGAGTAGCAAATGCAGATCAATCCGCAAAGGATATTAAAGCTGCCCAGGATAGGAAGAAGCAGTATGCAGATAAGAAGAGGTCAGACAAAAAATTCAAAGAAGCAGATATAGTCTTCATTCGAGTATGCCCCAAAAGAAGTTCTCTATCTCTTAAGAAGTACAGGAGAAATTATCCCTCAGATCTTGTGGGCCATAACTAATTAAAAAGAAAGTAGGTGACTTAGCCTATGAACTTATTCTGCCTCCTCGTCTCAAAGTACATAATGTATTTCATGTCAGCTTACTTAAGAAGTATGTATCGAAGAGCCCGAGTCATGTGCTTAATGATGAACTCTTAACTTCTTCAACCCAAGGGCTGATGGAACTCCAACCTAAAGAATTCCTTGATGTTCGAGAGAAGGTTCTCAAGAATAGAGTTTTAAGAGAATTATTAGACAAATGGAAGTTCTATCCTTTTGAAGATGCCACTTGGGAGAAAGAAGCCGAACTGATGCGGGACTACCCCGAGTTTGCGAGATGAGGACATCTCACGTTTTTCAAGTGGGAGAGGATGTAAGATTCCTCCCTAGCCCCTCAAGATGTTCAGCTTCTTCCCCTTAAGATGCCCAGCTTCTATCCCTGTAATCAATCTCCTTTTTAGTGGGAGAGGATGTAAGATTCCTCCCTAGCCCCTTAAGATGTCCAGGTTCTTCCCGTGTAATCAATCCCCTTTTAAGAATAATAAAAGATCTTATTTCTACCTGTTTTGGCCTAGAGAGAGAAAATGTTAAAGAGAGAAGTAATTCAGTTTTTAGATATCTTTGGATGTAAAAATATCCTTTCTTATTAAAATAAACTCTCCCAAAATAGAATTTTAAAAAGAAATTCCTAAAGTGCATTGGAGATAAATTATAATCTGCTCAAAAGACCTTAGCCTAAGGATCTATATTTTTTGAAAATTTTAGATTAAGTTTCTGAGGGACCAATAAGATTAACCCAAATGTGGAAGGAGAAAAATTGAGGAATAAAAGAACAACCCCCAAAAATGAGTAAATACTCACATAAGATGAAGAGTGGACTAAGGACCAAAGAAAACATTAAAAAAACTGAATTTTGACACCTCGGAGTGGGGATTCCCCATCATGAAGGAGGTGCCTTTTTTCTCATCATTACTCCCCAATGTTAAACCAATTAAGTGAGATATTTCATCTCTCCTCTCTCCTATTTCAAGTCTAGTTCCAAAAAGTAAGCTGAACTGACCCAAAAATGGTAAAAAATTGACCATTAAACTGATCTGGAAAATTCTTGAATTAGTTTGCTTGGTCTGAGGCTCACTTTCTCCTATAAATAGAAGCCTCCCCCTTTGTAAAAGCTTAATAGTGTCTATGCACCATTACTTTACTCCTACCCAGAGCCAATTACATTGAATTTTCTTGATAATTCAATTATTTTTGGACACCTAATCCTCTCCAAAGTAATCGGTGGCCACTCTTGATCCAAACAAGAGTAGAATCCTCAATCCCTCAAGCCAAAGGAAATCTTACAACTCCATGTAAGTTAAATTTTTCTTACTTTTTAATTTTGAATCTATGGTTTTCTTGATTTTCTTGTTTTTTAGTTGATTAAAGTAAATTCTAATGCTATGCCTCCCCTTCTCTTCTTTACAATTTAGCCTTTCTTTATCTCGGAATGATTAACAAAAAGATTAATTAAACTTTTCTTGTTGTTTACTCTCTTGGAAATTGAAAATTGTGTAAATTAGAATCCTAATTGGGGTTGATTTAAATTGAAAATAGAATGTTAAAAATGAGAAATGGTCAGCCATACAAAGGAGGTTATGGTAAAATTTTCTAGAATTTTGTGGAAAAGAAAGTTTATTTTTATGTTACTCCAAAAGAGTAATTCCCACCGTTTGTGCATTCTAAAAGAAATATTCTAATTTACTCCATGTACATATTCACCTATGAATATGCATGGATATTACTGATATTAATTATTGAATTTAATTTCTATGCATAGAAAGATGCATAATGGAAATTTTTTTATTATAGAAGTGTTATTTTCATCGAATTTAATTTCTATGTATAGAAAGATGCATAATGAAATTTTTTTTAATTATGAAAGTGTTATTTTCATCGAATTTAATTTCTATGCATAAAAAGATGCATAATGGAAATTTTTTTATTATGAAAATGTTATTTTCATTGAAATTAATTTCTATGCATAGAAAGACGCATAGTGGATTTTTTTATATAAAAGTGTTTCTTTCATTGAATTTGATTTCTATGCATAGAAAGATGCATTATGAAAATTTTTATAATTATAAAAGTGTTATTTTCATTAAATTTGAATTTTATGCATAGAAAGATGCATAAAGAAAGTTTTTATTACAAAAGTGTTATTCCTATTAAAATTGATTTTATGCATAAATAGATGCATAAAGAAATTCTTTTTATTTTAAAAGTGTTATTCCCATTGAAGTTGATTTTCATGCATAAAGAATTTTTATATCAAAATTAGATTTCTCTTTAACTCTATGTTTAATTTCTATGAGTATTTGATAAATGAAAAAGTAAATACTCTAAGAGAGAAATTTCTATCATTTTATACTCTCACAGATTGTAAAAAGAAAATTCAAAAAAGCTATCGAGATCGAAATATTCAAATAAATGATTGATTTATTCCTCATTGGAATTCGTAACTAATTTAGAAATCAGTTAAGTGAATACTCAAAGAAAGATATTCAGTAAAATAGTAACTGAAATATCACCCCCTTTTTGAGAAAGATAGTTTAGAAAAAATCTTATCAAACTCGAACCTTGAATCAGACTATGACCAAGACCAAACTCTTTCGTCAGTTTTGAGGAAAGAAGATGTGACCAGTTCAAGAAAATACTCTCAAATCTCCTGCCAAATCTGAAACTAAGTTTGAGACCCTTCGAACTAATCTATTGATCAAGGTTACAAAATTCGAAGAATTCTTATGAAATTCAGAAACTCGATCAAGAAGTTTTGGGGATACTGATTTAAAATATACTCATTATATTCAAAAGAAAATCAATCTGAAAACTTGCATAGAAACCCTGTTTTCTTAAAGGATTGTCTGACGCTAGAATACTGGAGGGCGCATTTGGTATGTGTTTTTCTAAGGAAAGTTCAGTTGCAACAGCTGGGACAGGGAGTGTTCAAAGGACAGCTTACGTGGCAAAGCGTGGTCTTGACCAGCCTCACTATAGTTAAAATGGTACGCTTCCGGTACGATGGACGAGGGTCGACGAAGCGGTCCCTGAGTGAAGTGCCAAGACACCTAAGGAGGATCCTGGAGGGTTCTGACCAGGCGATGTACGGGCTCACGATGCCTAGGACACCCATGCATATGTCGTGGAAGATATGTATGATGGACAAATGATTATTGTAATCTATTATTGGATCTCGTTCTGATCAGCTGGTCTCAATGGAGAGTCTAGAGTGATTCTGTTTTTTTGAGAAACAAGGGATTGGATGGAATTTTTGATCTATGACATCTATAAACCATAATTGTTTGTCAATGGATTGTTTTAAAAGTTAAAGCTTTAAAGAGAAGTGTGTGCGTATCTGTATTTGAAAGCAAAAGTTAAGAAATGCATTCAATTATGGGTGGGTGAGTAATTGTCTAGTTCTACCAATTCTAATAGTTGGGTAGTGGCTAACCCATGGGCCGGATGGAAATGGGTCGGCTGGAGTTAGGCTGGAATCAGTGGAGTTTTAACAATGAAATTGAATAATAGGAATACGCTTAGAACTCGAGTAGTTAAATAAAAACCTGAAGACTTCTCAAATGATTAGATCAACAGTTGTGCCTGATTTCGGTTAGGAAAAAAGTGTTGATTTCTTCAAGTTGAGTTTGTAATAGTTTTCCTTCTATCTCATTTAATTAGGTGAAGGATAGTTTAACCTCTTGACCCCGTTAGAAAATTTGTTAAGAAAATCAAAAAGGTGGAATCGTGTCCATTTTTCAGGAAAGGGAAATTTTCCCTGTCTCGGTTTTGGAATGACCACCAGATTAGTCTCGTGTCCAGACATTCGAGGGCAAGGCCTTGAGTGGAAAACCCTGCCCCATGCAAGATGAAGCTACTTCCGCTGCTAGCAATCGGGAATCTGGTGTGCAGAGGGGGCAGAGGGGTCTCACATTTTGACAAGATGATGTCGATCATGTTGTTGAGTACTACCAACATTTAACAACGAGGCATATTCAAGATAAAAATCATCGAGTTTACTCAACTGTTCATGTAAGATTCCTCCCCAGCCTCTCAAAATGTCCAGCATCTTCCCCTGTAATCAATCCCTCTTCAGAAATATAAAAGACTTGTTTCTAACTGTTTTAACCTAGAGAGAGAAAATATTCTAGAGAGAGAATATTCAAATTTTTAATATTTTTGGATAGAAAATTATCTCATCTTATTAAAATAAGTTCCCCTGAAACAGAAATTCAAAAAGAACTTTCCAATGTGCAATTGGAATTAATTGGAAATGGGTATAAAGGACCTTAGCCTAAGGGTCTAGATTTTCAGAAATTTTTGGATTATGGTCCAATTAAGGTTCCTATGGGCCAATAGCATCAATCCATGTGTAGGGAGGAGATAAATCCAATTTGTAAAAGAAGATACCCAAAAATGAGTAAATGCTCACATAAGATGAAGAGTTGAAAATGTACAAGGTTTATTAATAAAAAACTATGAGCAATATTAAAAATATGAGATATTTTGGGTATCCAAAAATGAGTAAATGCTCACATAAGATGAAGAGTTGAAAATGTACAAGGTTTATTAGTAAAAAAACTATGAGCAATATTAAAATGATTCCATTATGACACATATGTAAGGAAGGGGAGTTCTTTAAAGGAGGTGCATATTTCACATAAGATGAAGAGTTGAAAATGTACAAGGTTTATTAGTAAAAAAACTATGAGCAATATTAAAATGATTCCATTATGACACATATGTAAGGAAGGGGAGTTCTTTAAAGGAGGTGCATATTTCACATAAGATGAAGAGTTGAAAATGTACAAGGTTTATTAGTAAAAAACTATGAGCAATATTAAAATGATTCCATTATGACACATATGTAAGGAAGGGGAGTTCTTTAAAGGAGGTGCATATTTCACATGCTTGAATGAGTTTTAAACTCATAAAAATTGAGATATTTCATCTCTCCTCTCTCCTCATTCAAGTCTAGTTCCAAAAAGTTAGCTTAACTGACCTAAAAATGGTCAAATATTGACCAAACTGATTTAGAAAATTCTAGAATCAGTTTGTTTGGTTAGGAGCTCAATTTTTCCTATAAATAGAAGCCTCCCCCTTGTTGAAAAAGATATAGTGTTTATGCATCGTTACTCTACTCCACCTAAGCCAAGAACTGTGAATTCATTTAATAATTCACTAGTTTTTGGAGCTTCCCTCTTTCTTCAATCCCCATTAGTGGCTCCATCAACATACTTAACCAATTGATTGGTTGGGGGCCTCTACCGTGAACAAAGAATCAAGCTATTTGTAAGGTAATTAGTGAATATTGATCTTTCTATAATTTCTCAATGGTTCTCTCTTCTCAACCCCTCTCAAGCTTGAGAAGCTTAATTGGTATGGTTTTTTAAATGCTATTGAAGTTAATTGGTGATTAGTAGTGAAGAGTTACATAATTTAATAAATGCTATTGAAGTTAATTTCCATTTATGTCTAAATTCTAATAGTTTTTATGTAATTTCTCTCTCTCACTCAAGAAATAGTCATACTCATGACCCATTCTCAATCCAAATCAAGCTTTTCATAAAGCTTTTCCTTAACCCAAGATTAAGCTATGCTTGAGGCCAAATTAATGGCTTTTTTCTATGTTTTTAGTTTATGTATATTGATGATTCAATCCATTATGGATTAATAATCCAATTAGAGATCATTTTAATTATTTCCTTAATGATAAGCATTATCCCTTAGAAAAATTGAGATTTATCAGTCATAGCAGCGGAGCTATGGCAAAATTTTTATAAAAATTATGCATAAAATAATTTCATTCAAAGCATAAAAAGAGGACTTCCTACCATATTCTAGGAATTATCATCCTAGATTAATTGAAAGAATTTCATTATAATCATGGAGAAATTAAATTTTAATATCATGCATAAAGGATAAGTTTTTATATCAAAAGTGTTATTTTTACCATTTTTATTTCATGCATAGAAGTATGCATAATGGATAAATTTTTATATCAAAAGTGTTATTTTTACCATTTTTATTTCATGCATAGAAGTATGCATAATGGATAAATTTTTATATCAAAAGTATTATTTTTACCATTTTTATTTTCATGCATAGAAGTATGCATAATGGATAAATTTTTATATCAAAAGTGTTATTTTTATCATTTTTATTTTCATGCATAGAAGTATGCATAAAGGATAAATTTTTATATCAAAAGTGTTATTTTTATCATTTTTATTTTCATGCATAGAAGTATGCATAAAGGATAAATTTTTATATTAAAAGTGTTACTTTTATCATTTTTAATTTTCATGCATAGAAGTATGCATAAAGGAAAATTTTTTATATCAAAAGTGTTACTTTTATCATTTTTAATTTTCATGCATAGAAGTATGCATAAAGGAAAATTTTTTATATCAAAAGTGTTACTTTTATCATTTTTAATTTTCATGCATAGAAGTATGCATAAAGGAAAATTTTTATATCAAAAGTGTTACTTTTATCATTTTTAATTTTCATGCATAGAAGTATGCATAAAGGAAAAATTTTTTATATCAAAAGTGTTACTTTTATCATTTTTAATTTTCATGCATAGAAGTATGCATAAAGGAAAATTTTTAGATCAAAAGTGTTACTTTTATCATTTTTAATTTTCATGCATAGAAGTATGCATAAAGGAAAATTTTTACATCAAAAGTGTTACTTTTATCATTTTTAATTTTCATGCATAGAAGTATGCATAAAGGAAAATTTTTTATATCAAAAGTGTTACTTTTATCATATTGGATTTCATGCATAGAGGTATGCATAAAAGTTGATTATTTTATTATAAAAGTGTGACTTTTATCATAATTGAATTTCATGCATAGAGGTATGCATAAAAGTTGATTATTTTATTGTAAGAGTGTTACTTTTATCATATTGGATTTCATGCATATAGGTATGCATAAAAGATATTCTTTTTATACTAAAAGTGTGATTTTCCTCATAAATGATTTTATGCTTAACTTAGATGCATAAGAGAAATTCTTTTATTCTAAAAGTGTAATTTCCTACCAAATTGAATTTATGCATAAGAAGATGCATAAAAGATTGATTTTAATTTCGAAAGTGTTAGTCTCCTTAAATGGAATTTATGTATAAATAAATGTGTAGAGAAATCTTATATCAGATATAAGAATTCTCTTTTTTTTTTAAAGATATGAAATGTGATAAGATGTGATAAGAAGTGTATGAGATGTGATAAGAATTGATAAGATGCGTATGGAAAGTGATAGGATGTGATAAGAGGTGATAAGATGCGTATGGAAAGTGATAGGATGTGATAAGAGGTGTATGAGATGTGATAAGAATTGATAAGATGCGTATGGAAAGTGATAGGATGTGATAAGAGGTGTATGAGATGTAAAAAGATGTGATAAGATGTGTATGAGATGTGATAAGATTTGATAAGATGCGTATGGAAAGTGATAGAATGTGATTAGAGGTGTATGAGATGTAAAAAGATGTGATAAGATGTGTATGAGATGTGATAGAATGTATTAAGATGAGTTAGGATGTGTTAAGATGTATATGGGATGTGTTAGGACGAGAATGGATGTAATATGGTTGTATGAATGTGATGTGGATGTATACATGTAGATGTATATGTATGAATGTGAATGTTGATGTGGATGTGGATGTATGGATGTAGATACGGATGTGTATGTATGTATGTGGATGTGTATGTATGAATGAGGATGTGAAAATAGATGTATGTATGTAGATGTGGATGTATGGATGTATGTATGTAGATGTGGATGTATGTATGTAGATGTGGATGTATGGATGTGATTATGAATGAAGAGGTGGATGTGGATGTATGGATGTAGATACGGATGTGGATGTATGTATGTGAATGTGGATGTATGAATGAGGATGTGAAAATGGATGTATGCATGTGAATGTGGATGTATGAATATGAATGTGGATGTGTGGATGTGGAAATGGAGGTATGGATGTATGAATGTAGATGTGGATGTATGCATGTAGATGCGTATGTATGAATGTGAAATTGGATGTATGATGTGGCCGTACGAACATGGATATGTATGTAGAATAATGAATATGAAGATGTATGTGAGATAATGTAGTCTATATGAGTGAATGGATGAGAACGAGTACACAATGAATGGAATGTGGAATAAGTAATGTGGTCCGAGAGTGGATAATATGGAAAGACAAGAGTTCGTTATAGAAACTGTATTTGTGACTGTTTGTAAATGACTGTTTTATGTCAAGAATGCTGGAGAAGCATTTTGACCGTCTTGAGGATTAAGGTCATGAAGACTGAACTGATAAAGTTGCAACTGCTGACGGAGAGTCAATGGAGGACGTCTCGCATAGCAAGGTCGATCGAGGTCTTGACCAGCCTCGGCTCGATTTTAAATGGTGAGCTTCCGGTACGGTGGATGAGGGACCAAGGAAGCGGCCTATGAGTGAAGCGCTAGGTCACCTGCGAAGGATCCTAGAGGGTGCTGACCATACGGTGCTCGGGCTCTGGGTCGCCGAAGATACCCACACGTGCGTCGTGGAAGATATTGGAACAAGGAGTAAGAGTTGTTTTCTGAAACCGGGCATGGATCTGGTTGATTGACCTTGCTGGTCCTCAACAGATGAGTCCATGGCTCTTTTATATGGATCTGTGGGTTGATCTTGCTGATCTTCCACGGAGATTCCATTCTATTATATGAATATATTGCCGGTTACTATGAGCTAGGAACTATGGAAAAGGCCCCTGAGAGAACAGGTGGTGAGCGTTCTGGTTGCCAATGATGCCATAAGTATACCGATGAAAGAATGACTGGAAATAAGGATTCAACTAGAGACTTTGAGGATTGTCATCAGTGACATAATGGTTTTATTAAAGGATTGTTTTAAAGCTAGTTGATGCTAAGAAAAAGGCAATTTCATATTGGGTGTGTAAATGGTATGACTAGTTTTATGTTTGCATGAACTTCCGGCTAGGGGGCCTTGGAACTCTTTTCCTTGGTACCCGGGACAAAACCTAACCAAATTCCAAATTGGATCCCATCACTACAGTGGTTGGGTGGTTGGCTAACCCATGGGATCGGATGGGGTTAGGCTGGACTGATGGATCCGTAAATCGAGATTTAATTTCTATTATTACGATAGATGAAGTAAATCCCGGATAGAAATTGTTCTATGGATACGAATCAACGGCTGTGCCTCTTGATGGGGAAAAAAGCGTTGATCCCAATGATCCAAGTGCAAGTTCTTCCTTGATTTGACCAAGTACCGTTAAAGGTGCAGTCAGATCAGTTTGATCAGTAATGATCTTGACTACGTTAGAGTAAAGAGTTATCCTGGTGGAATCACCCGTGCTTTCCGGGTAAAGGAAGTTTTTCCGGTTTCGGTTTTGGACAAACCGACGGATTAGTCTCTTGTCCGGATATCCGTGGGCGAGGCCCCGAGTGTGGGACCCCTGTCCCGCGTGAGAAGTGCTACTTCCGCTGCTAGTACCCCGAATCCGTTGCGTGGTGGAGACAGGGATCTCACAGTTGGTATCAGAGCAGGTTTTGAAAGCTAATAAAGATAATTAAATTCTTATCTGAAATTGGTAATAAGAATTCAGAAACAGCATTTTCATAATGTATTTTCATTCCGTAAGCTTCTTTAATGAAGAAATTTTAATCAAAGAAATTGTTTTTATAGATGGAAGTTCTCCATTTATCTGGTATTCCCGACCTCACCCAGTCTCAAGATATGATTGCATTTGCCTTCGAGCATCTCATCTCTTCCGCTTCAACATGAACAAGCCGAGCAAGACTCGCACGCCATTTCGAGGAATTATATTTTCCTAACCTAGTGGAGAGACAACAGCATAAGTGGGTTGCAGGGCTATATATCCACGCCTCTTATAACCGGCGTGCAATGCTGAGGCAGAACCTCTCATTGGCCATGATTTTGATAAAGCTGAAAATGACGCGTGGTGTCATTCTATATCTTTCAACGCCTCAAAATTTCAGACGTGCTTGCCGAGTTTATAGACTCCTTAGTCGATTTATCCCTAAGGAGAAAATAATAGCTCCCTTTGCAGTTAGAGAACTTATGTAACAGGGCATGACTATGGCCCAGTACGGTCCTCTTATATGTCTTTCGAGGAGATTTTGAACTCAGAGCCGAGTTGCTCTATGTATATATTGCAACTTTTATATAAATAAAGAAACGTTTTCCGGTTAAAAAATTCCTGTTGAATAAATGATTGTTTATGACGAACGATCTACTGCTGGTGATAAAGAAAAAAAAATATGTTATCGGACATATGTCATAGATCTCCAATAAGATCAACTGAGGAGCCAATTATGTCAAAAGTTTATCAAGACGCACAAAAAGGTTGTAATTGTTTGATATAATTCATACAAATTGTTAATTCAAATTGAAATTCGTAAATTAGTAATTGGGTCTTCAATTGGAAGTACCGCAATTGTATGGAACCCTGACTTGCTTGAGACCTAGACATGATGGTATTTACCTTATAGTTTCGAGTATCATGACTATCTGTATATACAGAGGGTATAACTGCAGCTCTTTACCGACAGTATATACGGGTAAATCTAAGACTTGAAATTATAAGCGTTAATGCTATCCAGATGATGATTTTGAATGTGGTTGATATGATTTTTAATTCTGTTTGGGAACTGATGAATTGATTTGGATTCTGATTGAAAAATGATGATCCCTGAAAATGGGTTGAAATGTAATAAGCTGAGCGAAACCACAATGTGGATGACTGGGACGAGTCCCTGTAATGATAAATGATGAAAATGATTCAGCAAATCACTATGAGATTAGTGGATTGTGCTGTCAAATTGCTACTGTTAATACTTGAGACGGTAGATCAAGTTAAGGGATGACAAATTGATAACTTACTTAACTGAAATTCCCGTGGAGGAATGTTCAGAAGGAAATTTTTCGGTCTAATGGACCATTATCGTAGGAATGATATGATCTAAATGAATTATTATTTAATGATGAGTTCTGTATAAGGAATATTTATCCCAGTATTCTGTTGGGTTGACCAGAATCTAAGGAACCCAGAATAAATTGGATCCTAAGAAAAAGAGTTGTCCTCTACTAGAGATGAGGACATCTCGCACCTTTTTAAGTGGGGTAGAAGTTTGTAAGATTCCTCCCCCCAACCTTCGAGGTATACAGGAGTAAGAATCTTCCTTTCTGATCTTAAAATTATTCCCTCTCTAAAATAAAAGAAAGATTCTGTTTAAAAAGGGAAGACACTTTCCCCAGAATACCTTATCTGGAGCCCACCTGTTTTAAAGATTCAAAACGATGAGTTCAGAAGTGAGAACCAGTGTTTTGGATGCCAAGGTTTTGACCATTAGTTAAAAGACTTCCCAACTCCTACCATGAAAAGGGCACAAGGAAGTCTAGAACCCAAATTCAGAGACCAATTCCTTCATACCAATCTAATCAGGATCCGTCTCGGACAAGATTGCTTAACTCCATTAACTAGGTCCGACCCATTGATTAGGGTCGAGATGACCAATCAAATGCTTGGCGAATTAGAGCAACAGATGTAGACAATTCATAAAGATATAAACGCTGCCCAGGATCGACAGAGACAATATACAGATAAGAAGAGGACAGTCAGAGAATTCAAAGAAGCAGTTATAGTCTTCATTGATTACGGACCAAAAGAATTTCTTTATCTCTAGGGGAGTATAAGTAGTTCTCCCCCAGCTATTGTGGATCAAAGAAAGTAGGTGACTTAGCCTACGAACTGCTTTTATCTCCTCATCTCAAAGTTCTTAATGCCTTCTATAGAAATTTGTGCCAAACCCAAATCATGGAAAGACGATAAAACTTCAGTGGCAAGATACCGTTGACTTCTAGGTTACGCTAACTCCTTCCTTTATATAAGTCGTAACTTTTACTATCGCTCACAGTAATCTTACTTCCATCGATCTCCCTTCTTCTTAATCTCCTTCATGGCTTGGCAACAGGAATTAGTTTTATCCGTGATGATTTCTCACCTTCAAGATGCAAGCGAGTCTGTGAAGAAGGATTTTATAGAACAGTATGCGCGCTCACTTTTTCCTCACTTGGGAACGTCTGTAGCTCAGACCAAATGGCGGACCTATCAAGACATAACTAGGGTAACACCCTGGGGTCAGCAGCACTTTCGTAACAATGTCCGCTTGGCCATGGTTATCGAAGCCTTGGGTTTGGGTCCCCGATACTACTGCGTCATGAGATCAAGACATCTTGGGTTTTCTGAGCGGGTCTTCTTACTGGCGTGTTTTCTTCCTCATCAGAAGATATGCCTTTATCCCGTTTTTGGTTTGCCTCTCAGAGGTCCTTTTGTTAGATCACCTCATACCACTGAGATAGGTGCGGCAATAACCAACAGAATTATTCCCATAGATGAGTTACCTTATACTTGTGCAGCTTGTGAGTGCTGCTTTTGTGATCATATGATGGACGGGCTTATGGAAGTGTAAAGAGTTCTTCTATCTTTACTGTATAAGTTCCGAGAATGAATAAAGTTTAAATCTTGTTCTTATCTTGAATCTTGCTCTCTTGAGACTTTTTTTTAAATTGGTGGTTAATCTTAATTAAAAAATTTTCTCTCAGTCTCATACTTGTGCATCTTGCGAAATTACCCCCAGTTTGCGAGATGAGGGCATCTCGCGTTTTTCAAGTGGAAGAGAATGTAAGATTCCTCCCCAGCCTCTCAAAATGTCCAGCATCTTCCCCTGTAATCAATCCCTCTTCAGAAATATAAAAGACTTGTTTCTAACTGTTTTAACCTAGAGAGAGAAAATATTCTAGAGAGAGAATATTCAAATTTTTAATATTTTTGGATAGAAAATTATCTCATCTTATTAAAATAAGTTCCCCTGAAACAGAAATTTAAAAAGAACTTTCCAATGTGCAATTGGAATTAATTGGAAATGGGTATAAAGGACCTTAGCCTAAGGGTCTAGATTTTCAGAAATTTTTGGATTATGGTCCAATTAAGGTTCCTATGGGCCAATAGCATCAATCCATGTGTAGGGAGGAGATAAATCCAATTTGTAAAAGAAGATACCCAAAAATGAGTAAATGCTCACATAAGATGAAGAGTTGAAAATGTACAAGGTTTATTAGTAAAAAACTATGAGCAATATTAAAAATATGAGATATTTTGGGTATCCAAAAATGAGTAAATGCTCACATAAGATGAAGAGTTGAAAATGTACAAGGTTTATTAGTAAAAAAACTATGAGCAATATTAAAATGATTCCATTATGACACATATGTAAGAAAGGGGAGTTCTTTAAAGGAGGTGCATATTTCACATAAGATGAAGAGTTGAAAATGTACAAGGTTTATTAGTAAAAAAACTATGAGCAATATTAAAATGATTCCATTATGACACATATGTAAGGAAGGGGAGTTCTTTAAAGGAGGTGCATATTTCACATAAGATGAAGAGTTGAAAATGTACAAGGTTTATTAGTAAAAAACTATGAGCAATATTAAAATGATTCCATTATGACACATATGTAAGGAAGGGGAGTTCTTTAAAGGAGGTGCATATTTCACATGCTTGAATGAGTTTTAAACTCATAAAAATTGAGATATTTCATCTCTCCTCTCTCCTCATTCAAGTCTAGTTCCAAAAAGTTAGCTTAACTGACCTAAAAATGGTCAAATATTGACCAAACTGATTTAGAAAATTCTAGAATCAGTTTGTTTGGTTAGGAGCTCAATTTTTCCTATAAATAGAAGCCTCCCCCTTGTTGAAAAAGATATAGTGTTTATGCATCGTTACTTTACTCCACCTAAGCCAAGAACTGTGAACTCATTTAATAATTCACTAGTTTTTGGAGCTTCCCTCTTTCTTCAATCCCCATTAGTGGCTCCATCAACATACTTAACCAATTGATTGGTTGGGGGCCTCTACCGTGAACAAAGAATCAAGCTATTTGTAAGGTAATTAGTGAATATTGATCTTTCTATAATTTCTCAATGGTTCTCTCTTCTCAACCCCTCTCAAGCTTGAGAAGCTTAATTGGTATGGTTTTTTAAATGCTATTGAAGTTAATTGGTGATTAGTAGTGAAGAGTTACATAATTTAATAAATGCTATTGAAGTTAATTTCCATTTATGTCTAAATTCTAATAGTTTTTATGTAATTTCTCTCTCTCACTCAAGAAATAGTCATACTCATGACCCATTCTCAATCCAAATCAAGCTTTTCATAAAGCTTTTCCTTAACCCAAGATTAAGCTATGCTTGAGGCCAAATTAATGGCTTTTTTCTATGTTTTTAGTTTATGTATATTGATGATTCAATCCATTATGGATTAATAATCCAATTAGAGATCATTTTAATTATTTTCTTAATGATAAGCATTATCCCTTAGAAAAATTGAGATTTATCAGTCATAGCAGCGGAGCTATGGCAAAATTTTTATAAAAATTATGCATAAAATAATTTCATTCAAAGCATAAAAAGAGGACTTCCTACCATATTCTAGGAATTATCATCCTAGATTAATTGAAAGAATTTCATTATAATCATGGAGAAATTGAATTTTAATATCATGCATAAAGGATAAGTTTTTATATCAAAAGTGTTATTTTTACCATTTTTATTTCATGCATAGAAGTATGCATAATGGATAAATTTTTATATCAAAAGTGTTATTTTTACCATTTTTATTTCATGCATAGAAGTATGCATAATGGATAAATTTTTATATCAAAAGTGTTATTTTTACCATTTTTATTTTCATGCATAGAAGTATGCATAATGGATAAATTTTTATATCAAAAGTGTTATTTTTATCATTTTTATTTTCATGCATAGAAGTATGCATAAAGGATAAATTTTTATATCAAAAGTGTTATTTTTATCATTTTTATTTTCATGCATAGAAGTATGCATAAAGGATAAATTTTTATATTAAAAGTGTTACTTTTATCATTTTTAATTTTCATGCATAGAAGTATGCATAAAGGAAAATTTTTTATATCAAAAGTGTTACTTTTATCATTTTTAATTTTCATGCATAGAAGTATGCATAAAGGAAAATTTTTTATATCAAAAGTGTTACTTTTATCATTTTTAATTTTCATGCATAGAAGTATGCATAAAGGAAAATTTTTATATCAAAAGTGTTACTTTTATCATTTTTAATTTTCATGCATAGAAGTATGCATAAAGGAAAATTTTTATATCAAAAGTGTTACTTTTATCATTTTTAATTTTCATGCATAGAAGTATGCATAAAGGAAAATTTTTTTATATCAAAAGTGTTACTTTTATCATTTTTAATTTTCATGCATAGAAGTATGCATAAAGGAAAATTTTTATATCAAAAGTGTTACTTTTATCATTTTTAATTTTCATGCATAGAAGTATGCATAAAGGAAAATTTTTATATCAAAAGTGTTACTTTTATCATTTTTAATTTTCATGCATAGAAGTATACATAAAGGAAAATTTTTTATATCAAAAGTGTTACTTTTATCATATTGGATTTCATGCATAGAGGTATGCATAAAAGTTGATTATTTTATTATAAAAGTGTGACTTTTATCATAATTGAATTTCATGCATAAAGGTATGCATAAAAGTTGATTATTTTATTGTAAGAGTGTTACTTTTATCATATTGGATTTTATGCATATAGGTATGCATAAAAGATATTCTTTTTATACTAAAAGTGTGATTTTCCTCATAAATGATTTTATGCTTAACTTAGATGCATAAGAGAAATTCTTTTATCCTAAAAGTGTAATTTCCTACCAAATTGAATTTATGCATAAGAAGATGCATAAAAGATTGATTTTAATTTCGAAAGTGTTAGTCTCCTTAAATGGAATTTATGTATAAATAAATGTGTAGAGAAATCTTATATCAAATATAAGAATTCTCTTTTTTTTTTTTAAAAAGATATGAAATGTGATAAGAAGTGTATGAGATGTGATAAGAATTGATAAGATGCGTATGGAAAGTGATAGGATGTGATAAGAGGTGATAAGATGCGTATGGAAAGTGATAGGATGTGATAAGAGGTGTATGAGATGTGATAAGAATTGATAAGATGCGTATGGAAAGTGATAGGATGTGATAAGAGGTGTATGAGATGTAAAAAGATGTGATAAGATGTGTATGAATGTGATAAGATTTGATAAGATGCGTATGGAAAGTGATAGGATGTGATAAAAGGTGTATGAGATGTAAAAAGATGTGATAAGATGTGTATGAGATGTGATAGAATGTGTTAAGATGAGTTAGGATGTGTTAAGATGTATATCGGATGTGTTAGGACGAGAATGGATGTAATATGGTTGTATGTATGTGATGTGGATGTATACATGTAGATGTATATGTATGAATGTGAATGTTGATGTGGATGTGGATGTATGGATGTAGATACGGATGTGTATGTATGTATGTGGATGTGTATGTATGAATGAGGATGTGAAAATGGATGTATGTATGTAGATGTGGATGTATGGATGTATGTATGTAGATGTGGATGTATGGATGTGATTGTGAATGAAGAGGTGGATGTGGATGTATGGATGTAGATACGGATGTGGATGTATGTATGTGAATGTGGATGTATGAATGAGGATGTGAAAATGGATGTATGCATGTGAATGTGGATGTATGAATATGAATGTGGATGTGTGGCTGTGGAAATGGAGGTATGGATGTATGAATGTAGATGTGGATGTATGCATGTAGATGCGTATGTATGAATGTGAAATTGGATGTATGATGTGGACGTACGAACATGGATATGTATATAGAATAATGAATATGAAGATGTATGTGAGATAATGTAGTCTATATGAGTGAATGGATGAGAACGAGTACACACTGAATGGAATGTGGAATAAGTAATGTGGTCCGAGTGGATAATATGGAAAGACAAGAGTTCGTTATAGAAACTGTATTTGTGACTGTTTGTAAATGACTGTTTTATGTCAAGAATGCTGGAGAAGCATTTTGACCGTCTTGAGGATTAAGGTCATGAAGACTGAACTGATAAAGTTGCAACTGCTGACGGAGAGTCAATGGAGGACGTCTCGCATAGCAAGGTCGATCGAGGTCTTGACCAGCCTCGGCTCGATTTTAAATGGTGAGCTTCCGGTACGGTGGATGAGGGACCAAGGAAGCGGCCTATGAGTGAAGCGCTAGGTCACCTGCGAAGGATCCTAGAGGGTGCTGACCATACGGTGCTCGGGCTCTGGGTCGCCGAAGATACCCACACGTGCGTCGTGGAAGATATTGGAACAAGGAGTAAGAGTTGTTTTCTGAAACCGGGCATGGATCTGGTTGATTGACCTTGCTGGTCCTCAACAGATGAGTCCATGGCTCTTTTATATGGATCTGTGGGTTGATCTTGCTGATCTTCCACGGAGATTCCATTCTATTATATGAATATATTGCCGGTTACTATGAGCTAGGAGCTATGGAAAAGGCCCCTGAGAGAACAAGTGGTGAGCGTTCTGGTTGCCAATGATGCCATAAGTATACCGATGAAAGAATGACTGGAAATAAGGATTCAACTAGAGACTTTGAGGATTGTCATCAGTGACAAAATGGTTTTATTAAAGGATTGTTTTAAAGCTAGTTGATGCTAAGAAAAAGGCAATTTCATATTGGGTGTGTAAGTGGTATGACTAGTTTTATGTCTGCATGAACTTCCGGCTAGGGGGCCTTGGAACTCTTTTCCTTGGTACCCGGGACAAAGCCTAACCAAATTCCAAATTGGATCCCATCACTACAGTGGTTGGGTGGTTGGCTAACCCATGGGATCGGATGGGGTTAGGCTGGACTGATGGATCCGTAAATCGAGATTTAATTTCTATTATTACGATAGATGAAGTAAATCCCGGATAGAAATTGTTCTATGGATAGGAATCAACGGCTGTGCCTCTTGATGGGGAAAAAAGCGTTGATCCCAATGATCCAAGTGCAAGTTCTTCCTTGATTTGACCAAGTACCGTTAAAGGTGCAGTCAGATCAGTTTGATCAGTAATGATCTTGACTACGTTAGAGTAAAGAGTTATCCTGGTGGAATCGCCCGTGCTTTCCGGATAAAGGAAGTTTTTCCGGTTTCAGTTTTGGACAAACCGACGGATTAGTCTCTTGTCCGGATATCCGTGGGCGAGGCCCCGAGTGTGGGACCCCTGTCCCGCGTGAGAAGTGCTACTTCCGCTGCTAGTACCCCGAATCCGTTGCGTGGTGGAGACAGGGATCTCACAGTTCATTGACAGTTGTGGGGAAACATCAATCACCCATTACATGGTACTTTTTTTGTTATTATCAAGTTGTTACAATCTATATGTATTTATAATCACTCACGTAATTGCTTATTTCTAGCATATTGTTTACACTTGTCATGTGGAGCACCCAAGAGAGGAGGTCACCTTATAGGGCAAAAAGAATCTATTTCACAACACTCATCATGGTGGAGGGGTAACATGAACAAATTACCTCATTGAAATGTTTGATTGTTTTTTTTGGATATACATTGAGTAGAATCTTATTGAAGTAGAAATCAAAGGCGTCTCAAATTACAAAAGCAATCCAAATCCGCATGAAGGAGACCAATAAGGCTAAATGGAACCAAAGTAGTGGGCCAACACACCATGCTGCATGGCATGCTACAATGGTTAGAAATGGCAAATTTTGGGTGAATAACATTAAATTATAAAGGACATTTTTTTGGGTTTCACACTAAATTATCATTTTTAAAATTTTGCCTAATTTTAAAGTGCATATAATAAGACTCCATGGCCTCGTTTTTGTCATTTCACTCACACTGCTCAACCCATGGCTCGAATGAAGAATACTGCATGTAAAGTACCTCCTCATCCTGCCAATGTTGCTACTACTGGTAGTAGAAAGCGTCCTGTCGATCCTCACAACACGGAATCGTCAACTGACAGTGAGCAGGAGCAGAAGTAGGAGTACGAGCAGGGTCCTCCACCATGGAAAGGATAAAATATTCCACCTCCACGACGAGGGCAATGTGTTGGGAAGACCCTCCCTACCAATATCATGGGTCCCCTTCCAACATGGGAGGAAGTCCAAGTAGTAGGAGCAGGACAAGGAGGCTCTACATGTGAGGGGAGCATGCCTTCGATTCTATATTTACAAGCACCACCACAACAGAAGGTAGCAGAACCTCCACCACAACCTTGATGTGGCTGCCTCCAAGGGACCTTACTGGAAGAAGGCTCCTCGTCCTTTTCAAGGCCTCAGAACCCGAATGTGCCTCCACGTGCACTAAGGAGGAGAAGGAAATATGGAGTCCAGGCACTCTAGGAGATACAAAGATTATAAAAATCTGTGGATCTCCTTATTCCCAAGGTACCTTTCAGAGGTCTTGTAAAAAAAATCCTATATGGTTACTCTCAAGTCTATCGTGTGCGAAGATTTGCCTTGGGAGCTTTACAAGAAGTTGCAAAATCTTTTTAGTGACCTTTTTTGAGGATGCAAGCCTATGTGGTATCCATGCCAAGAGAGTTACTATAATGACGAAGGATCTTAAATTAGCTAGGATTTTGCATCATGAAGACTTGTAATCAAGAGTGTTGCTATGTAAAAACTTATCTTTATCAATAAATTAGCTAGGATTTTGCATCATGAAGACTTGTAATCAAGAGTGCTGCTATGTAAAAACTTATCTTTATCAATAAAAAGCTCATTTTTTTGTCTTGTCTCATTTTAATCTTGTGTAGTCATTGATTTTTGTTTTGAAACACATTTTGAAAATTTTTTAGTTTGAAATATTTTATATTAATGTTCCATGTGAAAATTGAACTCGATTGTACCATGTTTCTCACTTTGAGTTATAAAACACAAAAGTGCATTCTTTTGTAAACTCTTCTAGAGAGTTTAAAGATTCTTTTTTTTTTCATTTGAACCAAAAAATTTAATTCTAAATGTGCAACAAAATTTTTCAAAGAAAATTAGATTTTTTCCCAAATTATTCGAAACATTTTTTTAGAGCCCACAAGTCTTCCAAGCCCTCTCCCAGGCCTCGAGGGTGGCCGTACGTGCCCTGAAGGCCCCAAGATAGCACGGGCAACCTAGGGCCTACTTGTGGGTCGTTGGGCCTGGGGCCTTCTAGGCACATGGAGCTCCACCCCTCCCGAGGCCTAGGGGAGGGCTTGGAAGGTATGTACCAAGCTCTAAAAAAATATTTCAAAATGTTTTTTTAAATTGATTTCAAATATAATTACAAAATTTCAGTTAATTAGTACAAACTCGACTACAAAATGAAACTCACTCCATTACATTACAAATTCATAATCAACTGTAAATTCATAATCAATTGCACAATAAAAAACTTCACTTCATTTTAAATTCAACTACAAAAATTTAAATTGCCCGCATGTTATGTGCACATTATATGTGCATATACTAGGAGGCTTACCCACCCTAGGCATGTGAACATGTGTGGGGAGAGGGTTAGGCCTGACCTTGGGTTGAGGTTTGGGTCAAGCAACCAAAGGTCACACATCGAAATGGAGATTCAAGAGTCACTTGAGGGCCCTCCTATATAGTAGGGGCATGGGGCGTTCGTGTAGAGCATTGTGTCTACTCTCTTGCCATTTCATACTAGAGCTATGTGCTACTCGAATGAAGTCATATCTCTTGGTGGTATGGGACACCAAGGTAAGGTATGTGGTACTTTATTGTATTTATGTGTGCACCCTTGGCTCGAGGGTGGTCGGGTGGATGAGTATATGCTTGGTTTATGCATAGAGATTAACTAGAGAGATGTTTATGGTTTTAACAGTGGTATCAACGAAGTCTGTAGTAAAGTTTGGATGTTTTTTCTCCTCTTAATTCTCTCATTATACCAAATTTTTAGCATTTTTAAGTGAATTTTAACATTTACTAAACAAAAAAAAATGTAGTTTTTTCGTTTGTTTTGGTAACATATACATGTGGAATGTCAATATGGTGGTTAGAACGCATGCCACTCAATTTCAATGGACGTATCTATGCCACAAGGAAATTCCATGAGTGTAAATGCTATTTTTCTTTCTTTTTCATGGGTAAAATAAGCATTTTGCGGATTTGTTATCAAAGTTTTGCACATGATATTGTGGAAAATTTTGATAGAAAGGTTCCCCTTACATCTCATGAAAATTTAAGAAAAATTTTCTTAAATTTTAAGACATTTTTTACCATAGAAATGGTAAATTAGGTTTTTTTAGTGGTTTTTTACGAAAAGCTTGCATGTGTGTTGACTAGCATCGTGCTTTTTTGTCATGTGGAGCTTATGCTTTCTCCCCTCTCTCTAAGAAAACACGATGCCCAGGATGAGAAAGAAAACCTAGTAGAGCGTAAAGAGGAGAATCTGGAAAGATGAAAAGTGCCACATATGTGTGTCTTTGTACATAAATTTTATTTTGGCACACGCATTCACAGTTGATGAATGGGATGGTGTTATGGTTGTTGATTCCATTGGTCATGTGAGTTAATTTTTCTGTGACGGTCCTGAATCTAACCATATCTTAATCTAAGAAAACATTAAATCACTCAATCTTGCTATTTCTACATATAGCAATACAATCAAATCAACCTTCTCAAATAGCAAACAAGCATGCATGCATATCCCAAGTTCTTATCACATAAGCAAAGAATCATGTAATCTCAAACAAACATTCACATGATATAAATGTCTATCAATTACAGCAGCATAGCATCTTAATCAATTGCAACGTATGTGTCTATCTTAAGATTCTATCATCATCACCATGCTCGACAACATGGTTAGTCTTAATGACCAAAATCTAGCCAGTTTAGGGCTTTCTCTGATGCCCGTCCACCCAACCTCCACACTGGACATCACGGCTATCCCGAGTATGCCTCTTTTTGAATTTTGTCCTCTCTAGGTTTTACCACATTTCTTCGAGAGGTAAAAAACTTATTCTCTATCCGGCGTCCCTATCTAAGGACGGCCAGCCCGAATCTCAAAATCTCATGTCGAGTCTCATCATACACATGCATATTGGATCAGTCATATGCATGCATATCAATCATTCATCTTTAAAAAAAGCAATCACAACTCATACATATAATCTCACACTCATCTCTAGTCCATAATCTTTCAAGGCATGCATATTAAAACTAATCACAATCAATTTCAAGTATAAAACAAGCTTTTAATTTAAGCACTCTTTAACTTCTCTTTATCTTTTAAGTCACCTGGGAGTCCTTGTTTATGACATAATCAATTATCTTTTAAGTCACCTGGGAGTCCTTGTTTAAGTCACTTGGGAGTCCTTGTTTATGACATAATCAATTATCATGTTCTAAGCGAGGTCATCTCTAGTCACTATAACTAAGTCACACTTGGGACACGGATAATTCCCTGTGCTGTAGATGTGGGTACATCGGGCCGCCGATGGATCCTTGGTTCCTGTGGTTATAGTGCCATGTCTTCCTACTTTATTTCGAATGGTTTACAACAAGGAAACTACTTTGTTTCTCTTATCACCCGCAGTCTGATGGGCAAACAAAGCCTGTGAATCAGATTGTAGAGGATATGCTTTGTGCATATGTCTTTGGAAAACCATTGAGTTGGAAAAAATATCTTCCAATGATGGAATTTGCCTATAACAGTTCTAAGCATTCGGCTACTGGTTATAGTCCGTTCATGTTAATGTATGGGTATCAACCCAAGGCACCTGTTGATGTCGGTCTTAAGGACATTGAGCTTGATGCATCGAGGGTTTCTTTGCGAGATATGTAGGAAATGCTAACCCAAGCTGAGGATTCTATCAGGGGTGCTCAGGATAGTAGGGGACACTCACCTCGATCTTGACGGCATGGTCCTGTGGCATCCAATGCCTGTTCCCACAAAGAACCAAATTCCTTGAAATCCGTGTACGTGTGCTTCATGTCCTCTAGTCCTGTACCAACAAGGTCAAGTCTAGTGGTCTGAACCATAGACACTCGTTCCATTAGCCACCACTGGATTGGCCTTTCCTGGAAGGTACTCAATCATACCACCGAACTGCTAGAATATCTGACTCCAGCGGTGTTGTCGATCACTCCACTGTGCACTTGGCATCGTTTGAATCTAGCGCAATGCCTGATGGTCAGTGCGAACCTCGAAGTCACGGCCATACAGGAAATGTTTCCAATGTTTCAAGGCCTGTATAACTGTGGTTTATTTGAAAGTTCCTGAAGATTCTCAAACTTTGTCATGAATTAAAACTACCTCCATATGTCAGAGTTCATCTAGTCTTTCATGTTAGTAGACTGAAAAAAAGCTGGGAGGTGAGGATAACTCAACTACTCCTCAAGAACTCATTGAAGTCAAAGCTTTGTCTTATATTCCACATGAGCCTGAAAATGAACTTGAATTCAGGGGGGAAAGGAAACTTTGTAGTCGCCTAAGGTTAAAATTAAGTGGAAAGATAGGGAAATTAAGGATTCCACTTGGGAGTCACTTGAGAACATTCAGCGCAGTTTTCCTTCTTTTCATATTGCAAGAGTGCAATGTTTTGAGAGAGGGGAAGTATGTTATGTGCACATTATATGTGCATATACTAGGAGGCTAACCCACACTAGGCATGTGAACATGGGAGCATGGAAACATGCTCTAGTGGGGCAAGGGTTTAGTCTAACCTTGGGTTGAGGTTAGGGTCAAGCAACCAAGGGTCACACATGGAAATGGAGAGTCAAGAGTCACTTTAGGGCCCTCCTATATAATAGGGGCATGGGGCATTCTCAAGGGATGTTCTCTTGTGTAGAGCATTGTGTCTACTCTCTTGCCATTTCATGCTAGAGCTATGTGCTGTTGGAATGAAGTCATATCTCCTGGTGGTATGGGACACCAAGGTAAGATATGTGGTACTTTATTGTATTTATGTTTGCACCCTTGGGCTCGGGGGTGGTCAGGTGGATGAGTATATGGGTGGTTTATGCATGTTTATGCATAGAGATTAAGTAGAGAGATCTTGAGGGTTTTAACACCACCTCGTAATAGATAGTTCAAAAAGTGTATTTTTATTACCAAAAGCGGATTACATAATAAGATTTACAAATTACATCCTAGTTTTTTTAAGTCTTTTGATAGCTTCTTTTGAGGCCTTGTGCCTTCTCTTGTTGAGGGGAAGAGTACCCACCATGATGGAATGTACAATGCACGTGGCATCTCTCTCCCCTACACTTTTTGTGATGGTTGTATTGACAAGGACCTTGGGAGTGTAGCCTCCTTGAAAGTTGCAAAAACAACCGACTTGTTGATGAGAATAATTTTCTCCACATTATTGGAGACGCTATAGACAAGCACAACACTTTGGATAAGGCCTTGAGAGCTAGAATTTGAAATCCTCCCATAGGGCTAAATATATTGTGGACAACCACAATGTCTTTTGTTTGAATATAACCCATGTAATGGGAAAATGTAGAGTTAGTTCCAAAGGATCCCTTGTGCCACACTTACGATGTGCTCAAGCATCCAACTCCATGACATGCTGCATACAAACCACATTTTAGTAATCAATCATGCCATGAATAGGAGTAAACAACTGGGGATTATTAACTTACCGAGTGTAGTTCATTACATGCTATCACATCTGGTTGCTCAATGTTGATTGATGACTTGTGCTCCTCTAATTGTTGAGGAGGCAAATGCACCAAACTTACTTGGGGCAAGCTAGCTTGTACTTCTTTGAATTCTTCCTCGGGCACCTGACCCTGCTCAGCTTCTTGTATTTGCCCTTGAACAAATTGGATACTCTCTAATACTCTACCATCAACTGGTACAAGTTCATTAGGAACTCAATGGAGTCTTCTTGGGCCCTTTAATTTGCCATGAGGTTATGGAAACGTTTAACTTTTTGACAAATAGGAGCCCGCCACGTAAGCAAAAACCATTGGTTTGTAAGAGAGGTGTAAGAGTGGTCAAAGGGTGCACTTTTTCCCCCAAAAAGGGGGGGGGGCAATTTTACAATTTTCGGACCTCCATAACTTCTACATACAAGCTCCGATCTAAGCGGAGATTACAGATCCGTGATCTACGCATCAAGAGCTTTCCATAGATATGTTACATGATATGGTTTTATCCGCTAGATTTTAAATTCCATTTTCCCCCCCAAATTCAAATTCGAATAAAGTAGCCGTTTTGAAGCTTCAAATTAGAAAACGTTTCTTCTTAAGAGAAAAGGTTTGACTCCCTTAAACTGCCAAATAAAAGGGCCCAAGAAGACTCCATTGAGTTCCTAATGGCTCCGTCATGTATTGAGAGGATTTACTGTGAAGTGGAAAATCTAGCCCAATGGCAATGAGAGACAAGCACTCATCTAGCTTTACTTTAAACCTCGGGGGGGGGGGGGGGGGGGACCACTCTTATAAATATGTAAGCATAGCATGTGGGTTCAAGAGAAGGGATTTTTTAAATCCCATTTTTCCACATTTTTTACATATAGAAGGGTACCATGTAAAGGGGCTATTCACAAATTGAATAGAAAAAGGGTATGTTTTATTTATGAAAAATTCAGAGATAGGGGATTTCTAAAATAGTTCTTGAACGCACGCGATACTACAGAGGGTTTACTCATAGTGAACCCCCTTAGTGTTAAACATTCTTTCTAAGTCCTCCAAGAAGTGAAACTCCTCTCCATCTACCACTATGGAGGTAAGCATACTTAGTGCTAACTCGGGTATATCTAGTGCTATCCCTATCTCATCAGCCTCATTTGTGGGTGCATCCACGGCCACCATATGATGACCCTTCTTCACTAGCCCCTGAGGTGGTACCTTCAGCTATTTCTGCCTCTTCATGTTGTTGAAGAAGAACCAAGGCCAGAGCTTTCTCCGCCACTTGATCAAGGAGCTCCGGCTTTGGATCTACCTCGTTGCCCTTAAATCAGCCAAGGCAACGCCACCAACCTTAACCTCATCATCGGAGTCTTGCTCATTAAACATGAGAATGAATGTTGAGATCCATGACAAAAAGTTGGTGCCAATGTTTCCCTTACCAAGGGCAACCATTTCTTGAGTTGAGAGAACCTTGAAGTGCCCATCTTCTTGCCTATGCAATCTTTTTGGATAGTTTGCATCGGATTTGTTGATGTAGCATAGAAGCTTGCAAGAGACCAAGAGCGTGATACTGTCAGGTGTGATCATAGAAAAGGGATTTATATATGTTTCTACGTACTCCAAGGTCTCCTTGTAGTCATGTTCAGTGATGAGAAGGATAGTTGCTTCCAAGTCAATGGTGCAAGAGAAAATGTGAAATAACTCTTGTTGGCTAGCTTACTCAATCCTCTCAAGGAATGCAGGAAAGCTCTCATACCCCATTGAATGATCCATTAGGATCGCGATGAGAGTCCAAGCCAAGCTATAGGGAATATATGCTAGCAAAGTGCATGCGAGTGCTAATGATATAAATGACAAAAATGAGGGAGGTTCCCTATTCATAAAAAAAATCACAGTTTGAAATCAAAAACTTCACACTTAACAAAAAAGGACTGACTGCCCAAAATACTTTATTAAATGTAGTCATTTAAATTATAATAGTTAATCCAAGTAATATATTTAATCAAACAAATCCAAATAACAAGCTTGTACAAACTTATGCAAATTAAACTTATTGTGATCATTCAAGCTTGATCCAAATAGTTTGTGCAATTCATTACATCAGCAACCAAAAAGGAAAAAGTTGGATTACAATGAAAAATAATTACATTGACATTACCCAATTACACTCCTAATTGCAATTCCACACCCCTGTGCCTCCAAGAATCACGAACCATGAAAGACTTCTCTATACATGTCCCAATGTACACAAACACATATGAACAAATATCACCACAGTATGGATGGTTAAGAAAAATCAACTCAAAAATCAATGAGGAGAATGCTAATACCTTTTGACGTTCTATCTTGATGCTTGCATCTTGTACTTTCGTAAATCCCATGATTAGTAGGTGTTCTCAAACGTTTGCTAAGCTCCACTCTTTGCTAGCATTGACAAGGTCAATGGTGCCATTGGTTAGTTTTGGTGGTAGTTCTATGGGTGAATCAACCCCCTCACATGACTGCAATGATATCCACTCCCCCTTTTTCTTCATCCATCACTTGTAGTGGAATCGGACGTATGAATTTGAGCGTGCTTTCAAATCTCTAACCCATAACATTTCTGTAGCACGCCTTCTTCATATGCATGTCTTTCTCAAGTTTATATATGAATAGCTTAAAGAGATCAAACGAGCATGAACATCAAGCCTATGATTATATTTGACATGAGGAAACGATGGACATTAATAGAGATCTCAGAGTACATCGCAAGGTAGATAATTCCAAATTTATTACCACATTTGAATATGTGTTACACCATCCTCATTTTAAATAAAAAACCATACATAAAGTATGGTCTGGGAGTTGGCATAGTCCTCCCCAAAATTTAATAATCATAGGAGAATCTGCCCTTCCCCATTTCCCAAATAGCATATGGAAAGTGGACCAAAACACCTTCAGTGTTGAAGGCAACAATTAGTCCTACATATTGATTCGTAATACAAAACTCAATTCAAATGTGGTAATAAATTTGTAATTTTCTAATTTGCAAGGTACTTTTGAATCCCTATTGAACATACGAATAGGCTTCAAGCTCATCGATTGTGGATGTCAGTCTAGCATTGAAATCAAGATGTTGATGTGGGGAAACACACAAGATGACCCACTCAGTCTATTGAACATACATATAAGAAAGGAACCCATTAACACATCCAACACATACACGACTCTATTTAGGCCCTAAAAATGATGACCTACACTCTACAAAATAATAACTTCTTTACATGAGCATGTAGTCTTGGATTGACTTGACCTGACAACTAGAGCTCTCGATGGACAAAAAATAGCGCAACAAAAAACTAACGATTTGCATGCTCTCGGGTTTCTTCTGGGATGAAACCTCGAGGATTCTCACTTAGGGCCCAAAAATACTTTGCCTTATTCATAATACCCAAGGGTGTGGAATTGCAATTAGGAGTGTAATTGGGTAATGTCAATGCAATAGTTTTTCATTGTAATCCAACTTTTCCCTTTTTGGTTGATAATGTGATGAATGGCACGAACTATTTGGATCAAGCTTGATTGATCGCCGGGCATCCACATCATTGCTTTGCAAAAGAGCCTGCAACTCCATCTCAGCTGCTTGCAACCTCTGTCTCATGGCCGTGACAATAGGAGTGACCTTTGCATTTTTTGCATTCAAAGCCCTAGCAAGTTCCAGGCCCTCTTGCACATTGTTTAGATTCTGTTTCTCATAATGTAGCTGTGTTTTCATTTGAAGGACAGGTGCCTTCATGCACTGCCATTCCTCCAACCCACAAGATGAAGAAGCTTCCATCTCCTGTCGACTATCTTGATGAGGCTGAAGTGTGGCCTTGGTAGATTTGGCAATACTCTTTCCTGCCAATGCCATGTTTTCCTCGCAGATGTCAGCAGACTCATCCTCAATTTTTGAAGCTGGAAGCTGAAGATTGCGTAGTCTCCACTTGTTAACATGGCCCTCATAATAGCCCTTCTCTCGAATATCGTGCAAGTACTGCACTGCAAACTCGGCCCAATTGAACCTAATGGCTGTCCCGCTTGCAATCACGGTAGGACTGAATTCTTTCACGAAACCCTTTGCAAATGCAAAGGAAATTTCCATGTTGGTTGGGGCCTTCTGGTATACATTGTAGTGCAGTTTCATCATCGACTCATACATTTCGGTGTGGATGGTGCTGCATTTGATGCGGTACTGGCTGGGATCCTTTGTTTGTTTGAACACACTGAACCATTCAGTATCAGTGACCTGCTCCCACCTAACCATTTTGGGATCTAAACCCTTCATGGAAAGGCCATAAGCAGCATTGAACTCTACCAAAGTTGTACATAATTTTTCCTCCATGGGGATCACGACCTTCGGAGCTTTCCATCGGCCTGCACACATCAAAGGAAAATGTGCTCAACTGTAAAGGGAAATGTGCTCAACTATATTGCATGGAAATGCGCTCAACTGTATTGCATGGAGCTTCTTGTGGTACTGAAGCCGAAAGTAGAAGAGAAAACACACAGAACCCGCACGAGAGAGAGAGAGAGAGAGAGAGAGAGAGAGAGAGAGAGAGAGAGAGAGAGTACCCGAGAGGGACATTGGGGAACCTTGAGATCGCTTTGCGCTTTTGTAGGGAGATGGAGAAGCATTTTGCGGGCCCCATGGTGCTCTGGCCTTTGCACTTCATCACCCCACCACTCCGCTGTAATGCCCGTGCTAACTAGCTTCAAAGACTAGCTCGAAATTCAATATACCACAACTTTCATTGATTATTCTTTTTTTTTTTGAAGTGCTCATTTGAGCTTTTTGTATCAGCCAGAAGTTTTAAATATGATTACTAATATAGTGACTTACATGCCTAAACTTATGCTAACTAGGAATGCTTGTTCACACATGTGAACTAGCATAAAAAGCGTAGCACTTTAACATGCTTCTACCCCTTGATTAACTTCAAAATTTTATCTCTTAGTAGACTTTGGAACGTCCCCCTATCATGTTTCTTTTATTTGTCTAAGTTGGTCAATAATAATAGAATCTTTCCTCCCCCCTCTAATTTTACTTTTGCTATAACTCATCAGAAAGCTATTTTTTTCCCTCTTAAAGTAATGCATCAAATGGTGGTTACAATTAATTTTCTTATCTACCCACTTTCCAAAAGGTCACAATTATCTACAATCATGTAAAAATATACTTTGCATTAGTGATTTCTATTTGCATCTCTTGTGTACCCACTTAGCATATACATAAAGTTTCCAATTACCTTATGACTAATCTAGTAACAATTGTCAATCCTCATTGGAATTAAATCAGCGTTTTCAATCATTGGGCTTCAATCCTCATTCCATTAGCTTCAGGACAAGCTTTCAACCTTGTCAATGAGACTCCGGAGTCACTAGTTGGATCGAATTTTCCAGCGGGGGCATAGTTAAGCATTTTGGGGTCCGGCACACTATTTGAGAGTCATGGGTGACTATGATAGTGGCTCCTTGACATAAATACATGAATTTCATAAACCTAATATTAACCTCATGCAATTACCCCTTAGGATCTCAAACACATAGGAAGCATGACCCTACAAGCATAGCTAAGTATCTAAGTAAACATGCTATAATTCACTATGTAGATGTAGGATTTATGAAGTGATAAAGGATAAGTCACCACATTGTAAGAAAGCATCATGTTACCCATCATTGGATTTGATGTTCACTCCATCCCAATAGTATGTGAAAGAAACTTACGCACCACCTTCTGTTGCCTATCATTGGTTTCTACACTATCACCACTATTGTGCAAGGATCTCACATCATGTAACCTATCATTGGTTTTGATGTTCACTCCGTCTCAATAGTATGTGAAAGAAAATTACACACCACCGTTTATTAACCATGATTGGACTGCGGTTTGGTTTGATGATAGTAGAACACTTGTGAGGATTTAATCTTCTGTCGTTTACTTACTCATGTTCATGTCTGTTTTGTGTTCAGCAGATGCCGCTGGAAACAGTCGCCCCGATCTTACGATGAAATTCACAAGTACACCACTTCCTCCTTTTACACGGTCGCCAGCCTCTCCGCCCTCCCCTACCACTAGTACGACTGCACCTCACCCGTCGCCAGCCTCTCCGCCCTCCACGGCACCTCCCCCGGCCTCTCCGCGTCCCCTTAGTACACCTTCTCCAACCACCACCACCACCCCTACCGGCGCACCTACTGGCTCCGTCACCCAGTCTTGGTGCGTGGCTAAACCTGCAACTGACCCCGCCGCCTTGCAGCAGGCTCTCGACTTTGCTTGTGGAGCAGACACTGCCTTCTGCCAAGCCATCCAGCCTGGCCAGTCCTGCTTCCAGCCCAACATCGTATGCTTTTAACGCCGGCCCACGGCGGAACTTGAAACTTCAATGGGGCTGCCGTCCTCACAATTACTGACCCAAGTTAGTTACTCCTTACCTATGCGATGTGGTGCAGCGAACGGCATTTTGTTTTTTACACTAACTGCATATGCTGCTCCTGATGAAGGTCATATATGATGAATGCGAGTACACCTCTCTTTGATGTTGTGTAGCTGCTTGGAGTTCTTTTGCTTTTCGTTGGCCTGCTTTTGTTAAAGTGAGGTTTAGGAATTTTAGTTGATTTTCTAATCAAATTTTTGGAATTCCTATAAAAATCATTTTTTACTTGCCACATTCAGTGTGGAAAATTTGGAAACCTTGTCTCTCTCTCAGTGTCTCTCCAAATCACGTGCTCGAATTTAAACAAAATGATGCCTTTATCTCTTTTTCCTCTAGATAAAAACTTAGGACTTCTCCATAGGATCTCATATATTTGGATCTATCACATGTATGGAAGTCTACGAGCAAATAGGTTTTTGGAGATGAGGATGTCTATCCAAAGTAACCTTGGTGTGATATTGACATTTTCTATAGTGGATGTTCTTTATCCAAAGTAATGCTAGGGGGACTTGGAAGCTATGGAGCTTAGGACGTCTCCCAAAGTAACCTTGGCATTTTGTGTAGTGGATGTTCGTTAATTGAACTAATGGATACATTCTCACTTCTTTCCAAATTGAGGAAATAACATGAGACGTTTGTTTATCCAAGCACTATCTTCATGGCATCAGTCATATGTGTATTAAAGTGATACTACTTGTGCCATATGGCTTGTTGACTAAGTAGAGCAATGTTTGATGGTTGATCAAAGTTATAAGTCGGCTAGAAGTCCCGTCAACTAATCTAGAAATGCTTGATTAGTTGACGAGCCTTATATTGGTACCACAATTACTTGGCCTTCCAAATGGATGAATCTTGTGAAAGCTTATTAGCTAAGTAGTGGGTAATATCCTCACCATCCTTAGATACAAATTCAAGGCACAAAGGCTCATCAACTAATCAATAAATCATTAATTAGTTGATGAGCCTTACATAGACATAAAAATTTACTTATCCTTATTAATGGAGTAAGAACTTATTAGCTAGGTACTTGGAAATATCCTTACTCTACTTAGGTATAAAGCCAAGGTTGAACAAAGGAACATCAAATTATCATCCACCCCAAGGTATAAATATTTAGGATGCAAAGAACATAAACATACCATGCTATCTAGTCCAGACTTTCTTGGTGTGGACTAGATAGTATGGGATGTTTACGTTCTCCACACAGTATGTTCCCTAGAGTTGATTTTTCCCTAATAGCCTAATTTAGTTTTCGAAAACATACACATTCCATACTGTACACTCCACAACATATTTTTCCACAAAACATCATAATTGTTTTGGCACAATCATGGGCAATATATGCTCACTTTATAAAATTCATAACAGGTTTTTCAATGATCCCATTTCTCATAAAATATGCTCACTTTACAAAATTCATAAGAGGTTTTTCAATGATCGAATCTCATTTAAAACAGTTCTTCCATGATACATCACTTGAAATCATCTTTTCTAAACTTCTATTACATCCAGAATTTCACTTAATATCTCTTTTTTTTAATGAGAAAATAACCATCTTGCCATAGAAATACTAACATTATCAAGAATAATCTTCTGACCTCCTCTCTAGTTTTCTTATTTATTCTAGAGTCTAAATTTTCAAAGGTCACATGATTCCACTACTATACACGATGCCTATGTTCCGACGACATTTTTCAATGCCTGTGGTTGATCAAAGTTATAGACATTTATTCCAACGCCTATGGTTGATCAAAGTTATAAGTCGGCTAGAAGTTCCGTGACAACTAACAAATACATTTCCATCAAATCATAACATGTGAGATTATTTGCATTTTAACAAAATCAAAGGTAATCATTATTAACCCTCTCATCTTCAAAAAGATCATTAGCTCCAAAAATATATATTTCAAGGAAAATCCCTCCATCTTCAAATCGTGTGGGGATAGATGATGCATCTATGTCGGCCTCTAAATCTTCTAGCTCTGGCTCTGGTTCCTCATTTAATGTTGCTAGCTCTTCATCAAGATCATCCCCTATTGTGTCTGAAACATTTCGTGTGTCTGATTGTTTGATCTCTATACCTTCATCTAGCCCTTTCTCTTGTTGTACTTTGACATGTAGTGGAACTTAATGTTGCTGGTCCACACCAATCTCTGCTTCATCTCCGTCTACTTACATGTTTTCATATATTTGTTTATAACGTGGTGCCACTTGGATTACAAACCATCATCTCAGATCTCTTGGGTCCTCCTTAAAGATTATTTGCTCACAATGCTCTGGTAGTACAAATGTGTCTTTTTGGTTTGTCCATATCTTTGTAGAGTCCACTTGAACTAATCCGGATTTGTCTCTTCATACAGTTGCATGTGCTCCTCTTGTGGCTACCTTGAACCACTTAACATCACAGATAAGCATATGAAAGTTTCTAAAGCCAACCTTGATGATATCCTGGATGGTTCCAAAATAATCGAGCAAGTTCACATCCGTATTTGAATCACTTGCACTAGTCCTGCTTTCTTGCATGCAATTAGCTTTAACAACACAATCGAATGTTGTTCTCTTCTTATAGATCCGCTCCACTTGAAAATGGCATCCATGTTATACTTCCCTTTGGGCGAGCTCTTTGACGAACAAGCCCTTTTAGAGTCTTCATGAACCTCTCCAAAAAGAACATCCAACGTGAATGGACGACCCCTTCCATCGCCACCTCATCTAGAACATGAACTAGAAGATGCATTTGTATGGTTAAGATGTTGGTCGGGAGAAACTTCTCCACTAATGTAATTGCTTCTATGGCATTTAAGCGGGCTACTTCCAAAGTGTCTTTTCTTATCTCCTTCAATGAAATCCAATGGACCCGGGTGCCAATCTTGTATATTGTATCCCTTATGTTGTCAGTGAGGCAACCTTTTATGGCCACAAATAGGAAAAATTGCAAGAACTTGTGCCAATCCTGTGATTTTAAGTCGGAGAGCTCGTTATCCTTTATAAACGCCCCCTTTAGGCAGTGCATACATCCAGTCTCAAAGTATGGGACTCTAAAATGCACTTCTTAACTTGAGCTTTATCTTATTTTTTCAATACCCAAGGATCTTCAGGTAACAGCAACTTACCATCACTTCTGGTTCGCGGCCATAAGTGTTGCATACAATCACTTATTTGTAAATCCTCCCTTTGGCCCTTGCTTTATGTTGAACTTTTAAGACCAAACGGGTTCACACCATCCATAGCTAGCCTGAGGTGAATATTACGAGGTTACTCATTAAAGTCTAGCCACTTCTATTCAAGGTGTCTCCATGCAGCAGGGCAATCAGTGGGCACATGCATAACATCATCTCTGGATCTAGTGGTTCGATGCCAAGACATCATAGATGCCATGGATTTACACTTGAACATGGTTTTAATTCATGGAATGATAGGGAAATGCCTGAGTACTTTTGGAGGAACCCTTTCTCCTTGGATATCTTTCCTATATTTGGATTCTCCACATTGTGGACATTGTGCAATGCCTACATGCTCGTGCCGATAAAGAACATAATCATTTGGCTCCAAATACGTCTGAGAGTCCACCATAGTTTCTTCTTCACCACCATGAGGCTGATTAGTACTTTCTTGTGTCATTATCCATCTAGTACTCCGCTCGGGTTGAAGGTCCAAGTAATCAATCTGTTGCTCATTTTTAGGACATACATTAGTAACACCAAGTAATGCATTTAGATGCTCAACTGGAAATATATCATTTTTCTTTACATGCTTGCAAATTCTTTGTCATCTTGAGAGATTTGATACTTGCACTGATTGGCAAGGGCACAAACATTTCTCCTCTATCAAAAGTGATATTTGGGAAACGAGGAAAGGGCACATCCTCCTATCTTTATTGAATATGGGAAGGACTATACCAACTCCCTGGCCATACTTTATGTATGGTTTTTTGTTAAACTTGACTCACACAAATGAGCACGAAAATCCTATGACTTGAGGAATGACGTGTAACTCAGATTCAAATGTGGTATGAACTTGGAATTATCTACCTTGCGATTTACTTTGAGATCTCTATTGATGTCCATTGATTCCTCACATTGAATATATAATGATAGGCTTGATGTTCATCCTCGTTCGATCTCTTTAAGTTGTTCATATAAACTTGAGGAAGACACGCATACAAAGAAGACGTGGGTTGTAGTGTCCATCTTCTTTCAAGAGCTTGGAGATGTTTATACGTAAATGAAAGGACACAAGTTCTTTCAAAGTACGTTGACAACACACTAGTGCAATAAATCAAGAGGATAAGGATACCCAAGCATTCTAGTTGGAGGGGAAAAACCCTATCTTTGAAATCGGTGAATGGAGACCTTCTTTTCCTTTTTTCTCGTGTGGCACACACCTTTGCATGCACAACCATAGAAAGATGACCACAAGCAATGTGCAAATCACAACAGACACCCCCTATAGGGCATGAGTGGCTACACTATGCAAGGTGCCAAGCATTGGGTGTGCTCAAGAGGACCACAAGCCACCACAAGACAAAGAGCCATGCCCCCTCTTGATGATGGGAAATTAGGGGCCCAAAATGGCCTAAATGCCCTCCACACTTTTCGAAAAAACACCCTATGGGTTATAAAAAGCCTTCCTGTACACGTTTTCTCCAGAAAGAAAGAAGCTTTGTTTCCTCTTTAACCTTAGGCCTAAAAGTTACTACTAAGCTTGTTCCAAGGCATTGATATGCCAAAGGTTTTGTTTGCCAATATCCACTACTTATTGCTAATAGATGCCTACACCCCACTATGTATTCCAAGTAGCCATTTCTCTCTTCCCGTAAGGTCCAAAAAAGGAGGAAAAAAATCACGATCACTATCTTGATTACTTTAAAAATCTTAGCTCTTAATCAATTTTGGAACATCCCCCTATCGAAGTAGCCATTCTTGTCTTCCCACAAGGTCCAAAAAAGGAGGAAAAAAATACCGATCACTATCTTGATTAACTTCAAAATCTTGGTAGACTTTGGAACATCCCCCTGTCATGTTTCTTTTATTTGTCTAAGTTGATCAATAATAATAGAATCTTTCCTCCCTCTTCTAATTTTATTTTTGATACAACTAGCCATGAATAAGTTTTTACATAGTTCCTTTCACTTCCTTGTCCTTTAGGTATATTGGAGGCCCTTTTAGATTATTGATCTCTTGAAAGTCTATCAAATTCCCAAAGCCATTAGTGAAAAGATGCAGGGGGGAAGAGAGCTTGAGCTCTTGCAAGCACACACACACACTCACAAAACCCTAATAGAGAACACACAAGGTGAGAGGCTGAAAATCTTCTTCTTCACTACTCAACACTCAACACACCATATACAAGAATAAGAGTACACACAATATGAAAGGTACTCAACCAAATACATACACAGGTTCTCTATAGTGTGAACCCGACTAAATGAGCTGGCGCTATAACTATGCCAGTCTCTAGAGTGGCTGTCACACAGCCTGTCATCCCACTGGCCGCATATCACCCAAGATCTCACCAACCATGCCAGTGGTGTAAGTGTGGGGCCTATCCCCCAGGCGGGTCATCAGTGTCCACCGCCTCACTAGACGAGCTCGATATCTCAACACTCCCCCTCGAGCTCAACTCCATCTCATGTACACCAAGCGAAGCCCTGAATCTGCGGAGCTTCTCTGTACCCAATGCTTTGGTGAAGATGTCAGCTACCTGATCCTCTGTGCTGACATAAACAAGGTCAAGGTCTCCTGCCAAGACCTTCTCTCTGACGAAGTGGTAGTGAACCTCTATGTGCTTCGTACGAGCATGAAATACTGGGTTCCTTGCCAACTGTATACTGCTAATGTTGTCACAGAAAATGACAACTTGTCTATCCACTGATAGACCTAAATCTGCAAGTAGCTTCCTCAACCAAGCTACCTCACATGCTACCATAGCAGCTCCTCTGTACTCGGCCTCTGTACTCGATAGAGCAACCGTAGGCTGCTTCTTGCTGCTCCAAGTCACAACAGCACTCCCCAAGGAAAACATGAGTCCACTGGTAGATCTTCTATCTGAGATACTACCAGCCCAATCAGCATCTGTGTACCCATGTACACATATCTCTGTCCCAGTCTCATAGAATAGTCCACAATGCAAAGTAGACTTCACATACCTCAGTATGCGTCTCACTGCATCCAAATGCAGTTTCCGTGGAACCTGCATAAATTGACTCACCAACCCAGCAGCATAGCTCAAATCTGGCCTGGCGATCGTCATATAGATCAAGCTTCCTACTATGCGCCTATACATAGTAGGATCCTCCAAGATCTCTCCTGAATTTGCACTCAACTTGCCATTTTGATCCAATGGCACAGAAATAGGCTTACAGCCTGTCATACCATACTTGGACAACATGTCCAAGCCATACTGTCTCTGCAGTAATCCAATACCATGTGGTGACCTAATCACCTCAATGCCCAAGAAATATCTGAGCTCCCCCAGATCCTTCATCTCGAACTTTTGTCTAAGCAAGATCTTTACATCAAAGATCTCTGCATCATGGTCCCCCGTAATGATCAAGTCATCTACATAGATGACAACAAGCACAACTCCTCTATCACCATGTCTCACATACAATGAGAAATCTGCATTGGCTACATGAAAGCCAATAGTGACAAGATATTCAGAAATCTTGTCAGACCATGCTCTTGGTGCTTGCTTTAAGCCATACAAGGCTTTCTTCAACTTGCAAACATGCTCGGGGTAACCCACATCCTCATAACCAGGTGGCTGCAACATATACACCTCTTCTTGCAAATCCCCATGCAAGAATGCATTCTTTACATCCATCTGATGTAAAGACCATTGCTTTGACGCAGCCACTGCTATCACAACTCTCACCGTTGCCATCTTGGCAACTGGGCTGAAATTTTCCTCATAATCAATCCCATATGTCTGCGCATATCCTTTGGCTACCAATCTAGCCTTGTACCTGTTTATGCTTCCATCACTGTTATGTTTAACTTTGTACACCCACTTGCATCCAATGGCTTTCTTGCCTTCAGGCAATTGCACTAAATCCCAAGTTTCATTTCCATATAGTGCATCCATCTCCTCATCCATGGCTTTCTCCCAATACACATTTCCAACAGCCTCATCAATGCATGTGGGCTCAACAACCTGCACAACCTTTGCCATATATGCATAGTGATGTGCCACATAACCATCATAGGTAAATCTCTGCACAGGATTTTTCACTCTCCCAGATCTTCGCAGCTTCTCATTCATGGCTTCCATAGCCTTCTTTACACCAGGTGTTCTCATAGCTGGGATCCCAAGCTCCTCATCAAGGCTCATATCTGAACCACTAGACTCTCCATCAACATGAGAATGCCCTGCAGAAATGTCAGGCATACCAAGGGGCTCAACCACTTTCTCTTTTCCTTTACATGATGTAGTAATCACATTTGCAGGGCTGGTATTATGATGCAGCCTGCCACTCCATGGTCTATCAACAGACCCACTAGATGAGGACTCTCCTGGTCCACTCAAAGACTGTGATTGCTGACCTGCATTCTGTGCAACCACACTTCCACTCACATCAGCCCCAACAGCTTCTTTTTCAGCAGCATACCAGCTGCTCATCTCATCAAACACAACATCCGTGCTTATCCTCAGCTCATGTGTAGCAGGGTTATAACACCTGTATCCCTTTTGCTCAAGGGAATATCCAATAAACACACATTTTTCAGCTTTCGGGTCCAGCTTAGTTCTCAGCTCATCTGGCACATGCACATATGCAATGCATCCAAAGACTTTCAGATGAGACAAATCTGGTTTTCTGCCAGTAAACCTCTCCTCTGGAGTTACATCATGTATGGCTGCAGTTGGAGTCCTGTTCATGATGTATACTGCTGTAGAAACAGCCTCAGCCCAATAGCAATGCGGCATATTCTTCTCTTCCATCAATGCTCGCGCAATCTCAGCAATGTGCCTATTTTTCCGCTCAGCAACTCCATTTTGCTGCGGAGTGTATCTGCATGTATACTGTCTCCGAATACCATTCTTCTTCAAATATTCAGAGAACTCATTGGAGAAGTACTCTCCCCCTCCATCTGACCTTAGGCACTTTACATATTTCCCTGTTTGCTTTTCAACCAAAACTCTGAAATTCTAAAAGTGAGTGAACACCTCACTCTTCTCCTTCATGAAATATACCCACACTTTCCTTGTGTGGTCATCAATGAAAGTCACATAATACCTGCAGCCTCCCATAGATATGGTCTTCGTAGGACCCCATACATCTGAATGCACAACATCTAGTGCATTTCTGCTCACATATCTATTACGTGGAAACACATGCTTTGTTTGCTTCCCAAATTGGCATGCTTCAGAGATTTTATGCATACCTTCCACTTTAAATTTTGGCAGCCCTGTCACAATTCCTTTTGTCTGCATAGACTTCAATCTCTGCACATTCACATGTCCAATTCTTTTATGCCATATGTCTGTGTCTGCAACAATTCCTGAACCATTTGCAAACATCGCAGCACTCATCTCAGGCATGTCTACATCCAACGTAAACATTCTGCCCACTCTGTTGCCTTTTGCAACCAACCTGCACTTGTCTTTAAAATCTTCAACATAACATCCATCAGGGTTAAACCGAACCTGCAAACCCTGCTCAATCATCTGGCCAACTGAAACCAGATTCTTTGTTATGTTCGGTACATGAAGTACATCTGCAAGGTACTTCACTTTGCCATCCTGCATAGACAATGGCACATCTCCAATGTGGGCAATTGGATGAGCAGTGTCATCCCCTGTTTCCATAAAACCTGGTCTTTTCGGGTTTTTCATCTCCTTGAATCACTCCCCATGACTCGTCATGTGGTTCGAAGCGCCTGAATCCGCATACCATACATTATCTTTTTGTGCTGCATCAACATTTTCAGACATGGCATTCACGACATGCTGCATAACAAATAACCTTTCATTATCCTCATTATTTCTGCTTGAGGATGCATAGTTGTTTTGCTGCACTTTCCCATTTTGCATGTCAGCCTGCTTCTTATAACATTCTGCCTGCACATGTCCAGGCTTACCACAATAATAGCATTCACGTGCATCATTGTATTGCCTTTGCCAATTTCCACGGCCTCTTTGACTCCCCCTGCCTCTGAATTTGCCTCTTCCACCTGCGTGTTGTTGTTGTTGTTGTTGATTCTGGGACTGTTGTTGTTGCTGCTGCTGCTGACCATAATTCTGATTACCTGTTCGGCCACCTCCTTGACCGCGTCCACGGCCTCCTCTACCTCGTCCTCTTCCTGAACTCGTGTAGAAGGCATGTTTCTCTGAACTGTTTTTGCTTTGTGAAGACTGTTGGTCTTCACCCAAGCTCTTCTCTTCGATAATCAGCATAGACACCAAATCTGTAAAGTTGGGAATGTTTTCCCGAGTCTGAATGGACGTCTTGAACGCCTTGTATTGTGGCTCGAGACCACGTAGACAGACTTCCACCTTATCATCATCATCTACTGACACACCAATAGATGCAAGGGATTCCACAATACCCTTTATCTTCAGCGCATAGTCATTCACAGACATGCTCTTTTTCTCCACAGTATGAAGTTCATTCTTCAACTGTATCTTACGTGCCTTGGTATTTGTTTCATAGAGCTTTACCAAGGTGTCCCACGCCTCCTTGGGGGACTTGGCATCCTGAATGTGCCCAATCATGGTGTCCTATATACTAATGGATAGCCAATACATAACCTTCCTGGCTCCTTGGTTCCAGTCTTTAAACTCTTTCACATCTGCAGCAGTCGGATTTATATCCGGTATCTCCGGTGCCTCTTCATGCTCACCTTCTATGTAGTCCCAATAGCCTTTTTCCATCAGGAAATTCATCAACCTGAATCTCCAAGCATGGAAGTTATTCTTATCCAGCTTCTCAGCCACAATCTGTGTTATGCCATCATTAGACATCTTGCCAAACACACAATTTTACCAGAAACTGCACTCTGGTTTTTCTGCAGAAACTGCTGTATTTTCTGCACAGCGGTACTGTAGTACTCTCAAATGTCACAACCAGTGACTTCAATGTGCATACATACACCCAATGGCAACTGTAGACCTCTTTGCAGCACCCACAGTGTCTGCACAATCAATCTGTCTTCCTGCAGTTCTTAAAACAGAGTTCTGCAGAGAATCGATGACTTACCCGCAGTGCTCGAAATCGCCTGCTTTCTGAAAAACGGAGGTCCAGACGCGCCCGAAACGCGTTTTCGACCCGAAAAATGTAGTCCGATAGGACTACATAGTTGCCCTATAGCTTTACTTCCGCGAAGAAAGCTCCTCAATCAGAGACCGTTTGCCGGTGCCTCCTGTAGAGCTCCCGACAAGGGTGTAGTCACCAACACAATAGGGAAGAGTAGTTGAAGCTCTTACCCTCGTACCGCTTCCTGTGGTTCTCTTGCTTGCAGCTCAGCCCTTAGCACGAACCAGGCTCTGATACCATGAAAACATGCAGGGGGAAGAGAGCTTGAGCTCTTGCAAGCACACACACACACTCATAAAACCCTAATAGAGAACACACAAGGTGAGAGACTGAAAATCTTCTTCTTCACTACTCAACACTCAACACACCATATACAAGAATAAGAGTACACACAATATGAAAGGTACTCAACCAAATACATACACAGGTTCTCTATAGTGTGAACCCGACTAAATGAGCTGGCGCTATAACTATGCTAGTCTCTAGAGTGGCTGTCACACAGCCTGTCATCCCACTGGCCGCATATCACCCAAGATCTCACCAACCATGCCAGTGGTGTAAGTGTGGGGCCTATCCCCCAGGCGGGTCATCAGTGTCCACCGCCTCACTAGACGAGCTCGATATCTCAACAATTAGGACTTTGAATCCTATTTTATTGTTTGGATCCTTTGCTTAAATTATCTACTTCCAAATATGATGTTATCTTTGTATTCATTAGCTTTCTGATTCATAACTTTGTTACAAATCAGAAAGCTAATGTTTTTTTAATCTTAAAGTAATGTATGAAGTGGTGGTTACAATTAATTTTATTATCTACCCGCTTTTCAAAAGGTTACAATTATCTACAATCATTATTATGTAAAAATATACTTTGCATTAGTGATTTCTATTTGCATCTCTTGTGTACCCACTTAGCATATACATAATGTTTTCAATTACCATGTGAATAATCTAGTAACAATTGTCAATCCTTATTTTCAATCATTGGGCCTAAATCCTCATTCCATTAGCTTCACGATAAGCTTTCAACCTTGTTGATCAGACTCTCGAGTCACAAGTTGGATTGAATTTTCTAGCGGGGACACAATTAAGCATTTTGGGGTCGAGCACACTATTTGGGAGTCACAAGTGACCAGATTTTTTCCCTTAAAAAACACTCTTATATAGTTCCCTTTAGGCCTAAAGACTATGGAAGACTTGAAAAGCCTCCATTTCCCTCATTAGGCAATATAGAGTGGTCACTCCTAGACAAATGGAGTGTAGATACCTTCAAACAAAACATGATTAGTGATATCAAATCCTCTTTAAAGTTTACAAAGCCCTCTCGATCAATAGGTCTTAGTTGGTATGCTCCCATTCATCTTTTTGTGCACGTGTTTTGTAAGCTCTGCCACACAACAAGCCACTCCAGCAATGTTTATTTGTAAGAAATTGAAATATGAGTAAATGAATGGTTTATTTGGAAATTAAGGGGATATAGTGGAAGGGGTGCATAAGGGAAATCTTAATTCTTGCAGAGTTGTGATTTCAAGTATCAAACTTTGATACTTGAAAGCACGCTCAAATTTATACATCCGTTTCCACTACAAGCGATGGATGAAGAAAAAGGGGGAGTGGAAACCATTGGAGTCACGTGATGGTATTTGTTCACCCATAGGACTACCGAATGGCAACATTGACCTTGTCCAACGCTAGCAAAGAATGGAGCTTAGCAGACATTTGAGAACACCTACAATCATGGGATTTAAGGAAGTACAAGATGGAACATCAAAAGGTATTAGCTTTTTCCTCATTGAATTTTGAGTTGATTTTTCTTAACCATCCATACTCTGGTGATATTTGTTCATATGTGTGTGTAGATTGGGAGATTGTTTTTCATTATGATCAAAATTTTCCCTTTTTGGTTGATAATGGAATGAATGGCACTATTTGGATCAAGGTTGAATGATCACCAATAAGTGTAATTTGGATAAGTTTGTGCAAACTTATTATTTGGATATGTTTGATTAAATATATTACTTGGATTAAGTATTATAATTAAAATGACTACGTTTAATAAAGTATTTTGGACGGTCAGCCCTTTCTCGTTAAGTGTGAATTTTTTGATTTCAAAACCTGATTTTTTCTATTAATAGGGAACTTCCCTCATTTTTGTCATTTATATCATTAGAACTCGTGCGCACTTTGCTAGCATATATTCCCTACATCTTGGCTTGCACTCTCAGTGATCCTAATGGATCATTCCATGGGGTATGAAAAGTTTCTTGCATTCCTTGAGAGGATTGAGTAGGCTGGCCAGCAAGAGTTATTTCACATTTTCTCTTGCACCATTGAATTTGAAGCAACTACCCTCCTCGGTGAACATGACTCTACAAGGAGACCTTGGAGTATATAGAAACATACATAAATCCCTTTTTTGTGATCAACCCTGACAGTAACACTCTCTGGGTCTCTTGCCAGCTTCTACGCTACATCAACAAATGTAATGCAAACTATCGAAAGAGATTGCGTAGGTACCAACAAGCTATACAAGAAGATGGGCACTTCAAGATTCTCTCCACTCAAGAAATGGCTGCCCTTGGTAAGAAAAAAAACGTCACCAACTTTTTCTCATGGATCTCAACATTCATTCTCATGTTGAATAAACAAGAGTCCAATGAGATAAGGTTGAGGTTGGTGATGTTGCCCTAGCCGATTTAAGGGCAAGGAGGTAGATCCAAAGCTTGAGCTCCTTGATCAAGTGGCGGAGCAAGCCCTGTCCTAGGTTCTTCTTCAACAACAAATAAAGGTACCACCTCATGAGCTAGTGGAGAAGGGTCACCAGCAATGGTGGCTATGGATGCACTCATGGGCCAGTGGAGAAGGGTCATCAGCAATGGCGGCTATGGATGCACCCACGGATGAGGCCGATGAGATAGGGGTAACACCAAATATGCTCGAGTTAGCATTAAGTACACTTAGCTCTGTAGTGGTAGATGGAGGAGTTTCTCTTCTTGGAGAACCTAGAGAAAGAATGTTTAAGGCTCAGGGGGTTCACTATAAGTAAACCCTATGTATCACGTGCATTCAAGAACTGTTTTAAAAATCCCATATCTATGAATTTTTCATGAATAAAACGTACCCTTTTTCTATTCAATTTGTGAATATCCCCTTTAAATGGTACCCTTCTATATGTAAAAAATGTGGAAAAATGGGATTTTAAAAATCCCTTCTATTGAACCCACATGCTACGCTTACAAGTTTATGTGAGTGACCCCCCCCCCCTTTCCCCCCACTTGAGGTTTAAAGTAAAGCAAGATGAGTGCTTGTCTCTCCCTACCATTGGGCTGGATTGTTCACTTGACAACAGAGCCTCTCAATACATGATGGAGCAACTTGTACCAATTGATGGTACGGTATTAGAGGGTATCCAATTTGTTCAAGGGCAAATACAAGAAGCTGAGAACGGTCAAGTGCCCGAGGAGGAATTCAAAGAAGTACAAGCTAGCTTGCTTCAAGTCAGTTTGGTGCATTCCCCTCAACAATTATAGGAGGACAAGTCATCAATCAACATCGAGTAGCCAGATGTGATAGCATCTGATGAACTACACTCGGTAAGTTAATAATCCCTAGTTGTTTACTCCTATTCATGGCATGATTGATTACTAAAATGTGGTTTGTATGTAGTATGTCATGGAGTTGGATGCTCGAGCACATGGTAAGGGTGGCACAAGGGATCCCTTTGGAACTAACTCTACATGGGACGTATTCCAATAAAAGACATTGTGGTTGTCCACAATGCGTTTAGCCCTTTGGGAGGATTCCAACTTCTGGCTCGCAAGGCCTTATCCAAAGTGTTGCGCTTGTCTAGCATCTCCAAGAAAGGGGGGGCTATTCTTGCAACCTTTCAAGAAGGCTATGCACCCAAGGTCCTTGTCAATACAACCATCACCAAAAGTGTAAGAGAGAGAGATGCCACATGCATTGTACATTCCATCATGGGGGGCTATTTTTGCAACCTTTCAAGAAGGCTATGCACCCAAGGTCCTTATCAATACAACCATCACCAAAAGTGTAAGAGAGAGAGATGCCACGTGCATTGTACATTCCATCATGGTGGGCACTCTTCCCCTCAACAAGAGAAGGCACAAGGCCTCAAAAGAAGCTATCAAAAGACTAAAAAAAAAGAAGCTATCAAAAGACTAAAAAAAATTGGGATATAAATTGTAAATATTAATATGTAATCGTCTTTTAGTAATAAAAATATACTTTTTTTAATTGTGTACGAGGTGGGCAATTTTAATTTTTGTAGTTGAATTTAACATGAAGTGAATCTTTTTATTATGAATTTACATTTGATTTTGTAATTAATGGAGTGAGTTCAATTTTGTAGTCAAAATTAATTGAAATTTGTAATTATGTTTGTTTATAACCTATACAGGCCTTCCAAACCCTCTCCTAGGCCAAGAGGGGGGGTGCATGTGCCCAGAAGGCCCCACGCTAGCAGGGGGCGACCTACAAGGAGGCCCTAATTTCCTACTAGCTTGGGGCCTTCTAGGCACATGAAGCCTCCCCTGAGGCATCGGGAAGGGCTTGGAAGGCCTATGGGCTCTAAAAAAAAAAATTCACATAATTTGAAAAAAAATCCAATTTTCTCTGAAAAATTTTGTTGCAAATTTAGAATTCAATTTTTTTTAAATGAAAAAAATGTAAATCTTTAAACTCTCTAGAAGAATTTATAGAAAAATGCACTTTTGTGTTTTTTAACTCAGAGTGAGAAACATGGTGCAATCAAGTTCAATTTTGCACATGGTACATTAATATAAAATATTTCAAACTAATTTTTTTAAAATATGTTCCAAAATAAAAATCCATGAATGCACAAGATTAAAATGAGACGAAAAAAAAAACTTTCTATTGATAAGGATAAGCTTTTACATAGTAGCGCTATTGATTACAAGTCTTCATGACACAAAAGCCTAGCTAATTGAAGTTCCTTTGTCATTGAAGTAACTCCCTTGGCATGGATAGCATAGAGGTTTGCATCCTCAAAAAATGTCACCAAAAAATATTTTGTAGCTTCTTGTAAAGCTTCCAAGGCAAAGCTTTGTACACGATAGACCTGAGAGTAACTATATATGATTTCTTTGTCATTGTAGTAACTCCCTTGGCATGGATAGCATAGAGGTTTGCATCCTCAAAAAATGTCACCAAAAAATATTTTACAGCTTCTTGTAAAGCTTCCAAGGCAAAGATTTGTACACGATAGACTTGAGAGTAACTATATATGATTTCTTTTACAAGACGTGTGAAAGGTGCCTTGGGAATAAGTAGATCTACAGTTTTTTAAAATCCGTGTATCTCCTGGAGTGCCTGGACTCCATATTTCCTTCTCCTCCTTGGTGCACATGGTGGCACATTCAGGTTCTGAGGCCTTGGAAGACGAGGAGCCTTCTTCCAGTCAGGTCCCTTGGGGCAGCCACATCGAGGTTATGGTGGAGGTTCTGCTACCTTCTGTTGTCATGGTGCTTGTAAATATAGAATCCGAGGCACACTCCCCTCATTTGTAGAGCCTTCTTGGGTGGTTGCAAGATGAGGGTACTCACTTTCGTTCACTTTCTCTAAAATTGGGACATTGATGCAATACCTCGATTGTGATATCGCCATCAATTAAAACATGACACGTGCATCCCAAGCATAAAGCACCATCATACTCCAATGGGGACCAAACTTTTCAATCATGTGGGGGGGCCCTCCCCCATAAGCTTGCAAATTTTGGTCACCGTTGGAGCATGTTTGGGTTAGTAATTAGCGCCTAGTGTAGATTTTTCAAATCTCGTGGTGCTTAAGAGGCCATGGAAAATCCTGCTCTTCCCTATACCATCGTATCCAAACATGCTCCGATGGGGAATAAACTTTGCAAGCATGTGGGGAGAACACACCCCCACATGCTTGTAAATTTTGGGTTAGAAATTAGCGCCTAGTGGCAGATTTTTCAAGTCTCTGCCATGGAAAATCTCGCTCTTTCCCATACCATCATACACAAACATGCTCCGATGGGGACCAAACTTTGCAAGAATGTGGGGGGGAAACACCCCAACATGAGTGCAAAGTTTGGTCACCACCATCAGAGCATGTTTGGGTTAGTAATTAGCGCCCACCAGTGCGGATTTCTCAAGTCTCTTGGTGCTTAAGAGGCCATGCAAAATCCCACTCTTCCCTATACCATTGTACCCAAACATGCTTCGATGGGGACAAAACTTTGCAAGCATGCGAGGGCAGCCACCCCAACATGCTTGCAAAGTTTGGACCATGTTTATCGCCCATTGTGGATTTTGCAAGTCTATTGGTGCTTGAAAGGCCATGGAAAATCTTGGTCTTCCCCATACCATCGTACCCAAACAAGCTCTGATGATGGGGAATCACCCCCACATGCTTGCAAAGTTTGGTCACCATCGGAGCATGTTTGGGTTAGTAGTTAGCGCCTGGCGTAGATTTTTGAAGTCTCTTTATACTTAAGAGGCCATGGAAAATCCCCCTCTTCCCTTTACCATCGTACCCAAACATGCTCTAATGGTGGGGACCAAACTTTGTAATCATGTGGGAGGGACCCACCCCCACAAACATGCAAAGTTTGGTCACCCATCGGAGCATGTTTGGGTTAGAAATTAGCACCCATTGTAGATTCTTTAAGTCTCTTGGTGCTTAAGAGGCCATGGAAATTCTTACCATCATACCCAAACATGCTCCGATGGAGACCAAACTTTGCAAGCATGCGGGGGGGGGACCCACCCCCACATGCTTGCAAAGTTTGGTCACCATCGGAGCTTGTTTGGGTTAGTAATTAGCACCTAGTGCGGATTTTTCAAGTCTCTTGGTGCTTAAGAGGGCATGGAAAATTCTGGTCTTCCCCATAACATCGTACCCAAATATGCTCCGATGGGGACCAAACTTTGAAAGCATGTGGGGGGGACCACCCCCACATGCTTGCTAAGTTTGGTCCCCATCACGGCATGTTTGGGTTAGTAATTAGCACCACCCAATGTAGATTTTCAAAGTCTCTTAGTACTTAAGAGGCCAAGGAAAATCCCACTCTTTGCCATATCATCATACCCAAACATGCCCCGATGGGGACCAAACTTTGCAAGCATGCGGGTGGGACCCACCCCCATATGCTTTCAAAGTTTGGTCCCCATCGGACCCACCCCCATATGCTTTCAAAGTTTGGTCCCCATCGGAGCATGTTTGGGATAGTAATGTGCTGAGTGAACATTTTTCAAGTCTCTTGGTTCTTAAGAGGCCATGGAAAATCCCCCTCTTCCTCGTACCATTGTACCCAAACATGCTTTAATGGGGACCAAACATTGTGAGCATGTGGGGGTGGGTCCCCCCCACATGCTTGTAAATTTTTCTTCCCAATGGAGCATGTTACGGTATGATGGCATGGGGATTTTCAACAAACAATATGATAGCTAAAGTGTTTAAAAAATAAAAAAAAACCATGAACATAAAATAAAATGCAATGATCCTCAATAATGAAAAAACTCATATGATAAAAACATCAACTAAGTACATCAGAATGTGAGCTAACCAAGACACTCTGGGTTTAACCACTAACTTAAAAGATCAAGGAATAATGAGAATGAGCTACCCCACCTATTTTGAGGTTAGTCATCACTACCAATAAATATAAGTACAATGTAAGTGAGCTAACCCAGCTAGTCTGAGTTTAGTCACTATCAAGATAGAGATCTAGTCATCACGAGCACCCTATCTAGCTCTCAAATGATCTAGATTGCTCTCCTGGTCATCCACTTGAAGTCGAAAACGAGGGTGAGAACTCTTTTTTCAGCTTTGTACTCGATCAAGAGTGAGCCTAGTATCAACCACTAGATGAGAGAACTGAAATGCCTCTAACTCCCACTTCCACTGCCCGAACTCAAGACTCCCCCAATGAAGTCGAATCTACTGGTAGAACTAGCTTGCCACAATCATGCTATGGGCATCAAAAGAAAACCCTAGATCATCCACTATATCCTGGTCAAGGATGCACTTTGGCCTAGTGAAACTCACCAGATAGTAGTCTACTCCCTCACTATTTCCCTCACCAATAATAACAGCAAATACATCATCCTCCTGTAGAAAATATATCAAGTCATCACATGAACACACAACCTATGTGCTCATTGGACAACACTGGATGTGAAGGATGCTCAGGGGAGAGCACTATCTGTATCCATGCATCTGCCCATCCTCTCGAGGCACAATGTGACCAATCGCGATCCAAACTTGCTCCTCCACAGAAGCATGCAAACCATCGTGTGTAAATCGTGGGGACCACCATGCATGCGATCCTCATGAATGTAAGCCCAAGGTACCAGGTATTGTGTTACAATCATGGGAGGCTCTACAGTCAATCATGCCACCATCTACATGCCAAAAAAATCTCCTGACAATTTGAGCATCACATTTGGGATACGATGATGCTGCACTCCCACACAAATGTTGGGAGCACCACTCGACCACATGGCCCACGTCTCTGAACCACTCAGCATCTTGCCCTGTAGGTTGATGATGGCTCAGGGCACGTTTCACACACATGCCCACACGATCATGCTCTCCCTTCTCGTGTGACTAGTGTCAAAGAATGACCAAATCACTTGGATATACTAGATTACACATGCCACCTATAAATCCATAAAACAAAGTCTTAGTTATTGTTTTCTTTAAGATGTTCTAGTGAATTTAATTGTGAATATAAGAAAACCATAAGTTCTAGTGAATTTAATTGTTTTTTTTAAGATGTTCTAGTGAATTTAATTGTGAATATAAGAAAACCATAAGTTCTACCTTTAGAGCTAATAGAATTGTCGCTTGACGACTTGAAAAAAAAACAACAACCATCCGACCAAACCCATGCTGGCCACGTGTGATCCCACAATCTCATAAAAATCATCATGGTGACAAAAATAGTGTTGCACAAAATGGAACATCATGTGAATGATCATCACACTGATATGGAAATGATAATCTCGAATAATGACACAGGCTCGGGGGTACTCGCTATACCATGTACATGGGCCTCTGTATTTTGATAGCTAATGTGGACCATAATAGCAACTTGGTGAGGTAAGCAAGAGAGAAAATTAGGACATAAAAAATCAAATAAGTAATATAGCTCAAAAACGAAACAAATATTATGAAATAAATATAACCATTACCTGCTCCGAGAAGTGATACTCAGATTGTATCTCCTAAAAAGGTGTGAAGATGTAGTTCTCTGCAAAATCAACCACATAGACGACCACACCAATAGGAAACTCTGCTAGGCATGCTCAAAACTGACAATCCTACCACTTGGCACAATGACTGTGCCACATATAGGGGTAGTTTTGCTCCCTAAATGTGGCTATGAAGGGACAACGTGGTGTATGTTTGTCCACGAGCTACAACTTCATGGACTGCCCACCACTCTAGAGCTGGTGTGTCATATACTCATAACATTGCCATGGCACCATCTCTTGGTCACTTGCATCAAGATCTACCATCTGTAGATGTGCAAGTGAACCACACAATGTGCAATTTCTCTCCACACAAGGCATCCTATGGAACTGGACATCCTCCGTGTGCCTGCACACAAAAGTGAAACATACCCATATTCTGATCTATGTTCTAACACAAAATTTCCCAAATAACAGAGAGAAAAAAATCACTCGTACTTCAGAAAAATGAAGAGTTTTTCAATAAATCATATTAATTTACAAAATCCAAAGTAACAATAATATTCGTCAATATAAAAATCCAAAAAAATCATAGAGAGAATCACGAACAAAAGATCTAGCCAATAGGGCCTTTCTCCGACGCCCGTCCACCCAACCACCACTCTAGACGTCGTGGCTATCTCGGGTATGCCTCTAGTAAAACTCGTCCACTCTGCGTTCTACCAAATGGCTCCCAGAGGGCATAAATCACAATCTCTGTCCGATGTTTCTTGTCTAAGGACGGCCGGCCCGAATCTCAAAATCTCTCTCTCTCTCTCTATCTTGCACATAAAATCCTCAAGGCTCTAGAAGAAGACCAAAAAAAAACATCCCACGAAAATTAGTAGATTATCATGCACAAAATCTTCAAAGATAGAAAATCTCTTCTAAAAACATGCCTTCGAACCAAATCTCTTCAAAAAACATGGAAAGTGGTGTCGGATTCCGCCACCCCATGCGGGATCTCCCAAGTATCTGAACACATACTTTATTCATCCTATGATGAACTAATTTTCTTTAATTTGTCTCTCTGACAAAAAAAGTTATCTACACCCTCATGCGAGGCCGTTTCTAAAAATTAAGGGTCAAATTGTTGTCCGAGCCCCGTTTCGGGTACTTGTTGCGGTTATATTTATTATGTAAACCCCCATATGAGTTTCCTTTAGGCTAAACCACTCACTATGACCCTCTTATACATTATCTAACATGGTTAATTATAGAATAGAAATCGCATACAAATGACACCACACAACATGCATAAAAAGTCCCAAAATCGACATATCTAAATTACTAAATTTGTGACCAAACTTAATCTTTTATGTCCTCTAAGTATTTCCTACTTTTTAACATTAAATATAGATGCTAAAAATCACCGAATCAAATGGATCCAAAAATACGTACATATGAGTACGTTACAAAACGAGAGTGGATGAAATCATGAGGACTATGAGGAAACTCTCTATGCCCACTAAGAGAATGGAACACATCATAAAAAATTTGAAACTCAACATGGTAGCGACAACAACATGTGTCATGCTGTCATGAGTACCTCACAAACCAAGGCTTATATCCCTCAAATGACTGCCTAATTTTAAGCCGTGGATATGATGCCACAAACTCAGAATACAACTCTATTTGGGACATTTTAAGAAAGCAAGTACCGTGCTCAATGAACACTCCTCTTGTCACTCTCTTAAACACAAAGCTTTCTTGAAAACTAACAAGGCACAACAATTCTCCTCCCAAAAACTTTCTATATTAAGGCTCTAGTGGTTTCATCTAGTAGGCGATCATGCCTAGCTACACGACCACCACTACTCGCCCACAAAGCACCAACCTTATTGGCATCTAAACTTTGCCGTCTAATAGACCCAACTCTAAATGCGTGTGGTGCTATGGAAAGGATGCAAGATGTGACACTCACCTTACCCTTCATTTGGGAGCTACTTATTATGGATGCCACAATAGCCCGTCAACTAGCCAAAGCGTCCACAGAGTTGTTAACTATATAGGAACAACAAACACTTTGTAGCACAGCCATGCCAGCTCTCCTCTCTCTTCAACCTCCAATGTCAGAATGCAGCCTGCAGCAGTTGGCCATGTTGGCAGATCGATCAAAGCATCAAGCACGCATGTCTATGATGAAGGCGTGAGGTCTTTGAAATAGGAATGGAAGATTGATGGGTGCGATGATGCGCCCCTAACTTTGATAGTTCTTTCCTATCCACACTATGGGTGCCCAAAGGAGGAGGGGTGGGTTCTTGTGGAAGAGAAGGGGACTCAGGAAGGGCGGGCTCATGTGGATTATTTAAACTAAGGGGTAGTGGGGGAGAAGAGGGAGGAGGGAAAGGAAGTGGAAGAGGGGAAGCAAGGCTTGGATCATTGCCAAAAGGAAGGTGTTGCTCGTTAACGTGCTCTCCACTCTCTCTTTCTCTCAGGAGCTACCCTTTTCCTCTCCTCCTCTTGAACTTGGTGGACACGGGAAAGTTTAGTCTATCATGTTTCCGACTCTCACGACTTTGAGAACCCATTCTCAAGGAAGATTAGAGATAAAAAATTATGAAGGCTTAATAATGGGATAGTACTAGAGATAAGTGTGGGATAGTACTAGAGAAGTGCGATTATATAGGAAAAATAGATTATCCCCTTCAAATCTCATTGGATTTCCTATCCAAGATTGATTTGATAATTAAGATAAACATAAAGATAATTAAAGATAAACTATTATCCACTTAAAAACTAATATTATTAACAAGTCTAAATATTTATCATCATTAGATATATAAATATATTTTTAAATTTATCTTTTGTTTTATAATTATATAACTATATTTTCTTTTATAATATATATATATTTTTAAATTTATTCAAAGGTTTATCCTACACATAAAATATTTTCAAGAAATATAAAATTTAAAAAGTTATTCTTTTTAATTAAATAATATAAACTTTTAAAAAAAATTATTTATCTAATTGCAAAATATAATCCTTTAAAATTAGTGATTTTAAATTCTTTTATATTAATAAGTTATTTATATTTTATTATTTAAAATTCTATATTTTATTTATCTTTTTTTAAATACTAGAAATATAATAAATTAACTTTTTCAAAAATATGTTTTTGAAGAAAATGGGAAGGTAGGAAGGAGGTGCCATGTGTCACACGCGTGCATGACACATGGCATTTTCTTGACATGTTGCACTATTATGGTTGATGTGGCAATTCCATGATGTGGCATGCCTTGTCTCACCAAGTGCGAGGTGGCAAGAAGATGTGGAATTAATGTTGACTAGGATGATGAGGTGAGGAGTCAACTAGGTTGACCATGTTGACATGGAGGGTGGAGGTGGCAAGGTGAGGTGGTAAGCTGAGGTGGAGGTGGCAAGGTGAGGTGGCAAGGTGAGGTGGCAAGCTGCTTATGTGGATCCTCTGGAAGCTAATGTAGACATAAAGTGCATGTATATATAATATTTGTGCCTACCCAAGACTCACACATGGAATGATATCTAGGCTTTGAAGTTTACCAAGCCTAGATTTCCAAACCTAACTCGGATTGGTTTTAAACTTGAAAAGGGGAGAGTGGACACAATATGGGAATTTCTACTTGGGAGGATTGAAAATGGACCTTCCCATACTCAAATTAATCTTTTTTTATATAAATGCATGGCAACAAGTATATTGATCCTAGAGTTTTTAGATTGAAAGATTCAATATTTGATTTTCTAGAATCAAATTACAATTGATTTAATGGGCCTCTAACAGTCATAACAAATTTTCTAAAATAAACCTATAAAAATCCAACCGTTAGATTTGTAATTTTACCTTAGACCCATATTCTACTAATCTTCCTCAATCTAATAATCACTAGATCTTTACAAATTGAGCATTTTAAATGGTATATGTGGTGGGAGGATAAAATAGTATGTTTTTTTAACAATTCTAATGCCTTTCAAAGAATATAGAAAATAGTAGAACACATCAAAAATTACTCGATAAATCAAGTTAAGCTCTATGTTATTTGAATTTGTGATATGCAAAGTGGAAACATAATATGAGTAATAATGAAAAAGTTATAGGCAATTTACTCACATTCAGTGTAGCTGTACAAACCTCCAAAAGGGCGTGTATACAATTTTGGTTCCCAAAGAAAAGGGGATTTGCAATTATTGGATATTTGATTAGATTATAGTTTTAGGTGCCCAACTTTGCATATAATGTTTCATTAGAAGACTTTGAAGTTAAACTCCTTGGGGGTAACTAGGAGAGATTGGCTATTCTTCTTTAAAAAATGCCTGCTTCTAGGCTAAAGCCATTGGCGCCCAATAAAACGAGACTAGATAACCTCATTTCGCAACCACCCTCTTGTCCTCCTCCAACTTCTTGGACTTCCTCTTGTGTTGGAAGGGGACCCATATTGGCAAGGAGGGTCTTCCCAACACGTTTCCCTTGCGGAGGTGGAATATTTTATCCTTTCCATGGTGGAGGACCGTGCTCATGCTCCTGCTTGCTGTTAGTTGACGTTTTTGTGCTGTTAGGATCGAGAGGATGCTTTCTACTACCAGTAGTAGCATTGGCAGGATGAGGAGGTACTTTACATGCAGTATTCTTCATTTGAGCCATGGGTGAGAAAGTGAGGAGTCTGAGTGAAATGACAAAAACCAAGCCATGGAGTCTTATTATAGGTACTTTAAAACTACATGGAAATACTCACCAACAAGTGATCTTACATGTGCATTGTTTGTCTTCTTTACTAACTCAATTTTGTACGGAGGTGAAAGTAAGTGGCTTTTTATCCCTCGCTTGTGAAGAGCCTCCTTTGTGATGGCATCGATGGGCTCATAGCCTTTATGACTTATACCTACTTCATCACAAGCACTTTGAATATCATTTGCACTCAAAATCCCCTCACTGTCCTTCATGATATATTATGTCCAAACATCACAAAATCCCTTGTAATTTGAGTCACAAACAATAGCCAACATGTCTTGCTTCTTAATGCAAGCTTTCAAAAGACTATGGGTATGTGTTTGTGAATTCTCCGCCGATGCATCAATCAAAAAGTTCCTCAAATATAAACATTGAAGAAATGTATTAGTTGTAGAGATCTTATTAAAATTATTCAACACTCAATTATTTTTAAGCACCTTGTTGCCATGATTTGCCTTTTCCTAAGACCACCGCCTATTGCAAGCCTATCAATTTTTGATAGCTCTCTTTGGTGTTCCCTTGCACCAATTGGGGTTTTCTTCAAATAATTTAATTTGAGTCTAAGCTTACTTAATTCTTTCTCTTGTTCCTTGATTTGTATCTCCTTATCTTTATTCTTATTCTCTAGATTTTGCACTTGTTTTATTAAATCTTTAATATTTTATTAAAGATGCAAATTTGATGTGTATATAGTTTGCATGAAAGCCCCACCACAGACTATTAGATGCTTACAATATCCAAGAAGCCCATTTTTCCCATCATCAGAGTGATGTACTAAACTAGTCAGATCAGCCAATGGTGGGTTATCTAAGGTTAATGGGTCACCTGGATAGAGCGCACCATCAACCCATAAGTCTATATATTTCTTTCCGTGAGACCTAAGTAAAGAAGTGGATGCATTATCCAATGGTTGTCTTACGTAAGGACGTTTCATTAATGCATATTCCTCTTCTGCATGAAGATGAAGATCTATCTTACGTTTTCTTGTGTTAGTAATATATTCTAAAGGAGGCATGGTTTAGACTAAGGCTAGCAATGAAAGAAGGATTAGAGTAAGATGAAAGGATGATTATATATTCTAAAGGAGGCATGGTTTAGACTAAGGTAAGCAATGAAAGAAGGATTAGAGTAAGATGAAAGGATGAATAAAAGAAACTGAGATCGTTATTGTAAAATGACCTTCAAAAGGTACTTCTAGGGGTAACATATGGTTGAGGGACGATTTCTTGATTAAAAAATATTAAAATTTAAAAATTTACAAAAAACCCTAATTTTAGGGTCCCTTATACCCGCGTTTTTTCATATTTGGAGAAGAGAGAGGTGTGGGACCACATACAAATGCATGAGATATGATGGAAAAGGTATGGGGCTTGAAGAGGTAGTTATTGACTGAAAGTGACCTTGAAAAGGTACTTTTGGAGGTTACATATGATTGATGGACCGTTTTTTGATTAAAAAATGTTAAAATTTTCAAAAAACCCCTTCTTTTAGGGTCTCTTTTAGGCCCGTTTCTCACATTTGGGGAAGAGAGAAGTGTGGGACTACATAAAAAAGGCAAGAGGTCTAAGGAATCTCACACATAAAAAAGTCAAAAATGATAATGGACTCTAGAAATAGTGCTAACTTTTCTAAAAAGTGAGTGGATCCTAGAGTAAGAATAGGAGAGGATCTAGGAGTTACTAGTCTAAAAAGGGACCCAAAAGTAGGGTATTCATTAGCTTGTCCCCTACTATGGAGCCAAGTTTAGCATTCTAAACCCAAAAAATTAGCAACTTAAGCTAATCCTTATTACAGGGCCCTTTTTGTACATCCAAGATTCTCACTAAGTGCATGCCCTTTTCATAATAACCTTTCCATGTTTTTGGGTACCATGGGCCTTACACGCAAGCCCAAAAAAAGAGCCTCATAAATGGGTGCTAATCATGAAGAGAAAAAGGGGCCACCGACATTGCACATCCATAAGAGTGTGCATCTCCCACACGCATACAAGAGGGCAGAGCACAGTAGCCTATGAGCTTGTGTGTGTGTGTGTGTGTATAAGAGAGATAGAGAGAAGAAATGGCGATTGGAGAGGGGAAGTACCTCATACGTGCTCTGAAGGCACTTGATCTGTATGTTTAGAATTTGCTCCCACCTGATCGCTTTTACATGAAAAGTCATTGATGGGAATTTTTCACTTTTACAAACTGAGGAATCCCTTTCAAGATTAGGGCTTTGCTGAGTTTAGCACAAGAGAGACAAACATAAGAAATGGCAATTGGAGAGGGGAAGTACCTCATGCATGCTCAGAAGACGCTCGCTCTACAGGTTTAGAATTTTCTCTTGCCCCCGAACACTTTTACATGAAAAGCCATTGATGGGAATTCATAGCTTCTACAAAATTAGGAATCCCTTTCAAAATTGTGTGCGCTTTATGTTGCTTCCATGTGGGTAGCTCTGCTTGCATGCTTTTGTGAAAGGGTCTTAGGCTACCCAAGGTAAAGAAGCAAGTTTTTTTTTTTAAAAAGAAGGAAGCTATATTGAGAAAAAGGGACAGCACAACTCACCCTAAGAACACCTCTATTATTTAATGAAATGGAAAGGAGAGGAAGATAGAGATCTTGGACATCTATAAAAACAACCATGTGTGTCCATAGGGGAGGGAGTGAGAGTGAAGCTCAACATTACATGCAAGAAAGAAGCTCAACTCTACAACTTGACCTTTGCAAGTGGATTAGTCCAAGAGTTCAAGTCTTCTTTAGACAAGAGAGTTTATACCCTGATGAAAATGAGATTTCAGTGTTAGTTGAATCTTTACAGCCACTACGGGTGTCTTGTTGCACTTGCTCATCATCGTCAATGGTGAAAGTCCATCTTTGTATCTATTGCATTAGCGAAGAAGGAGAGGGTTCTCTTAGTTTTTTCCTATTTAAAACAACGTTTGTACCTCTTCACTCATGTAAGATATGCTCATTGTTAATTTCTCATATAATTTTTTAAAGCAAGTCTTTGATACAAGAGAGAGAGAGAGAGAGAGAGAGAGAGAGAGAGAGAGAGAGAGAGAGAGAAATATATATGTTTCATCTTGGGTAAGTGTTTTTTCTTCCGAAGGTTTAAGAGTGTGGATCACACAAAGTGTTTGTTTGTGAAATCCTTCACATTAAGAGCCTTTTTAAATTTTTTCTCATTAACTTGAATTCTCCCATCTCTCTCCTCTAATTGTTCACTTCTTTTCCTGGTCTTTTTTGCACTAAGGGATTGTTGGGATTTTCTCTTGGCAAGGTGGTTATTTTTCACTAAGGGTGCTATAGAGTTATATTTCCCTTTAATTATTGCCTTTATTTTGGTGCCCCCACTGAGGAGTTCTTCATCGATGACCTTTAGTTCACAAAAGTGATATGGCTATGTAACTAACCCAAGAGATGGCTACTTTCCATGGGTACCCTATAATGGACCCAATGAAGACTCCAAAGATTTTCTTGAGAATATGAAGATTTCTTTTTCCATATTTAAGAAAGATACAATGGAGAAAAGATAAGTTCTTTCACAATGGTATTGCATAAGAATGCTCATACATGGTTATTATCTCTTAATCCTCACGAGAATTTTACAAAGCTAGAAGTATCTTTTCAAGAAAAATATATTAAGGCTTAAACCACTGAAGTCCTCTAGCAACAAATACAATCTTTACATCAGGAGAAGTTGGAGGAATAAAAAAAATATGAAGAAAAGTTCAACACATCTAGATGAATTAGCTTCACTTTATCACTAATCCAAGCAAGGTTGCGGAGTTCCTTAACAAGGATTATTTTATTGGTGGTCTCCATCCTATTCTAGTAGTGAATGCAAAGTCAATGTGAAATTTGAGCAATCTATTAAATATTCTCATCATGGCATGTAAGGTGCAGAAGTGAATTTTTTCACATGGGAATGAAATAATGGGATTCCATGTAGGATCCTTCGCATCCCTCTCTAGCGGTGCTTCCAAGTTGCATGACATGACTCCATCAATCCATCACAATTCACCTTCCTTCTTGCACTTTTGCTTTAATTTCTTCATGCATAGAGTGATTGTTTTCAAATCTCCTCCTAAATGCCAATCCAGTACAAACGTACCCACACCTGGAACTTCAAGTTGTTCACCATTTATTTGTTACTTGATGACCTCAACAATCCAAGGACATCTTTGAAGCATCCAATGTAGCATTTCATTGTTCTCCTTTGGCACCTCAAAAGCTCCTAACCACCAATTATATTTTTCATATTGAACACTAAAAGAAGGCACCGTGTCCTTGTCCTTTGCATGTGCCATTGCCTTATTCCTGAGCGTAAGTCCCATTTTTTCCAATATGCATCCTTTGGCAATTTGACACTCATCTAGCTTCAATACAAAGGGGACAACTCCCATAGACTCTACAATCCATGAAGAAACACATGATTAGATATACATGGTATTTGTTTTTTTGATGAATAAGAAAATTTAATTCATAGTAACCTTCATGAAAGACTTTATAAAATTTGATCATTGCTTGTTGAAGTTTCTTTAAATCCATGAAAATATTGTTGAAGGCATCGTTATCTACTTTGATATCACCCTTTAATTTGTCCTTCAGTACTTTTGTTCCCTCCACATGGAAATACTCACCAACAAGTGATCTTACATGTGCATTGTTTGTCTTCTTTGCTAATTCAAATTTGTATGGAGGTGGAAGTAAGTGGATTTTGATCCCTCACTTGTGAAGAGCCTCCTTTGTGATGTAATGAATGGGCTCATAGCCTTTATGACTTATACATGCTTCATAACAAGCTCTTTTAATATCATTTGCACTCAAAATCCCCTCAATGTCCTTCATGATATATTTCGTCAAAACATCATAAAATCCCTTGTAACTGGAGTTATGAACAATAGCCAACATGTCCTGCTTCTTAATGCAAGCTCTTAATGCAAGCTTTCAAAATGCTATGGGTATGTGTTTTGTGAATTCCCTGCTAATGCATCAATAAAAAGTTGCTCAAATATAAACATTGATTCAGAAGAAAAGTATTGATTGTAGAACTCTTGTTAAAATTATTCAACACTCAATTATTTTTAAGCACCTGGTTGCCATGATTCACCTTTTCCTAGGACCACTGCATATTGCAAGCCTACCAGTTTTGATAGCTCTCTTTGGCATTCCCTTGCACCAATTGGGGTTTTCCTCAAATGATTCAATTTGAGTCTAAGCTTATTTAATTCTTTCTCTTGCTCCTTGATTTGTATCTCCTTATCTTTATTCTTATTCTCTAGATTTTGCACTTGTTTTGCTAAATCTTCAATATTTTATTGAAGATGCAAATTTGATGTGTATATATTTTCCATGAAAGCCCCACTATAGAATGTTAGATGCTTACAATATCAAAGAAGACCATTTTTCCCATCATCAAAGTGATGTACTAAACTAGTCAAATCATTGAATGGAGGGTTATCTAAGGTTCATGGGTCACATGGATAGAGCACACCATCAACCCATAAGTCTATATGTTTCTTTCCATAAGCCCTAAGTAAAGAAGTGGATACATTATCTAATGCTTATCTTACGTAAGGACGTTTCAATGATGCATATTTCTCTTCTACACGAATATGAAGATCTATCTTACGTTTTCTTGTGTTAGTAATATATTCTAAAGGAGGCATGGTTTAGACTAAGGGCAATGAAAGAAGGATTAGAGTAATATGAAAGGATGATTAAAAGAAAAGAAGAAAGTTATTGTTGAAAATGACCTTCAAAAGGTACTTCTAATGATAACATATGATTCAAGGACCCTTTCTTGATTAAAAAAATTTAAATTTAAAACTTAAAAAAAACCCTAATTTAGGGTCCCTTATACCTGCGTTTTTCATATTTGGAGAAGAGAGAGGTGTGGGACCACATATAAATGCATAAGATATGATGAAAGAGGTATGGGGCTTAAAGAGGTAGTTATTGACTGAAAGTGACCTTAAAAAAGGTAATTTTGGAAGTTACATATGATTGAGGAACCGTTTTTTGACTTAAAAATGTTAAGATTTGAAATTTTCATAAAAACCCTACTTTTAGGGTCGCTTTTATCCACATTTTTCAAATTTGGAGAAGAGAGAAGGGACATAAGAAATGGCGATTGGAGAGGGGAAGTACCTCATGCGTGCTCAGAAGACGATCGATCTATAGGTTTAGAATTCGCTGATCGCCCAATCACTTTTACATGAAAAGCCATTGATGGAAATTCACAGCTTTTACAAAATTAGAAATCCTTCTCAAAATTTTGCGCGCTTTATGCTGCTTCTACATGGGTAGCTTTGCTTGCATGCTTTTGTGAAAGGGTCTTAGGCTACCCAAGGTAAAGTAGCAAGTTTTTCTTTTTGAAAAGAAGGAAGCTATATTGAGAAAAAGGGACAACACGACTCACCATAATAACACCTCCATTATTTAATGAAATAGAAAGGAGAGGAAGAGAGAGCTCTTGGATATCTATAAAAACAACCATGTGTGCCACAAAGGAGGGAGTGAGAACGGAGCAACATTACATGCAAGAGAGAAGCTTAACTCTATGACCTGACCTGTACGAGTGGATCAGTCCAAGAGTTCAAGTCTTCTTCAGATGGGAGAATTTATACCCTAATGAGGATGAGATTTCAGTGTTAGTTGAATCTCTAGTTGAATCTCTATAGCCATTGCGGGTGTCTAGTTGTTATGATCGTCATCGTGAGTGGTGAAAGTCCGTCTTTGTATCTAGTGCATGGTAGATAATAGTGAAGAAGGAGAGGGTTCTCTTAGTTTTTTTCTATTTAAAACAACATTTGGACCTCTTCACTCATGGAAGATATACTCATTCTTATCTTCTCATATACATTTTTTTCAAGTAGGTCTTTGATACAAGAGAGAGAGTGTGTGAGAAAAGAAAATGTTTCATATTAGGTGAGTGTTTTTTTCTTTCAAAAGGTTAGGAGTGTGGATCACGCAAAGTGTTTGTTTGTGAAATCCTTCACTTTAAGAGCCTTTTTAACTTTTTGCTCATAAACCTGAATTCCCCCATCTCTCTCCACTAAATGTTTAGTTCTTATCCTAGTCTTTTTTGCACTAAGGGATTGTTGGGATTTTCTCTTGCTTTCAGGGCATGTGTGCATCTTGGCAAGGTGGTTGTTTTTCAATGAAGGAATAGAGGGTGCTAAAGAGTTATATTTCCCTTTATTACCTTTCTTTTTGTGCCCCCACTGATGAGTTCTTCATCCACGACCTTTAGTTCACAAAATAGATATGGCTATGTAATAAACCCATGAGATGACTACTTTCCATGGGTACCCATTATTTTATGTTGGACCCAATGAAGACACAGAATATTTTTTGGAGAATATGAAGATTTCTTTTTTCATTTTTAAGAAAGATACAGTGGAGAAAAGCTAAGTTCTTTCACAACGGTATTGTGTAAGAATTCCCATACATGGTTCTTATCTCTTAATCCGGAAGTTCATGAGCATTTTACAGAGTTGGAAGTTTCTTTTCAAGTGAAATATATCAAGGCTTAAATCACTGAAATCCTCTAGCAACAAATACAATCTTTACAATCTTTACATTAGGAGAAGTTGGAGAAATATAAATACTATGAAGAAAAGTTCAACACATCTAGAGGAATTAGCTTCACTTCATTACTAATCTAGGAAAGGTTTTAGAGTTCCTTAAAAATGATTATTTTATTGGTGGTCTCCATCCTATTCTTAGGAAGAAGGTGGAATTAATTAGCCCAAAAACTTATCATGAATCAGCACCATTGGTAGCCTACAAAGTAAAAAAGATCAAGTATAAGAATAAAAAATTTGGTCAAAGAGATGAAGACTTGGCCTCCAACATGCAATTGCCAAACATTGGAGAGACATGCACTAGAGTTGAAGCACCTGTACCAAGAATTTGTTATCAAGATTAACCAATTCCTGCACACAACCTTCACAACGACCCCAAGATGCCAATACCTTGGAGCAATGTATTCACCAGCTTTGAGAATTAATAGTTCATTTGGCTCAAGAAGTGGGATCTAGACTTCATGCAGCACCGTAGGAAGGTAGTTGAAGCTGCCTGACAAGAAGCTCGTTTGTTGAATTATAATGAATTTGGCCATGGAATGTATAATTTTTTGCATCCTACAAGAAAACTAGATGAGAATTATCTTGTTTATTCCATTTTAATGCCTTTAGGGGGGTAATATGATGAAAAATCCACATGTGCAATGACGAAATCAAGACAGGTGTGATAATCCTCCACCTACAAAGTCAATGGTGATGGTTGTACTACCTATCCCATCTTTACCAGATACAGGGTACATGTAGTGGAATTCAAAGAAAGGGATAAAAAGAAAGAGGAAATAGAAATGAAGAGGAAGTGGAATGTTTTTCATGGGAATAAAACATGAGATCATAAGAATCATAAGAAAATACATAGTAAGGAATCATCCGATGTGGTATAGAAGGAGAAGCAAAAACAAAATGTTGTAGAAGGAAGTAAGAAGAAAAGAAGGAGGTCCCGGAGGAGAATTGGGTTGTTAGATTGTACTCTTGGTTCATGGGGTGGAGCCATAAAATTTGAAAGAGGATATGAAGAAGCAGATATCTAATATCAAATTACCTCAACTTTTCACTTTGTGTCTATAGGCAAGGAGGCAAGTAAACAGAAGTACGAGCATCAAAATGACTAGAAGGAGGAGTGAACAACCTTCTCCTATCATTCTTATAGTCCATTGGAGGTACACAAGGATTTGTTTCCCACTTTGGATTATGTAATTAGAGGAGAAATGGTTTCCAAGGTCTTAGTAGATGGTGGATCCTAGATCTACTTAATGATGAAACCTTTAATACACTAGTTAGGGCTAAGGATACATGAGTCTTACCTAATTACGATGAAAATGGAAAATAATAGCAAGGTTAATTGCATCAAGGTCATCACGAATCTCAAAGTCAGTGTCATAAGGGTTTCTATTACTGTTGACTTTTATGTTATGTCAAGCAAGGGAGATGGCTACCCCTTGAGTCCAGGTCACCGTTGGTTAATTGCCATCTATTCAAAAATAGCACAAACGGAAACTAGTGATGCAAGATTATGGAAATCAAGCATTGGTTTATGACATGAAAGGAAAGAAGGAGAAAGATATCTGGTATAAGGATTTGGGTGATGCAAAGACCAATGAAGAGTATTTGTATTCAGAAGAAGCATTTGAGTCCTCTAGTAGTGACATTAAAGATTCATCTCCATTTATTTGAGTTTCAGGAAGAGTTGAAGTCATATCAAAGTAATTTTGAAGTGATGTTAGCAGATGACCTGAAGCTCGAAGAGGAGTACCTTAATTTTTTCATTTTTTGATTACACATAGAGTAGAGGAAGAGATGGCATACATCACATTGTGTTAAAAGAGAATACCAAACCACTGGCTCAGAAATCATGATAGTTAGGAGTGGTACAACATGATGCTTTCCTTAAAGATGTTACCATGTTACTAAAAGCTAGATTTATATACCGCCTGTTGAAATTTTTGAGTGGGTTTCTCCTGTGTTGGTTACTCCTAAAAAGAATGGTAAATGGCGGGTATGTGTGGATTATAAACCACTCCATGCATCAACAAAGTGAGATCATTTTCCTCTACTTTTTCAAGATGAGATTTTCCATGAGGTCGATGGTCATGATAGTTATATAATTTGTGATGGTTATTGAATTATGGGATATATAATTTTGCAAAGAAATAAGTAGTTATACTTGGCCATTTAGTTTCAACATAGGGAATCTCAATGGCTAAAGCTAGAATTAAGGTACTTTTGGATTTACCTTCCCCTTAGAGTCTCAAGGAACTCATTTCTTCTATCCAAAAAGTCAAGTATATAGCCATGTTTACTCATTTTCTTTCCCATGTTTTGCATCCTTTATTGTTCTTAGCCAACCAAACAACTTTTGTTTGGAATGAGGAGTTTAATGCATATTTTGGTGAGTTGAAGAAGGTATTGAGCACCCTTCCTACTTTGTTGCCACTTGATTGGGACTGATAATTTTTTTGTGAACTTGAGCATCGGGAAAGATGTTATTGGTGCCATTCTATTACATTTCAAATGGTACTCTTTATAAAGGGATCCATATGTACCTTAGATTGGTGCTTACACATTGAGGGAGCATTAAATTCTAACATGTTTCTCATTTATGTGCAGAATAATACAAAAGCTTTCTTACAATGTGGTGACTTATCCTCTCACTTTGTAAATCCTACATCTACATAGTGAATTATAGCATGTTTACTTACATACTTAGCTATGCTTGTAGGGTCATGCTTCCTATGTATTTGAGATCCTAAGAGGTATTTGCATGAGGTTAATAATAGGAATCCATGGACATCAACAGAGATCTCAAAGTACATCGCAAGGTAGATAATTCCAAATTCATTACCATATTTGAACGTGAGTTACACGTCATTCATCAAGTCATAGTATTTTTGTGCTCGTTTGTGTGAGTGAAGTAAAAAAAAATAATACATAAAGTATGGCGGGGAGTTGGCACAATCCTCCCCAAAACTCAATAAACATAGGAGAACATGCCCTTCCCCCGTTTTCCAAATAGCACTTTTGATATCGAAAGTGGACCAAAACACTTTTAGTGTTAAAGGTGGCCATTAGTCCTACGTGTTGATTCGTGATAAAAAACTAATTTTCAAATGTGACCTAATGAATCTGTAATTTTCTAATTTGCGAGGTACTTTTAAATCCCTATCAAACATTATAACAGGTTTCAAGCTCATGGATTATAATGTCAGTCTAGCATTGAAATCAAGATGTTGATGCGGGGAAACACACAAGTTGACCCACTCAATCTACCGAATATACATATAAGAAAGGAACCCATGAACACGTCCAACACATAGACGAATCTATTTAAGCCCTAAAAATGATGACCTACACTCTGTAAAACAGTAAACACGTCCAACACATACACGAATCTATTTAGGCCCTAAAAATGATGACCTACACTCTGTAAAACAGTAATTTCTTTATATAAGTGTGTAGTCTCAAATTGACTCGATCTGTCAACAACTAAAGATCTCGGTGGAGAAAAAATAGCGACAAGTTATCCTAAAAACTGACGATTTTCATGATCTCATGTTTCTTATTGGATGAAACCTCCACGCTTCTCACTACAGGCCCAAAAACAGCTTGCCTTCTTCATAATACCCTTTAAAAACTAACAATTTACACGCTCTAAGGTTTCTTCTTGGATGATACCTCCAAGCTTCTCTCACTGAGGGCCTTTTCCTAATACCCTTTCCATGTTTTTGGGTACCCATGGGCCTCACACACAAGCCCACAAAAGAGCCTCATAAACGGGTGCTAGCCATGGGGAGCAAAATGGGCCACCAATATTGCATGCCCATAAGAGCGTGCCTCTCCCGTGTGCATACAAGAGCCCAGAACACAATAGCCCATGAGCTTGTGTGTGTGTGTGTGTGCGCGCGCAAGAGAGATAAAGAGAAGAAATGGTGATTGGAGAGGGGAAGTACATCATGCGTGCTCAGAAGGCGCTCGATCTACAAATTTAGAATTTGCTATCACGTGATCGCTTTTACATGAAAAGCGGTTGATGGGAATTCATCGCTTTTACAAACTTAGGAATCCATTTCAAGATTAGGTCTTTTCTGAGCTTAGCGCAAGAGATACAGACAGAAGAAATCACAATTAGAGAGGGGAAGTACCTCATGCATGCTTAGAAGGTGTTGGTTTAGAATTCGCTCTCACCTAATCGCTTTTACATGAAAAGCCATTGATAGGAATTCATCACTTTTACAAAATTAGGAGTCCCTTTCAAAATTGGGGCTTTGCTGAGGCTAGGATTTAATTGTATGTGCTTTATGTTGCTGCCACATGGGTATCTATGCTTGCATGCTTTTGTGATAGGATCTTAGGTAAATACGCAAGTTTTTCTTTTTAAAAAGACAGAAGATATATTGAGAAAAAGGGGCATCACAATTCACCATAAGAACACCTCCATTATTGAATGAAATAGAAATGCGAGGAAGAGAGAGATCTTGGATATCTATAAAAACAATCATGTGTGTCCATTAAGGAGCGAGTGAGAGTGGAGCTCAACATTACATGCAAGAGTGAAGCTCAACTCTACGACCTAACCTTTGCGAGTGGATCACTCCAAGAATTCATGTCTTCTTTGGATGGGAGAATTTATATCATCCTGATGAGGAAGAGATTTTAGTGTTAGTTGAATCTTTACAGCCACTGTGGGTGTCTTGTTGCACTTGCTCATCATCGTGAGTGGTGAAAGTCCATCTTTTTTATCTATTGCATGGTAGATAATAGTGAAGCAGGAGAGGGTTCTCTTAGTTCTTTTCTATTTAAAACAACGTTTGTACGTCTTCACTCATGGAAGATATGCTTGTTGGTTTTTTTCTCATATACATGTTTTTTCAAGCAAGTCTTTCATACAAGAGAGCGAGTGTGAGAGAAATTTTTTTTTGTTTTATATTGGGTGAGTGTTTTTTTCTTCCAAAATTTTAAGAGTGTGGATGACGAAAGGTGTTTGTTTGTGAAATCCTTCACATTGAGAGCCTTTTTAACTTTTTTCTAATCAACCTGAATTTCCCCATCTCTCTCCTCTAAATGTTCACTTCTTTTCCTAGTCTTTTTTGCACTTAGGGATTGTTGGGATTTTCTCTTACTTTGACAGCATGTGTGCATCTTGGCAAGGTGGTTGTTTTTCAATGGAGTAGAGGGTGCTCTGGAGGTTCATTTCCCTTTATTGCCTTTCTTTTGGTGCCCCCACTGATCATTAGTGACCTTTAGTTCACAAGACTGATATGGCTATGTAATAAACCCATGAGATGGCTACTTTCCATGGGTACCCATTTTTTATGGTGGACCCAATGAAGTTGCGGAAGATTTTTTGGAGAATATGAAGATTTCTTTTTCCATCTTTGAGAAAGATACACTACTGGAGAAAAACTAAGTTCTTTCATAATGGTATTTCAGAAGAATGCTCATACATGGTTCTTATCTCTTAATCTAGAAGTTCATGAGAATTTTACAGATTTGGAAGCATCTTCTCAAGCAAAATATATCAAGGCTTAAACCATGGAAGTCCTCTCGCAAAAAATGCAATATTTACATCAGAAGAAGTTGGAGGAATATAAAGACTATGAAAAAAAGTTCAACACATCCAGATGAATTAGCTTCACTTCATCACTAATCCAGACAAGGTTGTAGAGTTCCTTAAAAAGGATTATTTTATTGGTGGTTTCCACCCTATTCTTAGGAACAAGGTGGAATTAGTTAGCCCAAAAACTTATCTTGTTGTAGCAGCATTGGTAGCCTAGAAAGCAAAAAAGATCAAGTATAAGAATCATAAATTTGGTCAAAGAGATGAAGACTTGGCCTCTAACATCAAACATTGGAGAGATACGCACTAGAGTTGAAGCACCTATACCATTGAGTTTCTTATCCAGATCAACAAAGTCCTGCACAACCTTCACAACAACCCCAAGATGCCAATGCCTTGGAGAAATTTACTCACCAACTTTGAGAATTAGCAATTCATTTGGTTCAAGGAGTGGGATGTAGACCTCATGCAACGTAGAAAGTTTGTGAAAGATTCCTAGGAGACAAGAAGAGTTGGTTTGTTTAAATTGTAATGAATTTGGCCATGGTTTGTATAATTTTATGCATCATAGAAGAAAACCAGGTGAGACTTCTCTTGTCTATCCCATTTTAATACCTCGAGGGGGGCTACTATGCCAAACGATTCACCTATGCAAGGAAGGAATCAAAATAGGGGTGATAATCCTCCACCTACTGTAAGATTCCTCCCCCACCCCCTTTTTGATGTCTAGTATCTTTCCCTGTAATCAATCCCTCTTCAGAAATATAAAGACCTTGTTTCTATCTGTTTTAGCCTAGAGAGAGAAAAATATTCTAGAGAGAGAATATTCAGATTTTGAATATTTTTGGATAGAAAAATATCTCTTCTAATTCAAATGAGTTCCCCTGAAACAGAAATTCAAAAAGAATTTTCCAATGTGCAATTGGAATTAATTGAAAATAGCTATAAAGAACCTTAGCCTAAGGGTTTAGATTTTCAGAAATCTTTAGACTATGGTCCAATTAAGGTTCCTATGGACCAATAGCATCAATCCATGTGTAGGGAGGAGATAAATCCAACTTGTAAAAAGAAAATACCCAAAAATGAGTAAATGCTCACATGAGGTGAAGAGTTGAAAATGTACAAGGTTTATTAGTAAAAAATTATGAGCAATATTAAAAGTATGACATATGTAAGGAAGAGGAGTTCTTTAAAGGAGGTGCATATTTCACATAAGATGAAGAGTTGAAAATGTACAAGGTTTATTAATAAAAAATTATGAGCAATATTAAAAGTATGACATATGTAAGGAAGGGGAGTTCTTTAAAGGAGGTGCATATTTCACATAAGATGAAGAGTTGAAAATGTACAAGGTTTATTAGTAAAAAACTATGAGCAATATTAAAAATATGACATATGTAAGGAAGGGGAGTTCTTTAAAGGAGGTGCATATTTCACATGCTTGAATGAGTTTTAAACTCATAAAAATTGAGATATTTCATCTCTCCTCTCTCCTCATTCAAGTCTAGTTCCAAAAAGTTAGCTTAACTGACCTAAAAATGGTCAAATATTGACCAAACTGATTTAGAAAATTCTAGAATCAGTTTTTTTGGTTAGGAGCTCAATTTTTCCTATAAATAGAAGCCTCACCCTTGTTGAAAAATATATAGTGTTTATGCATCGTTACTCTACTCCACCTAAGCCAAGAACTGTGAATTCATTTAATAATTCACTAGTTTTTGGAGCTTCCCTCTTTCTTCAATCCCCATTAGTGGCTCCATCAACATACTTAACCAATTGATTGGTTGGGGGCCTCTACCGTGAACAAAGAATCAAGCAAGTTGTAAGGTAATTAGTGAATATTCATCTTTCTATAATTTCTCAATGTTTCTCTCTTCTCAACCCCTCTCAAGCTTGAGAAGTTTAATTGGTATGGTTTTTTTTAAATGCTATTGAAGTTTGAATAGTAGTGAAGAGTTACATAATTTAATAAATGCTATTGAAGTTAATTTTTATTTATGTTTAAATTCTAATGATTCTTATGTGAGAGAGAGGGAATTTAAACATAAATGAAAATTAACTTCAATAGCATTTATTAAATTATGTAACTCTTCACTACTATTCAAACTTCAATAGCATTTAAAAAAAACCATACCAATTAAACTTCTCAAGCTTGAGAGAGAGGGAATTTAAACATAAATGAAAATTAACTTCAATAGCATTTATTAAATTATGTAACTCTAAACATAAATGAAAATTAACTTCAATAGCATTTATTAAATTATGTAACTCTTCACTACTATTCAAACTTCAATAGCATTTAAAAAAAACCATACCAATTAAACTTCTCAAGCTTGAGAGGGGTTGAGAAGAGAGAAACATTGAGAAATTATAGAAAGATGAATATTCACTAATTACCTTACAACTTGCTTGATTCTTTGTTCACGGTAGAGGCCCCCAACCAATCAATTGGTTAAGTATGTTGATGGAGCCACTAATGGGGATTGAAGAAAGAGGGAAGCTCCAAAAACTAGTGATTTATTAAATGAATTCACAGTTCTTGGCTTAGGTGGAGTAGAGTAACGATGCATAAACACTATATATTTTTCAACAAGGGTGAGGCTTCTATTTATAGGAAAAATTGAGCTCCTAACCAAAAAAACTGATTCTAGAATTTTCTAAATCAGTTTGGTCAATATTTGACCATTTTTAGGTCAGTTAAGCTAACTTTTTGGAACTAGACTTGAATGAGGAGAGAGGAGAGATGAAATATCTCAATTTTTATGAGTTTAAAACTCATTCAAGCATGTGAAATATGCACCTCCTTTAAAGAACTCCCCTTCCTTACATATGTCATATTTTTAATATTGCTCATAGTTTTTTACTAATAAACCTTGTACATTTTCAACTCTTCATCTTATGTGAAATATGCACCTCCTTTAAAGAACTCCCCTTCCTTACATATGTCATACTTTTAATATTGCTCATAATTTTTTATTAATAAACCTTGTACATTTTCAACTCTTCATCTTATGTGAAATATGCACCTCCTTTAAAGAACTCCTCTTCCTTACATATGTCATACTTTTAATATTGCTCATAATCTTTTACTAATAAACCTTGTACATTTTCAACTCTTCACCTCATGTGAGCATTTACTCATTTTTGGGTATTTTCTTTTTACAAGTTGGATTTATCTCCTCCCTACACATGGATTGATGCTATTGGTCCATAGGAACCTTAATTGGACCATAGTCTAAAGATTTCTGAAAATCTAGACCCTTAGGCTAAGGTTCTTTATAGCTATTTTCAACTAATTCCAATTGCACATTGGAAAATTCTTTTTGAATTTCTGTCTCAGGGGAACTCATCTGAATTAGAAGAGATATTTTTCTATCCAAAAATATTCAAAATCTGAATATTCTCTCTCTAGAATATTTTTCTCTCTCTAGGCTAAAACAGATAGAAACAAGGTCTTTATATTTCTGAAGAGGGATTGATTACAGGGAAAGATACTAGACATCAAAAAGGGGGTGGGGGAGGAATCTTACATTCTACCCCACTTAAAAAAAATGCGAGATGTCCTCATCTCGCAAACTGGGATAATTTCACAAGATGCACGAATATGAGACTTAGAGAAAAATTTTAATCAAGATTAACCACCAAGATAAGTCTTAAAGAGAGCAAGATTCAAAATACGAACAAGATTTAAACTTTATTCATTCTCGGAACTTATACAGTAAAGATAGAGGAACTCTTTACACTTCCATAAGCCCGTCCATCATATGGTCACAAAAGCAGTCCTCACAAGCTGCACAAGTATAAGGTAACTCATCTATGGGAATGATTCTGTGGGTTATTGCTGTGCCTATCTCAGTGGTATGAGGTGTTCTAAGAAAAGGACCTCTGAGAGGCAAGCCAAAAACGGGGTAAAGGCATATCTTCTCATGAGGAAGAAAACACGCCAGTAAGAAGACCCGCTCAGAAAACCCAGGATGCCTTGATCTCATGACGCAGTAGTATCGGGGACCCAAACCCAAAGCTTCAATAACCATGGCCAAGCGGACATTGTTACGAAAGTGCTGCTGACCCCAGGGTGTTACCCTAGTTATGTCTTGATAGGTCCGCCATTTTGTCTGCGCTACAGAAGTTCCCAAGTGAGGGAAAAGTGAGCGCTCATACTGCTCTATAAAATCTTTCTTCACAGACTCCCTTGCGTCTTGAAGGTGAGGAATCATCATGGATAAAACTAATTCTTGTTGCCAAGCCATGAAGGAGATTAAGAAAGAAAGGAGATCGATGGAAGTAAGATTACTGTGAACGACAAGTATAAGTTACGACTTATATAAAGGAAGGAGCTAGCGTAACTTAGAAGCCAACGGTAACTTGCCACTGAAGTTTTACCGTCTTTCCATGATTTGGGTTTGGCACATTTTTCTATAGAAGGCATTCAAACTTTGAGATGAGGAGATAAAAGAAGCTCGTAAGCTAAATCACCTACTTTCTTTGGTCCACAATATCTGGGAGATAACTTCTTCCCAAGAGATAAAGAACTTCTTTTGGGCCGTACTCGAATGAAGACCAAAACCTTGATATCCAAAACATCGATTCTCCTTCTGAACTCATTGTTCTGAATCTTAAAACAGGTGGGACTCTTGAGAAGTATTCAGGAAAAAGGTTCTTCCTTTTTTAAACAGAATCTTTCTTTTATTTTAGAGAGAGAATAATTATAAGATCAGAAAGGGAGATTCTTACTCCTGTATACCTCTAAGGCTGGGGGAGAATCTTACACCTGCAAAATCAACACAGATGGTTGTACCTATCCCATGTTTACTAGATAGGGGGTACATGTAGTGGAACTGGAAGAAAGGGATAAAAAGCCAGATGAAATAGAAATTAAGAGGAAGTGGAATGTTTTCCATGGGAAGAGAACATGAGCTCATAAGAAAATAGAGAATAACGAATCATCCGATATGCGGTATAGAAGAAGAAGCAAAAAGAAAATGTTGTAGAAGGAAGTAAGAAAAAAAGGAGGAGGAGAATTGGGTTGCTAGATTTTACTCTTGGTCATGGGGTGGAGCCATAAAATTTGGGAGAGGATATGAGGAAGCAGAGACCTAACATCGATTGGCCGCAACTTTTCACTTTGTGTCTGCAAGCAAGGAGGGAAGTAAATAGAAGTACGAGCATCAAAATTACTAGATTCTGAAGGAGAACTTGCTCCTATTGTTGTTGAAGTTCATTGGAGGTCCACAAGGATGTTGTTCCCACTTTGGATTGCGTAAGTAAAGGCAAAATGGTTTCCAAGGTCTTAATAGATGGTGGAGCCCATATCGGCTTAATGATGGAACCTTTAATACACTAGTTAGGGCTTAGGATACATGAGTCTTCTCTGATTACGATAAAGATGGCAAATAATAGCAAGGTTAATTTCATCAAGGTCATCATGAATCTCAAGGCCAGTGTCATTAAGGTTTCTATTATTCTTGACTTTTATGTTATGTCAACCAAGGGAGATGGCTACCCCTTGATTCCAGGTTTCTATTATTCTTGACTTTTACGTTATGTCAACCAAGGGAGATGTTATGTCAACCAAGGGAGATGGCTACCCCTTGATTCCAGGTCACTATGGTGGTTGATTGCCATCAAAGCTAGCTATTCAAAAATAGGACAAAGGGAAACTAGTGATGCAAGAGGATGGAAAGCAAGCACTAGTTTATGACATGAAATAAAAGAAGCAAATAGATATCTAGTACAAGGCTTTGGGTGATGCAGAGAGTGTGAGATCCGTGCCCTCTAGGCACATTGAATTCTGGAGTGCTAGCAGCGGAAGTAGCAACCTCACGCATAGGGCAGAGCTTCCCACTTAGGGCCTCGCCCACGCCACGAATGTCTGGACAAGAAACTAATCCCTCGGTTCTTCCAAAACCGAACCCGAAAAAAACTTTCCTCGCCTAAAAGCATAGGTGATTCCTCCATGAAAAATCTTATAATGTAGTCAAGGGCCTTAACTATCCTTTGTATTCCGACCAAACCCATGGGTCACATGGATGAATCAAAGGAGAAACTTACACTTGGTTCATAGAGACCAACGCTTTTTTCCTCATCAAAAGAGGCACATTCGTTTGAAATCTTTTCCATAGAACAAGGATTATCCTATGACTTACTTCAACTATCGTAACTTCAATAGAATTGAAGTCTATTATAAGAATCCATCGATCCAGCCATCCCATGGGTTAGCCAACTGCCCAACCCATTTGTATAGGATCCATTATAAAAATTTGATTATGTTTTGTCCCGGGTACCAGGGAAAAGAGTTCCCAGGCCCCCTAGGCGGCACTCATGCAAAAATTAAATACACACACCACTTATGCACCTAATATGAAATAGCCTTTTCTTAGATTCAACTATTTCCAATATAGTATTGCAATAAAACCACAGTGTTTCCCTCATAATCCTGAGTATTCGAGTTCCAGGATCCAATCCCAACTTTTCTACTTTCCAGTCATGAAATCCAATTTCCAATCATTCCTTCCTCGGTGTCCCTATGGCATCATCGAAACGCTCACCACCTGGTCAGTCCCTCTTCATCCCACATAAATTTACATCCGTTCATATCATCCCACATCAATTCACATCCATTAACATCATCCCACATCAATTTGAATCCATTCACATCATCCCACATCATTTTCACATCATCCACACATCACTTCTCATCACTTCACATCATTCCACACATCACTTCTCATCACTCTACATCATTCCCCACATCATCCCACACATCACTACACATCAATCCACATCATTCTACACCTCAATCCACATATTACCCACATCAATCCCACACATCACTCCACATCAATAAAC